>NW_021703767.1:17769942-18114010 GCF_005190385.1 Monodon monoceros
TATACATATATATATACATATATATGTACATATATGTACATATATATGTACATATATATATGTACATATATACATATATATGTACATATATATATGTACATATATATATATATAAAGCTAAATATATATATACACATAGCTAAATAAGTGTATAAAGCTATATATAGACTGGTTAAACCTTCCCAGGATTAGGTGTAATTTGAAAGGAGGGCTTATCCCTCGCTTGAATGAATTTGTGGTTAGCAGAGAATCTGAAACTTTAAACACAGTAATGGATGGAGAGGGGTTGCTGGGAATTATACCAGACTGTCTTCTTGTGCTCACTGCTCAGCTGTTTTGAGTTGTCATCTCCTATAGCTTTTGAGGCTACAGGAGGGTAGGGGGCAAGTGAAAGAGCAGGACTGCCTCAGTTTCAGAATTTTTTCAAAGATCTCCATGTTTCCCAGTGTGATTTGCTCCTGCACATTTCAATGCTTGTGAATCCTGGTTGCCTGCTTCATTACCCTGTAGATATTTCTTGTGAGATTATGTTTCCCAATCTCTTTCAACTTGGTGCTGCTCATGGCCCAGAGGATGAAAAAGCCCGTGTCTTTTGGGGAAGAGAATTCTGAGCAGGCTATTTTTGTGTAGTAGTCTGGCATTGTCTTCAACTTGTCAGACAAGAGTTATCATGGTATCACGCATGGTTTCACTATTGTAGCCTTTCAACTGCTTACAAGGAATGACCAGAATTCATTCTGTTGGTAAGATGGGGGCAGCCAAGAGGTTCACTTGATATAAGCTTTCTCTAAGGAGAGGTTATTAATGAAAATTGCTGATTTGAGTCCACATGTATTCCTTGAGGAGTTAAGTCATTTCACCTGCTAACTAGCCAATAGATGTGTATAATTAAAAGCAGGCAGTTCACAAAGTATTAATAGCCAGTAATTTGAAGTCTACAAGAAGGGTGTTGACCTATCTTCACAATGTTTCCAACCTTTGGGTACCCTGGAGAAGTTAGGAAGAATTATTGGCTGATACTGATCCTTTCTGTAAAGACAACTTTTGTGGGTTATTCTGCCAAGAATCTGTTGGTCTAAGCAATTCACAAAGAAGGCCAGATTGATATGTATTCTCCCTACTTAAGTATTTCTGGTTCAAATTATTCCTTGCAACAATAAGTTCTGGCAGAAGGGTGGATTTACAGTGCACTGGTATTTAGAAGGTGGGAGTGGGAGACTGTTTCAAATTCCAAGCTATACGGAGGAGTAATTAGGTGCAGTGGAATAGATCTTTTCAAAGATAAGATGCCTTCCTCTTTAAAATGCTTTTCATCAGCAAGAATGTTTTCTTTTATATGTAGTCCATCACCATTCTCCTTTGTGTGTGTGTGTGTGTGTGTGTGTGTGTTTTCCCATGTCTCAAATCCTAACAAAGGACATTTTGAAGGTTATATTTACAACAGATATTTCTTTACATGTGTAAAGGTACATAGTTATATCTGTAATTTTACATACCAATGAACAGAAAGATTTTACCTTACAATTTGGGAGAAAATCTTATTTTTGACTCTATATTTATACAATGGACAATATTTTAAACTATTATTCACGTTTCTCTGCAAGAGAAATTTAGTGACCTACTAACATTCTTGCACCCTTATAGGGGTCTTATTTCAAAGAATTTCAGATCTTTGAATTTCAGATCCAATTCACAGTTACTAGAAAAAAAGAACTTTTTTTAACATCTTTATTGGAGTATAATTGTTTTACAATGGTGTGTTAGTTTCTGCTTTATAACAAAGTGAATCAGCTATACATATATCCCCATATCTCCTCCCTCTTGGTCTCCCTCCCACCCTCCCTATCCCACCCTTCTAGGTGGTCACAAAGCACGGAGCTGATCTCCCTGTGCTATGCGGCTGCTTCCCACTAGCTATCTATTTTACATTTGGTAGTATATATAAGTCCATGCCATTCTCTCACTTGGTCCCAGCTTACCCTTCCCCATCCCCATGTCCTCAAGTCCATTCTCTACGTCTGAGTCTTTATTCCTCTCCTGCCCCTAGGTTCTTCAGAACCATTTTATTTTATTTTTTTTTTTAGATTCCATATATATGTGTTAGCATATGGTATTTATTTTTCTCTTTCTGACTTACTTCACTCTGTATGACAGACTCTAGGTCCATCCACCTCACTACAAATAACTCAATTTTGTTTCTTTTTATGGCTGGGTAATATTCCATTCTATATATGTGCCAAATCTTCTTTATCCATTCATCCAATGATGGACACTTAGGTTGTTTCCATCTCCTGGCTATTGTAAATAGAGCTGCAATGAACATTTTGGTACATGACTCTTTTTGAATTATGGTTTTCTCAGGGTATATGCCCAGTAGTGGGATTGCTGGGTCATATGGTAGTTCTAAGAAATAAAACTATTAATTAGACTTTTTTAAAGGCTTGATATTATGATAGTATCATTTTCTTAAATTAAACTACTTATGTAGATCAACCAAAAAGAATCAGGCTTTTACCATTCTTTTGGAATCTGGGTTTATAAAAACTCTAAGATGGGTTTAATTACCCTCTCTGTGTTGAAGATTTAGTCACTTTAATCTTGGCCTCCACTTCACAGAGAACTCAGATAAAGTAAACTACCACAAATATTGAATCTTTAATCTGTCCATCTGAATTTATTATTGTTACCAATTTATCGATACTTAAAATAAAGGTGTTTGAATTAGTTATATAAAGAATGTATTTTTTTCTCCCAGTGTTTTCTGCAGACATCAAACCAACTGAAATTTTACACTTCAACATAGCTTATAATAAAAGTAAAATTTTAAATTTGCTAAGCTTTGATTTTCTACTAATTTTAGATTTATCCATTATAATCATAATCTAATAATGCCACAGAAATGATTCAGAGATGTGATGAAGGTTGAAATATAGGCTGAATATATTAATCATCTTACTAATAGACAAAATTTCGGTAATAATGTTTAACAATTAATGAAAATATGTTTACTATTAATCCAATTTCTACCAAATTTTATGATAAATATTATACATACATTTGTATTTAATCTACAAATAACAAAGGAAAAATAAATTGCATATTTGTCTTACTCCTTTGGACTGATGGAGAAATAGCATCAGAGAAGTCATACATTTTTCTAAGGTTTTAAGGTTAGTAAGTAGGAGGTGAGTTTTCTGGCCATATTCCTCACCACCATACTGTCAGATTTTGTGTTCATAAAAATAATGTTCTTGGACTTCCCTGGTGGCGCAGTGGTTGAGAGTCCGCCTGCAGATGCAGGGGACGCGGGTTCGTGTCCCGGTCTGGGAGGATCCCACGTGCTGTGGAGCGGCTGGGCCAGTGAGCCATGGCCGCTGGGCCTGCGCATCCGGAGCCTGTGCTCCGCGGCAGGAGAGGCCGCAGCGGTGAGAGGCCCGCGTACCACAAAATAAATAAATAAATAAATAAATAATGTTCTTTATTCCCTCAATTAATAGAAAGTCATCAGTGAATTCCAGAAACAAAGAATATATATACACATAAAATATGTAGCTATCAATCATCTAAGTAAAATAAATGATTATGAAAGGAGAGAAAGAATAGGTCCTATGGATAAAAACAAGGCAGGGAATTGGCTTAAGGAGATCGCTTGGGATGGGGACTTCAATTTTAAGAAGAGTAGACTAGAGCAGCCTCACAGGGAAGGTGTCCTTGTGAGTTAAGTCCCATGGCATTTGGGAGGAAGGGGAAGTTACTTGAGAGACAGGAACTTCCAATGCAAAATCCCTAAGTAAGCAAATTCCTGGAATGTTTGTGGAGCAGCAAGAAAGCCAACTGAATGAGGAGTAATAAACAAGAATTGGATAGTGAAAGATTAAAATCAGGAAGGGAAAAGGAGAGACAGACATCTGTAAGTCCTTGTAAGTTATTATTTAATTTTGGCTTCCATTTGGAATGAAATGTGAAGCCACTGGGAAGATTCAAAAAGAGGAATTGTATAATGTAACTTATATCTTAACAATATCACTTAACAGCTGTGCTGCAAACAGTCTAGAAGATGTGTGTTGGAGCAAAAACGAGCAGTGATTCAAAATTGTCCAGTTGAGAGATGTCAATATCTTGGATCAGAGTAGATGCAGTAAAGATGGAAAGATTATTCTGAAGATAAGCTGATGCTGTTTGTAAGTAGATTGTGCCTGGAATATGACAGAAAAAGAAGAATCCCATAAGTGAGAAGGGGTGGAGTCTAGTGCACAGGTGAAGGGTTCCGTGCTCCCTAGGGTATAAATCTTTGTGGAAGTTCTTTTCTGATTGGTTCATTTTCCTCTGTGAAATAGAAGATCACCAGCTCAGTGTGAAGATGGGTTAAGAATATTTAGAAGTTTAAGGAGAGAAAAGATACGAAATTATCATCTGGGAGAGTGGAAGAATAAATGGGCCAGGGTAATATAGTATGATTACTTGACAAAAATAAGGGGCACCTTGAAATTAAGAATCATGAATTTAATATGAGATCAGACATCACAGTTCTCTGTTTGATTCCAGCCACATTGAGATGCAGGTACAGGTATAAAGTATTTGGAGAGTTGGATTTAACCAGGGTTGGGATTTTGCCAAAGTATTGATTATGAGAAGGAGGGATAAGGTAGTTGAAAAGTATATGCAAAGTCATGTTTTTAGTTGACTATAGAATTTAGGCTGAGTAAGAAGGGAAGTGAGAACACTAAGTAGAGTAACAATATATTGTATTGTCTGAACTAGAGCATGTTTAATTATTATGCTAAGATAACAGATCTGAACAAAAGTCTTCTATGCAAACCAGAACATGTAGCCATTCTGACATTAGGGGACACGGGGCAAGGAAAAGGCAGTAGAATGAATGGCTTGTAAGTCTACATAGGGTCAAAGGATTGTTAGAGTCAGGGTACTGGATGGAAGGAGCTAGAAAGGTAGGAAGTGAGGGCCAAAATGTGGTACACTTGAAACTGATAGTATTGAAAATTTGCAGTTTCTGCTAACAATAAAATCATGGCTATGAGAGTCAGTGGCTGAAGTAAGTGGAGGACAAGATAACTGGAAAGGAAGTCAAAAACAGAGAGGCCCATCTATGGAAAGGTCTACACAGATATTGTTTTTCACAAATATTATGAGAGGAGTATTTTGGAGAGAGTGACATTTACCTAGGGGCTAATATCTTCAAGGAATGAAGGGGGTTTATCCTGGGATCAGTAGACACTTGCCCAAGGAAAAGCAAATAGTGTTCTAGTTTGAAGACTTGAAATTTAAACTGGGGGAATCTAGGAAGGAGAAAGTAAGAATTGTCTCAAAGAAGCAAAAGCAGTGAAGAGCACACCTACTCCATCTCTAGGGCCATGAAACTAAGTTTGTTGGAGCCATACAGCTGCCACTTGATGCCACAAGAGGAGAAGTTATGGAATCAGCAATGAGCCAGGTTTCAGAGCAAGAAGATGAAGAAAACACTTATAAAAAGGTTAAGGACATATGAAATTTGGGTGCGTCAAGAAGACCATGGAAGGATAAAAGTAATGCTGAGTGAGAGAGATAGAAGTAGGGAGTGGGGGATGGAATCAGAATAGTGATAGAATAGTGGTGCACACTCCCTAGGGAGATTAGAAATGGCTGACATCTCAGAGATAAAGGTCATGATGAAACTGGCCTTTTAGTCCCAAGGCAGGTAATGATGGTCATTCCTCTGCTGATTTGGGGGGGGGGCGGTTCAGGAAAATGAAGCACCTTGATAGAGATGTGGGGATGACAGCTGGGCAGTCCTCTTCAGAAGGCCTGAAGATCCTCCCTCCCTACAAATGTATGGTCCCACCACCACCTGAGTATTTTCATTGGTCCATGTTTTTGAAAAGGAACTTCAACCTTGTATAGATTTTTGTAATTTTTACCAATTAATATATTAGGGAAAAAATGTAGTAATATCAATAGATTGAGGACTGGCATCCTTTCAGGTGACATTTTTATTTAAAGTTCAATTTTATTCAATTTAAAGTTTAAGGCCAAACATTTTCTGAAAGAACACATCTCTGAATTTATAATAGTGGCTCTTGGTAAAAATTATACAGAAAAGCATTATATGTTACCATATCTGTAGAATTATATGTTTGCAGTAACTGAAAGAGTTTCTTTTGTTTTATTTTGTATTGTATTTTAACGCTTTTATTTTTTAATGTAAGAAAATAATGAGAATTTTTTTTTTACTTTCGGCAGCACTATCTAAATACTTTAGTAAATGTGATACTATTGAAAAGCACATTTCAATTAGTATGTATTTGAATAATTATTAATTAACATATACCACTGCATGATAAATTAACATTCTTAATTAAAAAGCTCTCCCAGGACTTAATAGTTTGTTACTTATTTTAGCATATTGAAAGCTATTTAGACAAATGCCCTAACTCAACAAGAACACAAATATTTGGATGACTAATAACAGCAGAGGAAACATTCGGTTTGGATACCTGTTTTATAAATTTATTTAGACAAACAGAATGACAGAAATAAATTTCAGTCTGTGTAAATGTATGTTTATTAACTCATTTATAGTTACTCTTCAGAATAAATGATTTTTCTTTTATCTCTGGAGGGGAAAAAAAATAATTCCAAATGTTTAAATTAACAAAGCAAAATAAAGTTCACACATTTTCATAAAAGGAGAATGAATGAATCCATACATTTGGGTGGGCAGTCTATTCTCCAGGTCAATGACTGAAGCCAGTGATTCTATGTTCCTGTGGTTTTTCCCTTTGACGTTGTTTACTCTTGATTCTACATATATCATTTTTTTCTACCTTTACTCTTTTCATAGATCTTGCTAATAACTTAAGAATTGTTCTGCCAGCACATAGTTACAAAATTAGAGTGGTCGTGTCATATCTGTTTCAACGAAAATGAATACAAATGTAGTTTGGTCACAAATATCTTCCTGCTTCATTGTGAAGTACAAACTCCCTGCCCTAAATGGTTAAGTGGAGGGTTATTCCAAAGTATTCATGAATGAGTACGCTTTTTTTAAAATACACGTTCTACTACACTTTGAGGAGTAGAAGGATCTTAGATGCTGTCTTAGTACGAATGCCAACAGGAATTGCTTGTGGCTGAGGCATTCCTTCCCACACAAGCCCCAAAGGGCAGCCGTCTCCATAACAGGTTAACGCGTCCCTAAAAATGTTCCGTTGACCTGAATAGCCAACATGAAGTTTAAAAAGAGTCAGAGTAGGATGTGGGAAGGCAACAGTACCAAAAAAAAAAAAAAAAAGCCATGTAAACAGCTTCCACTCTCTGCCTCATTTCAAATGCTGAGCTTTGCGTCACTGCTGCTTTTCCAATCTTCAGCAAAGAGAATAAAAACTGACCATCAATGGAGTTCTTTCAACCAAGTATAAAAAACTTCCCTCCTCTATCACTTCAGATTTGATATGTGCTTTATTGTTTTATGGCATCAAAGACCCATCTGTATCAGAGGAAGTAAATTTTGTTGTAGAAATTCGTTATAGAAACCATATTAAAATTAGTTCACACTTTATCCTTCACTTGTTTAAGGGGATGGTGTTTCAGCTGGACTAAGTCTCCTGAGAGATTAGTTCCCCATCCTATCCTATGATTCCCTCCATGTTGAAAAGCATGAAGGTAAGAGAATGTGTATTCCCAACAGTTGGTATAGCCTTTGTCTTTCAGGCAAGATTCAGCAGCTGAACTCTTTCCCATTTTTTAAGGTTACCAGACTCCTAGTCTTACATTAAGTATGAATGTCCCTGGATCCCCACTGAATTTAAAGACTCTTAATTTAAAATTAGTGCAGTGGATAAGGCACTGGTAAAACATGTTTTGTTACCCATAACCTCATCATGTGAAACTTTTGAGTAGCACCTGTTAGGTTCTGGAAACTGGTACCTCTGAAATGGAAATATTTCATGAACTCACCCAGCTTTCTTAGTTAGGAACACTTTCCCTTCCATAACCCTCCCCTACACACACACACACACACACACACACACACACACACACACCTTGTATCTCAGTAGTAAATGTTCCAGCAATTACTTAATTTTTTCTAATTGCATATGTCAAAAGAGAGTCTCTTTCTTGAATTAGTTGAATCAGAATATAAAGGGGAAATGTTGCCTGAGCTACTGAGTTTGGCTTAAGCATTTCTATCAACTTTAAAAAAAATAAGGTGACTGCGACTGACTATATTGTTTTACCAGGGCTGCTGTAACAAATACCACAGACTAGACAGCTTAGAAACCAGAAATTCATCGCCTCACAGTTCCAGAGTCTAGAAGCCAAAAATCAAGATGTCAGCAGGATTTGTTCCTTCTGAAAGCTGTGAGGAATAATGTACTCCATGACTCTTAGTTTCTGGTGGTTTTTAATCTTTAGCCTTCCTTGACTTGTGGTAGTACATCTCCAATCCTCTCATGGAGTGCTCCCTGTGTGCCTGACTGTTCAGATTTCTCCTTTTTATAAGGCCATCAGTCATATTGGATTCAGGATTCACCCTACTCCAATAAAACTTCATTTAAAATAATTACATCTGCAACAGCCTTATTTCCAAATAAGGCAACATTCTGAAATACGGGAGGCTAGGACTTCAGCATATAAATTTGAGGGGGTAGTACAAAATTCAACCCAAAAAACTAGTCAATATGTCCTTGGAAGTAACAACTCCTTGATTCATTATTTGATATTTTTTCTAGTCTCCCAAATTCCAGTTTCCCTCTCTATTACTTATTTATGTTCTTGAATACACAGAGCTCCAATGAATTTTCATTTTCTTTTTGAAACCAGAACAGTAATTTATTTATTCAGTCAATGAACATATATTTATATCTTCTAGGTACAAGATATATAGTATAAAACAAATACTAAATGTCTCCAGCTCTGATGGGCTTATAGTCAAATTAGAAAGAAACAGTCAAAAAAGAATAGAAAAGTTTAGAATCTAGAAATTTTAGATATTAAAGGAAATAAACTATGCTTTTTCTAGGTACAGGACACTAAGGAAAAAGTCAAGAACTTGTTTACTCTTATTTTCATGACTTCCCTGAAGCCTAATTTTTACATTTAATTATCAGCCTAGGGGACAATCTGATATTCCAAAGGAATTAGTTCCTAGCAAGAGGAAACAGACTCCACAATAGTGTATTTCAAGTGTATGCTTGAAATAGTATATGCTCAAGTCTGAGCATCTGAGGGCCACCAGCCACAGAGAGGTTTTTTCCTTGGACTATATCCTTAAGACTTAGAGCAAATACTGCTCAGTAATATGAATGGAGAAGATTCACACTAGAAATAATTTTCCTTTTATGCTTTGTTCTTCACCGCAAACAATTTAAGCAAACCATTCTCTAAGAGTCACACTGGGATGAAATGCAAATGAACCACAGAGTGGATAGGAATCATGCAAATTAGGAGAAAGGGGAGGAATCATTAAGTACCAAAAACAGCAACAAGGACACAGAGAAGCTAGGCAAGACTGAATTCTCTGGCTTCATGGTGACTGTGGCCCCAGATGAACACGAAGATCCAATCTTAAAGCAAGAGTAGGTAGCTTAATATCACTGCTTGTTGTGTATTATTAGGGAACATCTATATATAAGATGTGCTTCTTTTGAATTTGTTGTTGTTGTTTACAATAAAAATTTTGACATCTTTAAGAAAGTTAACAGCAAAAGAAACAAGTTTCATTCTTTAAGATCTAGGAGGGTACAAATATCTTGCATCAGTGGTATTGGTAGTTCCAATGCAAGGATACCTTTCTTATTTTTAAGATGGTCTAATGCAATGAATGGTAGTCCAGGTCACAGAGCTGAGAGTCTATAGCAACCTAAGCTGAGAACAGTTAAGAGATGTTTGTCTTCAGTCTGAAAGGGAGAAAAAAAGTCACTAACATTGGGAAGAGAATGGAAAATGTTGCTCTGCAAAATGGGTACAGCAGTCTTCACTTCCACCAGAAATATATGAAGCTTCCTTTAATTCAATGTGGCTGGGGACAGATGGATACTTCTGACCAATGAAACATGGGTAGAAGTGCCAGGTCATTTATTTGCCATTGCAAAGCCCATTCCTCCATCCCAAATCCATACCATCCCCACTCTGCCCAGAGAGCTCTCCTTTTCCCACTAGCATGGTGATCAATAGTGTTTAATTGGTTGTGCCTTATCAGCCTAGGTTTCTGAGTGTAGTGAACAGAGGACTGCTGTTGACACTGTAATACACATGCATCCTGAGCTATAAATAAACCTTTGTGTTTTTAGCCACCAAGATTTTGGTGTTATTCATCTTCATAGTTTTTTACTAGCTTATCCAGACAGATAGATTCCATAACCATCCCAACATTTGATATTAGCTGGATTTGTAATTTTTCCCAGTTTTATATATATAAATGTATATTCCAATATTATTTTAATGTGCAGTAGGACTTCCCTAGTGGCGCAGTGGTTAAGAATGTGCCTGCCAATGCAGGGGACACAGGTTCGATCTCTGGTCTGGGAAGATCCCACATGTCGCAGAGCAACAAAGCCCGTGCGCCACAACTACTGAGTCTGTGCTCTACAGCCCACGAGCCACAACTACTGAGCCTGCGTGCTGCAGCTACTGAAGCCCACACACCTAAAGCCTGCGCTCTGCAGCAAGAGAAATCACCACAATGGGAAGCCCGCGCACTGAAACCAAGAGTAACCCCCACTCACTGCAATTAGAGAAAGCCCGCATGCAGCAACAAACAACCAACACAGCAAAAATAAATTTTTAAAAATTACAAAAAATAAAATAAAAGCTCCCTGAAATTCATGAACAGAATGCTGCCAGGGCCATTAAAGAAAAGCCCTAGCATCATTTGATTATATTGAAGAAACCTGTAGTTAGGCCAAAGACTTGTGTTAAAAGGAAAAAGTCATCATTTTATGGAGTAAGAAAAAAATCATCTAACCCATCTAAAGCTTGTCTGTAATTTTCAGATGGTATTCCCTTATTAGCAATTAAAACTCCTCTAGTTTTTATTCGTTTTTTTTCTTTTTCAACTAAAAAAATGTGTTCTAATAAAAATAAAATACATTACTCAAGCTAAACAATATCATTTGTATTTTTGTTTTAGATATACAAATTGGACAAGAGTAGAATTTATTGAAACCTAAGTGGGCATTATTCTGGAGCCATGCATTATATATTATCTTTTATGTTTCGGGGTTACTTTACTCTATATTCAAGTGATTTTGTAAATTTATTTTTCTTATGCCAAAACTGTTTTGCTTGGAAAGAGGGCTCAAGATGGTAGTGTAGAAGATCCTGAATTCACCTCCTCTCATGGACACCACAAATCTACATATGAATAATTCCTTCAGAAAGATATGTGAAAACTGGATAAACAGAACCTCCTACAAAAGGTAAAAGAACACCATCTAGACAGGGAGGAGAGGCAGAGAGCTGGGTCCCTCAAACATCTGCCTTGGAAAACCAACAGGGAATACATCCAGGAAAACTATACAACTTCAACAAACAAAAAACTCATTCTTAAAGGGCTTGTGAATAGACTCACTCAACATGAAAACCAGTGCAAAAACGCCAGAGTGAAAAGCACATGGACCATAGGTGAAGGGACCCACTTACTAATCTTGAAGCATCTGCCAGAGATGTAGGAACCAGTTGGGATGCTTCCTGGGGACAGAGTCACTGGTGGGAGCCATTTATGTGGTCCGATGCTACCTTGCTAATATTGGACCTGGCAGGCATCATTTTGAAATTATCCATATAACCTATTAGCACCAGTGAGTGTGCCCAACCAAGAATGTTGGCTACCTCTGCACCTTGGCCAGGCCTCATAGCTGACCAAGCAATAGCCCTGCCCACCAGTGCCCTGTGACAGCAGCTGGGCCTCACAGCAAGTCTTTGGTCAGCCTCACCATCACCACCCCATGGAAGTCACAGCTTCAGGAAAGCACATGCAGCCCACATAGGGGATACACCTTGAGCACCTTGCTCTGGTGGTCAGGCAGGTTGCGTCTTTGAGCCCCTAAACAAGGTCACTCTTTCAAGGTTGGGAGAGATAGCTGATATACCAAATACATAGAAACAAGCATGGTGATTTAAGTATAGTGAGAGAGGGGAATATATTCCAATTGAAAGAGCAAGACAAAACCTCAGAAAAAGAACTAAAGGAAATGGAGATAAGCAGTCTACAGATTCAATGCAAACCCTATCAAAATACCAATGGCATATTTCACAGGACTAGAATAAATAATTATAAAATTTATATGGAACTACAAAAGATCTTGAATAGCTAAAACAATCTTCAGAAAGAAGAACAAAACTGGAGGTATCACTCTCCCTGATTTCAAACAGTATGATACTGGCACAAAAGCAGACACAGATATCAATGGAACAGAACCGAAAACCCAGAAATAAATCCAGTCATATATGGACAATTAATTTATGACAAGGGAGCAAAGAACATACAATGATGAAAGAACAGTCTCTTCAATAAATAGTGTTGGGAAAACTGGACAGCCACATGTAAAAGAATGGAACTAGACCACTTTCTTACACCATACACAAAAAATAACTCAAAAAGGATTAAATACTTACATATAAGACCTGAAACCATAAAATTCCTTGAAGAAAACACAAACAATAACTTCACTGACATCAGTCCTAGCAATGTTTTTGAGGATCTGACTCCAAAGACAAGGGAAACAAAGGCAAAAGTAAACAAATGGAACTACATCAAACTAAAAAGCTTCTGTGCAGTGAAAAAAACCATGATCAAAATAAAAAGGCAACCTACTGCATGTGAGAAGGTACTGGCAAGTCAGTATCCCACAAGGGGTTAAAATCCAAAATATATAAAGAACTCATACAACCTGATATCAAAAAAACAAACAATCCAATTAAAAAATGGACAGAGGACCTAAATAGACATTTTTCCAAAGAAGACAAACAGATGGCTGACAGGCACATGAAAAGATGTTCAGCATCACTAATTATTAGGGAAATGAAAATGAAAACCACAGTGAGATGTCACCTCATGCCTGTTAGAATGGCATAACAAATGCTGGAGAGGATGTGGAGAAAAGGAATCCCTTGTACACTGTTGATGAGACTGTAAATTGGTGCAGCCATGATAAAAAGTATGAAGAGTCCTCAGAAAATAAGAATAGAAGTACCATATGTCCTAGCTAATCCTCATCTAGGTATTTATCTGAAGAACATGAAAACACTAATTCAAAAGGTATATGCATAGGTATAGCCTATGTTTGTTACAGCATTATTTACAATAGTCAAGATAGATATAGGAGCAACCTCAGTGTCCATCAATGGATGAATGGATAAAGAAGATGTGGTGTATAAATACATATACACAAAATGGAATACAACTCAGCCATAAAGAAAGAATGAAATCCTGCCATTTGTGACAGCATGGATGGACCTTGAAGGTATTACGCTAAGTGAAATAAGTCAGACAGAGAAAAATAAATGCCATACGATTTCAATTATAAGTGGAATCAAAAAAAGAAAAGAAAGAAACAAATCAAATGAACAAAATAAAATAAGAACAAACTCATAGAAACAGAGAATAGATTAGTGGTTGCCAGAGGGTTGGAAGATGTGTGAAATGGATGAAGGGGGTCAACTGTATGGTGATGGATGGCAACTAGATTTGTGGCGGTGATCACTTTGTAGTGTATACAGATGTCAAATTATAATGCTGTTCACCTGAAACTTACATAATAATAAAAATAAAATAAAAAATAGTACTTCTTTGCTTGGTTGTTTGCTATCTCTGAATCAAAGTTGGTAGTATGTTATAACTTGATCATTAGTAAGATAGGGCCTATAATTTTTTAAATAAGTTGAAATAGCCATTATTTACCTAAACAAATTAATCCAGATTTTAACCAGCAAAACTAATCATAAATCAGCTTCGGAAGAAATGAAATTTTCCTGAGTCTGACACTTTGCTGTGTATAGAAAATGTATCCTGAACAAGTAATATTATTCGTTCTAGGAAAACCTAATTCAAAGATCACTCATGTATTTCACAAATAATGACTGATTACTAAATATGTGTTTCACATTCTAATAGGAACCATGGACAAAAAGGTAAAGTCCCAACCATTGTGGAATTTACAGCACAGGGCAGGAAACTGGTCAAATATATAATTCATTTTCTATGATCAATAAAAATTGAGTTCATGCAGCATAATTAACTTCTATAAGTTAATACACTATGATATACTTCATTATGATAATGAAAAGGATCTATCAAGATAAGACACAAGAATCTTCCAGTGATCAAGACTTTATACAGGGCACAACCACTTTCTACCTCATAAACTGCTATCTCATGGCTAACTCTTGCTTTGTGTCTTCCCTGTTGAGTGAGTAGGTACTGGGTGTTAGAGTTAAGAGGTACCACTGCAGCATCATGACGGCATCTTCCATGTCCTTAGACTTGCAATCAATATCATAGTTTCCATGGTGAGAGTTTCTTTGAGTTGAGAAATATTAATGTGCTCAACTCAAGGGGTGATAGAAGTTTTGGGGGGTCTGTTGCTTATATAATTATGGGGGTCTTCTTTCAAAAAAATAAAGAATATGCAATTTTGAATACAAAATTAGGTAGAGGGATTTGGAAGATGTTAATGTAAGGGAAGTTCTGAAAGTCAAGCTTCATTAGCTTCACAATAAGTGTTCCCATTAATAAATAAGAACAGAGTTCACAGTGCCTCACATAGACACACCCATATACACACACAATCAAATGTAGGACTCTCTCACCTATAAATAATGAAAATCCTGTGACAAAATTAGCAGATTTAATCCAGCTGTATAGTAAAAATACATTATGAGAAACCACCAAACAATCTCCCAAAGTGACTGTACAATTTTGCATTCCCATCTGCAGTGAATGAGAACTCCTGTTGCTCCATATCCTCACCAGCATTTGATAGTATTAGTATTCTGGATTTTAGCCATTCTAATAGTTCTTTTAATTTGCATATACATGACGGTGTATGATGATATATGCACATTTTCATGTGCATATTTGCCTTCTGTGTATCTTCTTTGGTGAAGTGTCTGTTAAGTTTTTATGTCCATGTTTTTAAATTGGGTTGTCTTCTTATTATTGAGTTGTAACAGTTCTTTGTATATTTTGGACATGGTTCTTTATCAACTATGTCTTTTGGAAACATTTTCTCCCAGTTCGTGGCTTGTCTTTTCATTCTCTTGACAGTGTCTTTCACAGAGCAGAAATTTTAGGGTTTTTTAAAAATTTTATTTATTTTTGGCTGCATTGAGTCTTCGTTGCTGCACATGGGCTTTCTCTAGTTGCAGCAAGCAGGGGCTACTCTTCATTGCAGTGCGCAGGCTTCTCACTGCGGTGGCTTCTCTTGTTGCAGAGCACAGGCTCTAGGAGCGTGGGCTTCAGTAGTTGTGGCATGCGGGCTCAGTAGTTGTGGCTCGCAGGCTCTAGAGCGCAGGCTCCATAGTTGTGGGGCATGGGTTTAATTGCTCCACGGCATGTGGGATCTTCCCGAACCAGGGCTCTAACCCACGTCCCCTGCATTGCCAGGCAGATTCTTAACACTGCGCCACCAGGGAAGCCCTGACTTGCTTTTAATGAATAAAATAAAGCAAAGGTGATGAGATGTTACTACTGTGATTATTTTACAGTACACACAACTCTTTGCTAGCTGACTTACTCTAGAGGCTCTCCCTCTCTCCACTTCTCCCTCCTCCTTCCCTCTCCCTCTCCTCCTTCATGCTGGCTTTGAAGAAGCTAGCTGCCATTAATCTAATTCTGCCAGAAAACTGAGGGAGCTGAGCTGTACATTCTTTCCCAGCAGTCCAGCCTCTGATGAGACCACAGCCCCAGACAACACCTGGACTGCAGCCTGGTGAGTCTCTGAATCATAGAGCCCAGCATGGCTGTGTGGGACTCCAGATCCACAAAACTGTGAGAAATAAACATGAGTTATTTTAAGTGTGTGGTAATTTGTTATACAGCATAGAAAACTAATATACTTTACTTTTTTACTCTACATATGTATGATTTGTGTTTATACATGGAAAATGTAGATAAATGTAGCAATGGAACTAACAATAAAAACCACAGTGTCCTTATAGAATTATTCTTATCCCCATATTCTGAGAAGATTTGTCATTCCCATATGTGTTAATGAGCAACAGCAGATACATCAGAGACTCAGAGAATTCTGCTACAACTTAGAACAAGTTTCTTGTCTTCATAACAGCAACCTACCACATGGTTTAGGAAAAAATATGAAACAAACAAAAAAAAACACACTACCTTTTTCAACTCAAAGGGAAAACTTAGAATAGGAAAAAAGAGAACACTTTTTCTTACAGTAGAATAACAGCTAATATATTTAGAAGGTATGGTGGAATTTGAAATTTACTATTTGGCAATCACAGGAATAACAAATGATTAATCCAAGAAACATCAATAGATGCTAAAATTGTAGGTTAAAACTTAATGAAGAATGGAATATTTACAATCTCAAGTTACTTCCCTCCCCCCCACACACAAACATGTAATTACAAAGAAAAAAAGAATAACTTTATAATAAAGTAACTTTAGAGTAATCAAAGTTAACATCACCTGTAAAGGGACAAATTGAGATCAAGTACCTTCTGATAGGGCAATGAGAGAACAAATTACACTTTCTGTGAAATTCTTGCCAAAAATGGAAAAACTGAGTCTAATAATAAAAAAATCAGAAAAAAATTTGGGGGACTAGGGATAAAAACCAAAAATATTTTCTGTAATCTTTAAATGTGCCAAGGTCATGAAAGTCAAGGAAAGACTAGGCTACTCTTCTAGGTTGAAGGGGATTAAAAAGACACAACAAGTAAATGGAATGCATGATCCTTAAATGGTTCCTTCTGCTATACAGGACATTGGGCAAGTGAAGAAACCTGAATGAGATCTGAGGATTTGACAGTAGTCATATATCAGTGTTAATTTCCTGATTTTGATGACTAGGTTGTGGTTATGTAGGACAATTTCTTTGCTGAAATTATATGCTAAAGTATTCATAGGTGATGGACTATCAAACAGTGATTTATGGAAAATGGTTAAGGGTAAAAAAAAGTCTTTGTTTTATTCTTGCAACATTTCTGAGAGTTTGAAAGTATTTCAAAATAAAAATAAAAATGATTGTTATGATTTTTAACCAAATCAAGGCATTTTCAAAACAGCCATATCTGTGAATGTTTTCATTAAGTTCCATCAATTGGGAATTCTTTCAGTCCAAAACCCAAGGTCATTATTATTAAAAGAGTTCAGTTTTAAAATCTGATTCTCTTTCAAAATGTTTTGCTACTGGTGAAAGTTTCCATCACCATCCATCGTTAATAATTCACTTGAAAAGCAATTAATTGAGTCCATGTATTGTGAAGATCTACATATGAAAGAATTTGGGATTAAGGCAATTGCCTCTTTACTTTGAAATAACTGTATGTTTGAAGTAAAATTATCACTTTAGCTAAAATCATCCAAATAATTGTTTCCACTCCCTTTGTATTTCATCAGTGTATCCAGAAAATCTGTAAATAAAACCATTTCTTTTCAGATTTCAAACACACACTGATGTACACACACAAATACACATATTCATATATATACATTACCCCTACAGTTGTAACAAGACTATTCCTTTCAAAATAATGGCAGCCTTTACTGTAACTCACCAGACATGTAACTCACCAGACGTGTAACTCACCAAACATGTTCATTGCTAATGTGCTTGTGCATGAGTTAGGGATAGAGCATATTTCCAGATCCCTGTGGTTTTTACAGGACAGTGCCATCTGTTTACCATTGAACGTTTCCTAAGGCCTACTTCCCACCACTTTAAGACCCTCCATCAAAGGAAAATCCAACTGCCCTTCTAAAATGTGAATGTTACAAATCATTCCACTTTAGCAAGATATTTTGTTCTCCAAATTCCATGTTTTAAAAGCTGTATAACAAAGGCAGAAACAACAACCAAAAAGGTGTAATTTCTAAGTAGCAAAAGTAACAAGTTTTCATTATTGCTTAAGTTTGTCTATTCAGCATTTTTTTTTCTCTCCTACTTCACAGTAGCTCTAACCAGCCATTCATCAATAATTGTTAGGATGTTAGCTAATAAAGCTCACTTTAACCTTAAGTACATTTGGATTTTAGTGTGAGATTCTAAATGAATTAAAATCCCCTAAGACTCACAGAAGTAAATATACTTTGGAGAAATTTCAAGCATCCTAATTATTTGGTGAAAGAATATTTGGAGCAGGAACCTTCCCAGAAACCACATTGAAAACATTCCCCTGCTGACTCCATCTCACTAATCTGGGGGCAGAAGGGCCATTGGAGGAAAAGCCTTGTTTTAGCATCAGAATGAACTGGGGTATTGACTACAAGTATGACCAAGGACAAATGATGAAACCTTTCTGATCATCAGTTTAGTTAAATGTATAATGAGGATAAGAATATTTATTTTTTAGGGACATTGTTATAATTGACAATTGTTAAACAGAGTTTTCCTATTTGCATCTTCATGGTAAAAAGTCAAAATGTGATCTGAATTGTCATAATTTGGATTCTCTTAATAACTTTATGACTATGTTACCTACTCCAAGCTCATACTGTTCACCAAGTGACAGGACAATAAACCAAGAGATGAGATGTTAGGGCAAGGAATAGAAACTTTATTTGGAAAGCCAGTGGACTGAGAAGATAGTGGACTGGTATCCCAATGAATCATTTTACCGAAGTTAAAATTCGGACTTCTGCTATACTAAAAGGGGAGAGTTTGTTGCAAACTTCTTGGTGCCGGCCAGATCTTGGAGGGGATGTCAAAATTCTTTGTTCTTGCAGCTGTCCACCTAGGTCTGGTCATGATGTTCTTGTAAACCTCCAACAAAACAAATGTTATCCTCTGTTCTGAAAATTTTTATCTCTATATGAACAATAAGTGTTATTCCTTTAAAGATCAAGTCTGGGAAGCAGAGCCTTGAGAAGGGGCTATCTTGTATATTTCAGGCTATAGGCAACATTCTTTTACAAAAGGAGCAGAGCAAGCATGACTAAGAATAGGCCACAGAGCACAAAGGTTAGAGCTAAAGGAATAAATCCAATATGGAGTCAAGTTTGTTCTTGTCTGTTAAAACTACAGTTTAATAGTCCACTCTTTAGAAAATGAGGTATTCATAAATTTGAAGTGAACTTAACTAGAAACTTGTTGCTATTGTTGCTTCACTGATGTAGAAATTTTTTCTCAGTAGTAAAAACATGTTCATTGCTAAGTGCCTTCAATTTCTACTCGGTGGTGGTATTTTGGATAGAAATGGAAAGTTTCATCTGCTACTTGTATTTGAGTAGAGATTATATGAGAATTCTACATGGTTCCAAATTCCAATTTTTTATGTATAATCTGAGAAGAAAGTGAGAGAGGGAATGAACACATATGGGATTTTATGTTGTCAGTAAGTTCAACATCATAAAATTATGCCTCTATTCCATAAAATATCCATGTTCAATACCTTAACAACACTTTATTTGTATAACTAGAAAGTCAAAAACAGGGAGAGGATGGATGGGATAAACAATATTTTTTTGGTTTTAAAATTCTTTGAAAGTACCATTGTCACACCCAAAAATAAATGGTTTAGTATTTTGTGAGGGGAAAAGTTCACAGAAATTTTTCATAAACCACTTATCTATAAACTATGAATATCTGACTATGATATCAGAATATGAACCAAATTTAGATAGTTATTAAGTTACACTTCCAAACTAGGAAGAAACTAGTATTTATTGATATTAAAATTTGTTTTGTTTGGTTTTCCTAGTAAGTCCTATTTTGAAGATTCTGAAATTGTGAAAGTCAGGCTTATATAATTTCTATGAATAGATTTTTTGTGAGTATTCAGCAAGAATAAAATTAGTTACCATTTCAAGTTTTTTTCTGTGTGCCAGATACTGTTCTAACCACTTCATTTAATCCTTAGAACAATGTGTATAATAAGTATTACTATTCTAATTTTTTTAAAGATAAAATTGATTATTTTTAGAGATGAAAGAACTTCATTATTTCAACATCACAAGGGTAGATCCAGGACCCAATTAATCTGATTCCAAAGCTTCCATTCTCAATTCCTTTGACAGTCATGAGTGTTTTCCCTGTAGACTCCATTCATTTTCAGATATGCTTTTAGCACTGCTCTCACCCTCTCTGGAAGCTAATGATAGAGTCACCAGCCTCAGTCATGGTCAAAGTGTCAAAAGTTCCTTGACCTTCAAACAACTCTCATAACAGCCTGCCATGGCTTCACATGTGAAAACCACCAGAAAGTTAGGAAACAAGGTAAGGGCATTATCCAAATGGAAAAATAAAGCCACATTTTAAACATCTTTGGTGCACATTCCTTAATCAGATTAACTAGTTGGCATCATGAGGAGGGACTTTTTTTGTTGGCAAAATATTTCCAGCCAGGGAAAAGGTAGCACTAATAAGACTTTTCATCCTGCACCTGAAGGGGCAGACCTAAGAAAGTAAAGTAGGGGGTTAGGTGCTGTGGCAACAGAAACAAAAGATGATACAAGCAAAAGCTGATCTCTTTATGTTTTCATTAGGATCATCTCTACTCACAAGTGAAGTCCGGGTGAGCTGAGAGTTTGTGTGAACAATTATGTACATTTATTTTTTAAGAGAGACTTTGGTGAGAGTGTCAGTGCTTAGGAGAAATATGGTGAACATAATGGATGGATGTCGATTTTTTCAATAATTACATATACTTTATTTGCATAGAATTAATCTCTCCATGTATTACCTCACAGCCATCCTGGAATGCAGATAGAAAGAGAATGCCCCCTATGTAACATGACAAATATCAGATATGAATGAATCAATTGACTTACCCAAGATACATTGCCAATTGATAATTTTAATAAAATAGGGTAGAGGTTCTCAAACTCTTAGTGTGAATAAAATAACAGGGCAATCTCTCAAAATTCAGATTTCTAGGTGCAACAGTAGAGATTCCGACTCCTGGGGTAAGGTTCTGGGATCTGCATTTTTAACAATACCTCAACTGCCTTCATGGCAAATGACCCAGAGCCTGTCTTTGATAAGCACTGGCCCAATGAGTTTCTGGGCCCACAAGTGTTAAATTGATTAAGGACAGACTTGAGAAATCATTGTGGCCTGGAGTTTCCTGGAGTGTTGGTCTCCCTTATGGAAATGTTACTTACAGGATTTAATAAACTGTTTATAATGGCTTAAATCAAGCCATCTGCTAAGGAAATAACTATCCAGTACAAGACAGTGAGCAAAGGAAGGGGCCTCATATACCAGTCCCCAAGGGCATCATAGGGAAGCTCTGTCCACAGAGAGAAAAGTACTAATTGATCACATAGCCAACTACCCTAGACAGACCACCCCACCTGTTTGGGCACTATCAGGTGATGGATGTACCTGGGGCCAATTTCAGGTTTGTGGTCTTCTCCATTCTTCTGTCTTAGGAATTGCTGCCTCTTTAATGAAAACTGTCCTAGGGGAATAATTTTGGTGTTCATAAGAAACACCTGGAGGAGAATTAAACCAAAAATCTTTTTTAAAACATTTAACATTTTCTCTCTAAGCCTTTTCCTGATTCTGCCAGCTGAAAGCAATCATCTTTCTCTCATTTCCCATTGCATTGGATGTTCACCTCCAATTGACACTGTGATTACCCTGTGAGGCATGTTTACTTACGTGCCTTTGCTCTCTCTGAGCATGACTGTGGGCTCATTATGGACAAGATCCATTATGGATTCACTGTTTTATCCCATCCCCCCATTGCATGCAGCACATAACTGACACTACTATGCTATTGTTTTCTGGGGATTTGAATCAGTGAGGTTTTCTTTTACTAGAGAGTAACTTCTTGCAGAACTGCTATTAACAACCCTAAACAGATAATTTGAGAAGCCTGCCAAGCAGGTATTATTCCAGATCCCATCTCTGACCAAAAAAAAGAACAGAGTGAAAATTACACATACTAGATACATTTTTCCTCTGATCTGAGACTTGCAATAGCATAATTTGCAGAAACAGTAAATCCAAAATTAAGTCCTTGGAAAGATATTATTAGGAAGACTACAATTCTAGTGTCTTGATTCCCTTTAGGGGAAGAGTAAGCAGAGTTTCCTTGGACAGGAATTTGGCAAGAAGAAATCGGTCAAAGGCCTTGGGTTACCTGCCAAACCTGAACCTGAGCCTGGTTTGAGGGGAAGGCAGTACACAGATCATTGCAAGGCTAAGTGCATCCATTTAGTCTAAAGGTCTGTTGCTGGGCAAAGTTGAAACAGGTCTCTTTTGGATGTTGCCAATAATAAAGTCTTGTGTGTTAGTCTTGGTGGTCAGAACTTGCATATTCCTTTGTGCATTTATTGAAGATTCATGGAGTCTAGTGCTGCTGTTTAGCAACTAGTCAGGCCTCTGGCTTCTGCTTGCGGCCTGGTTGGCCTAAGAATGGCATGGTGGATGTTACAAGTCGTGGTTCAGTCCAGTGGCATCTTGGTCCAAAAGTGTATCTTAGCCCAGTATGATTCATCTTGGACAATTTTGTTAGTCCCTTTAGTATGCTGTTCCAGAGGCAAGAGTTGGTGGTATCTTAGCAGCGTTTGCAACCTAGAAACATTATTCCTTTGTAATTTAGTCTTGATGAAGTTTTTGCTAGCTAGTCAGAGCATGGTGTAAGCTTGTGAGGATCTAAGTGAAACTTGTTCTAGTAGTCCAGATATGATACATTTAGACTATTGACTTGGGCCAATAAGTAGGATTTAGAAAAAAACTCTATAATATGATTTCTTTGTGTGGGAGGGTCGGGGGAACATTAGTATTCTGGTCAGTTTTTACTACAGTTTGTGTCCAATACTCAATTTATGAGCTCCTCTTCCCCATAGGAAATGCCTAGTGGGATCCTAGACCCAGTGGCCAAGTCTAATGGAGCCCCAATTCTACGACCCATACTTTATGAAACCTCAGCTTGGTAATAAGCAGAATGGTGAATTTAGAAGGTCTTCAAGTATATTGATGAAACCCATGGAGTCATAAGAAAGGCACCAATCCCTAGAGACTTCTCAATGTCTACTACTGCCTGCACATGTGGACTTGTGTCTGGAATGGGGGAAGACATGCCAAAGACCATCACCAATTTTAGGGCTTGTGTTCCTTCAGAGACCGTGACAACATATGATTTACCATGGTGACTCCATTGTTCTCTGATCATTAGTGGTAGCTGATGGCAGAGCAATGTGGGTGCTGCATTTGGGGCCTGGTCATGGCATACCTGTGGTTACGCACCCATGTTACTGTGTGGGATGAAGTAATGATAGAGCTTGTAGGTTGGATGGTCTAACATATTCATAGCTCTGGACATAGGAATCATCTTGGTGCAGTAATTGTACAATTACATGGTGAAGACATAGCATTGGCTTTATTTTATATAGATGGTGAAGTTTTTAGGAGGAAACTGATCATGGGAAGTGATGTTTTTCCAATGAAAATATTTATCTGGGAGCTCAAATTCCAAGATCTCTGTTAAATGACATGCATATTTTGGTCTCTACTAGTTACCTGCCCTTCTCAAATATATTTTTATTACTGAGTGAAATTTATCCACTCTCCAAACTGTTTATAAGTTCTTGTTGCCCTATCCAGATTCCTTTTACTGAGCCACTGTATTCACCCCTCGGAAGCTGTAGTGGTTGGCTGCTAACAGCTCACACCAGCTCCCTTCTCCAGAAGATCACCATTAGAGGATGGAACATGACTCACCTGGAGATGCTTGGGAGGTTAAACACCTCACACATACACCTGTGGTGTTGCTTCATAGCCAATGACAAATAGAACTGGGGTCTAACAGTCCACCCCCCTTGCCTCTGGGTAGGACAACCTCTGTGATGTGATTCTTGTTCCAGAGTTTCCTATGGGTCAGTCTAGACCTCTCCCAAACACCATGCTTGCCCAGCTTCCCCTTGGTCCATCCTATTTTCCTCATTCCCTTAAAAGTTTTTCCTAAGATTGCTTCATTAATAAATTACTTGCACAGGAATCCAGGAATCCAAGTCTCAGTTCTTTCTCTAAAGGAATACTATTAGGTGATTTAGGACGGTAATGTAGACTGGATATCTTGAAGGAATATTGAGAGAAAAAGAAAAGAACAATAAAGTAGCAGTGACAACAACATAAACCTAAAAGGAAGAGAAGGACATTAACCACTGAAGTTTAATAATTGAGTACAAGATCCTCTATTTTTTTTTCATCATTTTATGTCCAGTGCCTAGAAAAGAGCCTGGATCAAACAAGTATTAAATGAACAAATTAATTAGTGAGCCAGACATCCATCCTCTCTATAGAAAAACTTGACTGCCTAAAGAAGTAGGCAGAGAACCAGCATCACAAATGGGGAAACATATGAAATAAAATAGATTAGAAGATAGACAGACCTGAGACAAAAATGGGAAAATAGAGAATTTATTTTGGAAGAGAAGAATGCAATTATGGTCACGAAGTCTCAACCAGCCAACTTATGATGTGCGTTTATCCTTCTTTGGTTTGTTAAACAACATGGTTCTCCAAGGACTAAGATCTATAGTTAGCAAATATTTTATTTTTTAGCAAAGGAAACTGTTTACTAAATTAAATCTCACTCATACACTTACTAGAATTCATAAACTGATAAAAACAGTATTTATTGTATAAGTTTGTTAAGTTAAACTTTATAGCAGTCAACCAATAAGAAAACGAAGCTGCGTTGAGTCACTGGAAAATGTTTAAGTGTGGATTGTGTTTCCATCTTACATGAACCTCAGTAAGTATTTTATCTCATTATAGTGTTTTTGAGAAAATACAAATTTACACAAATAAGTAGTTGCAATGACACCAGGTTTTAGAGCCTCATCTTGAAATCTCATGACACTAAACCAATTTAAATCCTTGAAAACAGTCATACTGAGAAATTTCTGCTTCAAAGTTGAATCACTTAAAGTCTAATACTGTCATACTTTAGCTAAAACAAAAGCTTGGAATCACTCTAAAATTGTCACAGTGAAACTTTGTGAGATTACTTGTTATTTCACAAGTGAAATTAAACTGTGAGCTAACCATCTACTCTGTAGATGCCCTTGATCTTTCCTCTCACCACAAGTATAGAAGGAGTATTTTTTCTAATACTATTTTACTTTAGCAGATATGCATTAGGCTGATTTATTAAAAATTAGTGCAAAACTAAAACTTCTTAATCAATAATACATTAATTATACATTTAAATATGTATAAAGATATTACAGAAAAAGGTTTCTTCTAAGATTGACCTTTCCCTCTCCCATGGAAAACATATGGAGGTTCCTCAAAAAATTAAAAATAGAGCCACCCTAAGGTCCAGTAATTCCACTCCTGAGTATATATCTGAAGAAAATGAAAACACTAATTCAAAGTTATATGTAACCCAATGTTCATAGCAGCATTATTTCCAATAGACAAGATATGGAAGCATCCTAAGTGTCCATTAACAGATGAATGGATAAAGATGTTGTATATATATATACATATATATATATATATATATATATATATATATATACACACAATGGAATGTTAGCAATAAAACAGAATGAAGTTTTGCCATTTGCAACAACATAGATGGACCTGGAAGGTATTATGCTTGGTGAAATAAGTCAGACAAAAACTGTACATTCTCACTTATATGTGGAATCTAAAAAATAAAGCACATGAATGAATATAACAAAACAGAAACAGACTGATAGATACAGAGAAGAAACTAGTGGTTACCAAAGGGGAGAGGTGTCAGGGAGAGACAAAATAGGTGAACAGGATTAAAAGGTACAAACTACTAGGTATAAAATAAATAAGTTACAAGTATGCACTGTACAGCACAGGGAATATAGTCAATATTTTGTAATAACTTTATGTGGAGTATAATCTATAAAAATATCGAATCACTATGTTGTACACCTGAAACTGATATAATATTGTAAGTCAACTATACTTCAATAAAAATAAATAAGTAAATAAACTGCATGAATGTTTATAATGGGCCAGGATTGGGAAGTACTGGCAAAAGGCTCTGTAGTTTTCAAAGCGTTTTACCTGCGTCATATTTTTACCTCAATAATTAAAAATAAAAGAATGTATAGACTTTGAGTAATACAAATAAATAAATAAAAATAAAGGGGTGAATGACAAGGTAGGTAACTCATTAATAAATCTTAAGAAAAGTTAAATGGCTTTTCTGGGAACCAAACCCAAATTTGCAGTTGAGTGCTGTAACTTTTAATCGCATGCTCTTTCCATCAGAAGAGGTTCTTTTAAGGGTCATGAATGATCAGTGAATGAGTGATGCCAGCAAGAACTGGACCTGAGGATTGTTGTCCAAAGAAATTTGATACAACCTGGTAGGAAACAATATATTGACATTTTTTGGAGGCTGTATCCTCAAGAAGGATCATCCTTTTCAGACTTATATTCACACTGAGCATTATGTTCCCTTTTC
Organism: Monodon monoceros; assembly: GCF_005190385.1. NCBI lineage: Eukaryota > Metazoa > Chordata > Mammalia > Artiodactyla > Monodontidae > Monodon > Monodon monoceros. Next base: position 17,796,538 of record NW_021703767.1, read on the forward strand.
TTGATTAGAAACCTGAGATAACCCTGATATCATACATGTCATTGTCCACAAGCAATAGGAGATGTCAACCAGCAAGACCTGAGAAATGTATCCAAAATAACCGAGTTACATAGATGTTGAAGTTACCTAGAACAATCCAGCTCAGTAAGTTTGGTCAACACTATGTCTCCTTTGTATCTTTGCTAAACAGGGGCTTTGGATGGCCCTTTCCATTTGTTCCAGATAATTTTCTGATTATTCTCCCAAATCTATTTCCTATCCTTTTCACTCTACTTTCTCTTTGGGGAGGCTAATCTGTATGGATTATATTAATGGGCACCATTGCTCACTGCCTTCTGCTGGATTTGGTCAAAAAGGGGAGGAAGGTAAATTTTATATATTTACGTCCAAAGCAGCCTTCTTGTGGGGTTACCTCAGGCTGGTTGCATTACTCAACCAAAGGTCGCTGCTCCTCTCCTCCAGGCGGCCCTCTCTGTAGACTCTTTCTTTCCCAGGTCCTGGAAATGGATCCCACCTTTTTTCTGTCATGCATACCAGATACCACTTAAACAGTGGTAACAACAGTTACCACTGTTATTATCCCAAGTTACTGTGCACTATCCCTTGATTGCCCACACCTTGCCTACTTATTTGCAAACAGTCCCGGAATGATCATCATTCAAATGTGTTTTTCCTGTTGGCTGGATGATGGATAAACAATACCATGCTCACTTTCTATGGAATTTTGAAAGGTAGCTGAAGTTTATCCCTGAATTTAGCTTCTAGGGTTATAATTGTATAATGTCACAGTTAAATGGATTTGATTTTGTTCATTAGAAATTTGAAATATACGCAAGCTAATATTGAGCAGTGATCACTGGATGCCAGTTATTTTCCTAAAATAGGAAATTTTATTTCCTATAAAATTTGTGGAGATTTAAACCTACATTTCTGTCTTTGGGATTAGGACAAATTAACTGAGCTTCATACAAAGCACCGAACACAATTCTGCAAACATTCAGGTAGCAGCATGGAGGCTGGATGAGGGACAGAGAGAGAGGGACACAAGAGGTCATGTTCAAATAGACCTGATGGTGAGAACCATAGCAGCAGTATGGTGATGAGGTAGAGGTAAACTCAAAGGACACACACTTTGGACAGAAGTTAAGTTGAAGGGTGATAGGATAAATTAAGATGAAAGGGAGAAAAAAAAAAGTCAAAATTTAGTACAAGTGCTGGTGACTTTAGAAGTAAGGTTAAAGTACAAGTGAAAATTTTTAGTTTAGATGAAAAAATGAAAGGAAGTTCAGTGAATTCTACTTGAGGACTAGCATTGTGTTTGTTTCTGGAAAAAGTCTCTCTTAAAAGAGTGGAAAAGGCGAATTCCAAAATAAATGGGGCTAGCAATTAAGGACACAATACAGAGAACTTGTTCCCCATTGATTATTCACGTGCTACTTGCATGTGTTACTTGTTAGTTACTTGAAAGGACCTAACTTTTTGTTGAATTAGGCAAAAGGAGAAATGTTCATTTCTATTAAAGGTAATAAGAGAAATGAAAAATACATTTTGCCAACCTTTCAATTTTCTGGCACATCTGAGTTTCAAATTTGGTTCAAAATGTTTAAGTTAAAATACAAAAGGGGAGGGCCTCCCTGGTGGCACAGTGGTTGAGAGTCCACCAGCCGATGCAGGGGACACAGGTTCGTGCCCCGGTCGGGGAGGATCCCACATGCCACGGAGTGGCTGGGCCCATGAGCCAAGGCCGCTGAGCCTGCACATCCAGAGCCTGTGCTCCACAACAGGAGAGGTCACAATGGTGAGAGGCCCGCGTACCACAAAAAATAAATAAATAAAAAAATACAAAAGGGGAAACATTTCCGGATTGATCAAGGCACAGGCATGGAAAAGCATACAGATACCACAGATACCGTGAATATAAGATAATTATTAGAAACTATTTTATGAGTTATGTATAAATAAATAAGAAACATATGGACTGCATTTCCCTGGCAATACACTTGGATTTGAAAATTAAAAAGAAAAAAAAAATAACCACCTTGATAAAAAGCTGACAAGACTTTGCCAAACCCCAACAGTTGGAAAAATAGCTTGAAATATTTGAGGAACCCAAACATGGATGGGTTTGCCCTAGTTAGAAGGCCTTTTATGGTCAGATGAACATGGGTAACAGTGGGGGAGGCAGGGTGGAAAAACACATCAGGAACAACACATGGTTTGGCATGTTTCCAGTCAATTTAACAGAAACTCAGATTAAAATATTCTACAGAATGTACCTGACTCAAATGTTCACTCCAAACAAGATCAAGAATTCCCTGGGTAGTTGACCCAATTTGAAATTAGAAGTTTTCACAGCTTAGTGTATCCACATTGCCTGGCATCCTACCCTTTCAAACATAAATTCTAAATTTAGTGACCAGGAATTTTAAAAGTTCAGAAAAAATATATAAGAATGACCACATGAATAGGAACTCTACAAGGGAGGAAATATTAAGAGGGCAGGTGATATATCAGAAGTGAAATTCTAAGTAAGTAATTAAAAATTATGCCCATGGAGAAAAAAATGCTGATATGCTTAAGGCAATTTATAAATCTGGGCTAAGAACTCTTAGGTACTTGAATATTTGCCAAGAAAAAAACATAAAAGAGAGAAGTTACTAGGGATAAATTACAATTGAGAAAACTACTGAAAAAACTAAGCACAAAACTAAGGATTTTGAGAAATGATAAAAACATTTCGCTCATTCAACAACTATTTATACTCTGAGTAAGAACCAAAGAGATGAGATACATAATTGATTTGTATAATATAAGAGCTGGGATTCAAAGTGTAGAATAAACTACTCATCTTATACATTATTTTCATTTTCTGTATCAAAGAGGATAATTTTCAAACTCAAGTGAATTCATTTAGTTAAAACTGAAGCCTCAAATTAGTGAAAAAATAGCAAAGGACATTAGCTTTTCAATGTGTTACAATGTCTAGGCCTGGTGAATTGGTTTATAGGGACTTGAACAAACGTGCAGAAGACAAACCAAGTCTCCATTGGTAATTTTTGGTAATTTATGAGAAGTAGGAGAACTAAAAGAGAATAATACATTATTTTTATTTTGAAAGTGATTTCGAAGAGTGCAGAGTGGGGATTTCAACTTTGAGGGAGTGGTAAACTTAGGTGGCGTACTTGCAATATTTTAGAATACTAACTTGAGAATAGTTCATATCTTGAGGAATTTAAGGATTTAACTTCAGTTTGATTGATTGGAAGTTTTCTAGGAGAGCCTGGAAAATTGTGTGTAGGAAGTGGCAATCACTAGCTAACTTCTCAGATTCATAATTTTGGCAGGGAGTTAAGATGTGGAAAAGATGTGGAATAGTAATTAATAGGAGGAATAGACTAATTTCAAATAAACTGAGATGGGATTATTCAAATAAACACATTTTTGATGAGCAAAAATAAATCTGTTTGAAATTTTCATGGCTTTCTATCTATTAAATATTTGGGACTCACTGTTGCCACTTTCCTATCTTAACTAGATTTTCTATACCAGTGCGCAAGGCATCATGACTGTAAGCCAAGATTAGGAACAAGAGAATTGTGCAATGGGGTTGATCCAAGACTGGGAAATGGCATGGTCATAGAGACTGAAATATGTTGGTGATGACATGAAGAAACTAACCATAGAATCCAAGCTCTACAGAAAGTCATGTAGAGCAGAGGTATAGCTCATAGAGTGAGGCAGCATTCATTTGTTTATTCAGCATAAGTAAAATGAGAGCCTGCTACATGTTAGAAGTTGTCCTAACTCTAGAGTACTGTGATGGTCAGTTTTATGTGTAAACTTGACTAGGCTATAGTCCCAGTTATTCAAATCAAAGAATGATCTAGGTGTTACTGTGAAGGTTGTTTTGTAACCTCCTTTAGTAACTGATTATTAAAGTTTATAATCAGTTGACTCTAAGCAAAGGCAATTATCCTTGATAATCTAGGTGGGCCTGATTCAATCAGTTGAAGAAGTAAACAAGAGTAAACAAGAGGCATTCCTGAAGAATAAATTCTGCCTGGGGACTGCAGCTTCAGACTGTGCTTGAGAGTTTCATCCTGCCCTTCCTGAAAGCCTGCCTTATGGATTTTGGATTGACATATCCAGCTCCCATAATTGCATAAAATAGTTCCTTACAGTAAATATCTTACTGCATATATAGCCTGTTATTCTATTTCTCTGGTGGAAGCTTAACTGATACAGATTTTGGTACCAAGAAGTGTAGTGATGCAGTAACAAATAAAGTAAATATGTGGAAGTGGCTTTGGAGTTGGGTAGTGGATAGGAGGTCGAAAAAGTTTAAGACATGATAGAAAAACCTAGATTGACTTAAACAAATGGCTGCGAGAAATATAGATGTTTAAAGGCACTTCTGGTAAACCTCAGAAGGGAATGAGAAAAATGTTACTGGAGGAAAGGCATTTCTTGTTATATAACAATAGTAAATGTAGCTGAATTATGGCCTATAGTTGTGTGGAAAGCAGAACTTGTAAGTGATGAAATTGGATATTTAGCTGGTGAGATTTCAAGCAAAATGTTGAAGATGCAACTTGTTTTCTTCTTTTTGCTTGTAGTAAAATATGAGTGGAAAGAGGTAAATTGAGAAAATAACTATTAAACAAAAAGGAACCAGTACTTGATAACTGGGAATATTCTCAGCTCAATCAGATTGCAAAAGATGCTAAAATTAGGAGATTCACTGTTAGGTAAGTGTGTTCTGGAAAGAAGGACTAAAGTGTGGCTGGACAACTTTTTGCTCATGGTGAAGAGATTATGCATGTGACTCATGGATCTCCTTTGCCATCTCAGCAGAAGGTGGAATAGAAATGGGATTACACAGGAAAGGTATTTGGAGAACACTTTTGTCTAATGGAGTGAATCCTCATGACATACACCAGAGAACCACAACAGTTTTAAAGAAAGTTATACCAGCAAAAAACTGTCAGCTTGCATTGACAGTGAAACAGGCAGGACAAAATGAAAGAGGGTTGTCAGACTCCCAAAATCCTAGAAGCAGGAAAGAGGATGATAAAATTACTCAAATGCAAACATGGGTCACCACTCAAGAAAAGGAAATATAACTCCAAAACTAGATCCTTGATTCTAGAGGCCAGAGCCATATGTGTAGAGGCTAGAGCAATGGACACAGAGACTGGAACCATATGCCCAAAGGGTGGAGCCATAGATACAGAAACCAGAACCTCTAATCCTCAAAGGGCTATTCCCAGCCCTTGAAAACTAATCTCATTTGTCCTGCCAGATTTCAAAACTGTGTGAAACCAGTGACCCTTTTCTTCCTTCCATTTTCTCCCTTTTGGGATGGAAATTTCTATAACTATTAGATTATGTCTATCCCACCCTTACATTATGGGAACAGATAACTTGTTTTCTAGTTTCCCAGGTCCAGAGATGGAGAAGGATTTTACCTCAAGATAGATCATACCTAGAGTCTTATATATTCCTGATTTAGATAATTTAGGGGATGAGATTTTAGCTGATGTTATATGGGTTGAGACTTTTGGAAATGTTGGGATGGTGTGAGTGTGTTTTGTGTGTGGGATGGACATGAAACTTTGGGGGTCATAGTAGACTGTAGTGAATTGAATAGTGGTTCCCAAAATCCACTATTTTTTTAAAGTTATTGGCAGGTGTGATTAAGTTAAGAATTTTGAAATGAGGAGATTATCCTGGATTGGGCCCTAAGCCCCATCACATGTATCCTTATAAGAGGGAGACAGAGATTTGGCACAAACAGAATAGGAGAAGGCAAGGTGACCAAGAGATTGCAGTGAAGCGGCTACAAGGCAAGAAATATTGACAACCATCAGAGACTGGAAGAGGCAAGAAACATACATATTCTCCCCTTAAGCCTCCAGAGGAAGTGCAGCCCTACTAACTCTTTGATTTTGACCTAGTGATACTAATTTTGGACTTCTGGCCTTCAGAACTGTGAAAAAACAACTTTCTGTTGCTTTAAGCCACCAAGTTTTTGATCATTTGTTAAAGAAGCCACAGGAAACTAACACAGGTACAAGAAGAGTAGGATGTGAATTCTTCCACAGAGATGAGCAGTATCATGGGGGCCAGAGGAATGTCGAGAGTAACTACAACCCCTTGAAATAACTGTGGGTGCACAAAAGAGGAAAGACTGGTTTCTCCTTGAGTCAAGTGCATATCACAAAATTTTGCAGCTGTAATTGCAGGTTAAATGCATCTTATCCAGATAAATAAGAGAAAGACGCTTATTAAACTGGCAGGAACGGGAAGTAAAAAGGTGCAGGGGCAATGAAAGAGTAAGGGGTGTTTAAAAAAGAGGGGAATCCTGCTTGACTGCAATATGGGATGAATGAAAGAAAAGCTAGTAGTGAAGTGAAGAGATAATCTGGGGCCTTGTTTTGATGGACTTTTATATGGTACTGAAAATATCAGACTTATTCATGTAAGAAATGGGAAACTCTCAAAATATTTAATGCAATAAGTCAATAGGGATTCATGAACTATGGTTTTTAATATATGCTTTAATGTTTTCACCCTAGAAGCTATGTAGAAAAGAAACTAGGATGGGGTCAGACAAAGATGAGATCAGTCTCACCCCAACATCCCAGGTGAGGTAATACGACAAAAGTGACAGAAAAGAGGAGATGAATTTAGTTATTTTTGAGATCAAATTGCCAGGACTTGCTGACCAAATTAAAGTCAGGAATGAGGATGAATCCTTGTGTTGTGTTGTTATTGTTGTTGTTTTCTGCAACAGATGAATGGATGCCAATGCTATTAACCGAAAACAGAATAATAGGGGGAATTTGTGGGGCTGTTGACACAATTCCTTCATTCACTTAATAAATATTTACTGTCCACCTACTTTGTCCAAGCTCTGGGCTAATGATGTTCAGTTTGGGGTGATTCCAGGACCTTAAGAAGGTCACGCAGTACAAAAAGGGTGAGGAAGGAAACAAGTCACTCTGGGAGTGTTTAATGTTTTATATTTGTTTGTTTTATTTTGTTTGCTTTTTTGTGTGGGTTGACAGTGTGGAAAGGAGAGATAGTAGGTGAAGAGGTTGTAGTTTAGATAGAGGACATAGTAAATGTGCAAGGGAAGTATATGAAAAGTTGTTAAAACGAGGGGTAAATCAACTGTCAAGAAGAAAGTCTATCTCCCGGAGCACAAATGAAACTGGATAACATTTTCATTATTGATTGACGTTGAAGCGTTTTGGCTTTAAATATAAATGGCATACCATATGCAATTCCTCCCCTAGATGTGTTTTTGGGAGACTTTGTCACTGTATAACAACAATACATAATAAATAAATAAATAAACAATGGTTTATTGACATGTGCAGCCCAATACGTTTACAGGATAATGAGGCACACTCGGTATCTGTTGCACTTCATTAAAATTCCAGGCTCAAACTTAACCTTGAAGTTTAACGAAACTGCATTTCTAATTTAGTAATTCTTATACAGGACAAACCTTGATATCTTTATGTACAGTGAGATACTGATTACATTTATATGCTGTCCGAACACATTTTTTTAAAAATTTATTTTATTTTATTTACTTTTGGCTGTGTTGGATCTTCGCTGTTGTGCGTGGGTTTTCTCTAGTTGCGAAAAGCGGGAGCTATTCTTCGTTGCGGTGCCCGGGCTTCTTATTGTGGTGGCTTCTTTTGTTGCGGAGCATGGGCTCTAGGGCACGTGGGCTTCAGTAGTTGTGGCTTGCGGGATCTAGAGGGCAGGCTCGGTAGTTGTGGCGCACGGGCTTAGTTGCTCCGCAGCATGTGGGATCTTCCCGGACGAGGGCTCAAACCTGTGTACCCTGCATTGGCAGGCGGATTCTTAACCACTGCACCAGCAGGGAAGCCTCCAAACACATTTTTTAAATATCAGCTGCATAGCACAGGGAGATCAGCTCAGTGCTTTGTGACCACCTAGAGGGGTGGGATAGGGAGGGTAGGAGGGAGACGCAAGAGGGAGGGGATATGGAGATATATGTATACATAGAGCTGATTCACTTTGTTATACAGCAGAAACTAACACAACAATGTAAAGCAATTATACTCCAATAAAGATGTTTATATATATATATATATAAAATCAGTTTAGGAAATAAGGCAGAATATTTCTCTTTCTATCCCCACCCATGATGCAATTGTACAGGATTACAAAAAGGCAGTATACTATAAACAATGAATATTTTTCTTTTTTTCTTTTCTTTACGCGGGCCTCTCACTGTTGTGGCCTCTCCCGTTGCGGAGCACAGGCTCCGGACGCGCAGGCTCACGGGCCCAGCCGCTCCGCGGCATGTGGGATCCTCGCGGACCGGGGCACGAACCCATGTCCCCTGCATCGGCAGGCGGACTCTCACCCACTGCGCCACCAGGGAAGCCCAAATATTTTTCTTTTTTGCATGAAAGCCATCATCATTTTTAGTCCATGGGCATGGTGATTCTTTTATATCAATTATCTATAAATGTCCAGTGCATCACAGATCAATGAAAGAAATGACCACAGGCAAGCACCTCATATGTGTGACGTCTTGGTTCAAAAGAAGATAAACTGAAATAATGAATAAGCTTTGTGTAGCAAGAATTATGTACATGGTATTTGGCATCCTTCTTGCTCTGTGAATGGTTTATTTTCATGGATGTAAAAATGGTCGTATCCTGATCCTGAGCAGAGTTTAAATTTCAGCATATCCTCCAAGGTGATACTCCATAGAATGTCTATTCTGTAATTCTGAGGCAGAGCAATTTCTAATTATTAAAGGCCTCCAAAGTACCTGGTACTATATAAAAATGACTTCTACTCCACCCAACATTGCTAAAAGGGAAATGTTATTGTAATAGATATGGAAACTGGTAATTTTCTTATTTTAATAGATGAGAAAAATATTATCTTGGACATTTTAACAGATGAGGAAATTTACCTGGCAGAGTTGAGATTCAAACCAAACACGTGATTCTTCAACCCCAAGGCCAAGCTATTCCTAGCACAGCAAGCTACCTCATAAACAGGCTACTTCAAATCCTTAAATAATCAAAACACTTATATTTTTGGTGGGTTTCACCCAGACCTAGTCCTTTAGGAAAAATATCAATACAATTATTCTATTATAATCAAACTTTAGCATACTTAGTCTGCCTTTAGTCGATTTAAATGATAAGTAAAGGTGAACATGCTTACTTCAACTAGAAATGCCACAACTTTGGAATTCATAACACATTTATTTATTTTTAGCCAAGATATACAATTTACCATAAAATTTAAGCTAAACAAAAATTCATTTTTAGATAAAAATGATTTTTGTTGTTCTTTAAGCATGCAAGATAGGCCACATGTACTTACATTCTATCCTATATCTTCACAAGAACACACTGAAATGAAATGATTAACCAATTTATTCTCCTACTCTCCTAGGCCACCCTGTCTCATATTCTCCATTCTCAGCCTACAAACTTGCTTCCTATGTATTGAGAAAATAGGACTTTCACAAACTACTGAGTTCACCTAAGATTTTGTTTAACTCTGTTGGTTGCATGTAGGGAGAAGAAATGGATGGGAGGGCTATGTAGGAGATCAGTCTCTAGCCACTGTAAGAAGTTATTAGATGATGAGTCAAACCAAGAATATGAAAAAGAATACACACACGCACACACACACACATATATGTATGTATATGTGTAACTGAATCACTTTGAGATACACCTGAAACTAACACAACATTGTAAAGCAACTATACTTCAATTTAAAAATAATTAAGAAGAACATTATTAACATACCACCTAGAAATATGGAAGTAAATATCAAAAGAAACAGGTAAACATTTTGAAATAGTTGCTTCTGGGGAGTAGAACTACTGGGTCTGGGGGCATAAGAGTATTATTTTTTAACTCTAAGCTTTTTAGCATTTAAAAAAATCTATATGATAAAAATGCAATTGATAAAATTACAAAATTAAAGGCTGGAATAAAATACACAAAATTATAAATGCCTTATTATTAAGATGTTCTGGGTACTAATTTTATCATGTATTTCTCAACATTTTAAAATGTTACATAATTCATATAGTTTACCAATAAATCTTCATGAAGAATAATTGTTTGTATTTTATTCTATTTTAGAAAACTTTTTAAGTGTTCTCCAAAAGAAATAACTTAGTAGTATGGAGAAGGGGGAGTACATACATTTCTATGTTTGTACATATTAAAACTTACTACTGTAGACAGTACAAGAGATGACTCTCTGCTAGGCCTGTTATTAGACTCAACACATGATGAGAGGGATTGAAATGTTTTCCAGGACTAGAGGAGCCGCTGGTTTTATCAGTAAATTTAAAATGCCAAGGAAATTATTATACATCTCAAGGAGGATTGTCAGCATGGAAAAGCGGGTGAGCTAGGGACATGAAAGATGTAGTTTCTTATCTGCAAAGTTAATGATCCAATTTTAGACCGTGAAAATTCACCAAGGCTTGTTTTCTCTGAGGCTCTTTGCTCTTTTGGTAGACAGCAAGCTGATTTCAGAAAACAGTCTATTCACACCTCTGAATATTAAACCATCAGAATCACCAACAAGAGCTATCCTTGATAAGGACAACCACAAGGTACAAGGAAATGGCTAGATTTCTGAATCTCTGATCTTAGGTTAACTTCATACTATCTATATCCAAGAATCAAAAATGAAGATGAAATTTCTCTTTCAAAAACTTTGTCTTCTACTCTGTTTCTTTCCCTAGACCAATATAAGACAGTCCTTTAATTTATAGCTCATCACTTGGACTATAAATTAAATGATTCCATTTAACTGTGGTTTTCCTTCAGATACAATGTTTATAAGGGGATATTTCTTAATCAACAAACTGAGGCTCAATTTTTTTGAAAATTATCCATTTCTCTATTAAAAGTAATTACTGGCCATTAAATCATAAAAGTATGCAGTGAACAGTATAGTATTAACAGTGTATAGAGTCAGTATATGTGAACAATACAGTAACTAGACTCACAAAAATACTTAGTCTCTACTGAGGATATAACTGGTAGAAATATTTTAAGGGTAAAAGTGAACAACTAAGGTCCTCCTGAGGAGGGAAAATATATGTACAATAAGTAAATAAGATTTAGAGTCAGGAAACTTGGATTTGTTCCAGGTCTGCCACGTACCAGCTCTGGTTTTGTCCAAGTTACACATCATTTTCAAACCTTAATACACCTATACGCAAATACAATTTACAGTGTCCTTGTCATAGATTTCTTGATTAATTACACTCATCTAGCCAAAGTGACTACTATAGTGACTGTCCTGTAGTAAGTGCTCAGTAAATATTTGGTATTGGTATCAGTTGATACCAAATGAAGGAACGTGTACTCGAAGGTAGAGAGAAAAGTTTTACATACTGGATCCTACATTATTGTCATTGATTACTGACAGTGTTTGAGACCAAGAGCCAAAGAGAACCCAGGCAGAGGGAGCTGTAGAGGCTATCAGGAGGCCATCTGAGGTCAAGGGCCCAAGCCATAGGATCTTATGTATTGATGCAGGTCAGAAAGCAGACAGTGCCAATGATGTAGCTGTGTTTAGCCTTCTGCCAGGGCTCTGAGTAACTGGCAGAGCACTGAGCATGTGACTCATTATAAGTCAAATTGCTGTAAGTGAGAAACCACCTGTAGTTAAGACAAGTGCTTCATTGAAAGTATTAGAGCAAGAGAAAACTTAGGGAAAGAGTGATCTCTTTGATGCAAAATAGCCCTCAGCTCTGTCCTGTAGTACTTTCTAGGAATTCTCTCACCACACCCCTATCTGGTCAAAGCATCTCTACTAAGCTTCCTCTTTAGAGGAAACTGGATTCTGGGACCTGGGGCTCCCTATGGTGACTCTATACCTAGGCTCTTCTTCTTTACGACATTGTGGATTACTCTAAAAAATTAAAAACGGAGTTATTTCCCCTTAGCTTCATGTATGAACCATACTAGAAATCCCTGTCCTACCTACTTAGTCTGAGTTCTGTCCCATGGATAGGCACTCAAACTTTAATTTGGTTTCCTCAATAAAAACACTATTACCATTCACAAAATCTGTTTATTTTGTCTTTCCATTCAGCTTGGCCAGGGCAATTTTCTCTTTTTAACATTGAAGTTAAATCCTGTTTGGATATTGCCACACATTTCTTGACCATTTTCTGTCTCCTATCGCTTCACTGTTAAAGCTTTATAAGCTCACTAGTTCTACCTGCCCCTCCAATTGAGCCTGAATCAGCCTTCATCTTCTTCTTCTTTTTTTTTTCTATATTTACATTTATGTTTCATAAAATGCCTTTCTGGGCTTTTTTACATTCCCCTTTCTTTCTTTTCCTTTCTATGTTCTTAGCAACATTAGTCCCTCCACTTACTCAATGTGTTTTTCTAATGGTTACACTGAGGTTATAGGTTTTTGGAAGAAAGACTATAGAGATGAAAGACGAAGTATCATTCTCATCACATCATATCAAGGATACTTACTATCAACATTACTTATCACTGGGATTATTGACTTGGATCACCTGGCACGGTAGAGTTTGTAGGCATTCTCTCTCCTTTCCATATTCTACTCATTGGATACAAATCACTAAGTGTAACCCATACCCAAGGGGCTGGAGAGCTAAGCTCCATCTACGTAAGAGGCACTATATTGACATATTGTGTGGGAAATTTGTCTCTTTTCTTTTTACTTTTTCAATAGTATATTTGTATCCACATGATTTCATGGATATTCATTATACACTCTGGGTTATAATCCAATAATACTTCATTTATTTTGTTGCTGAAATTGTCCCATCTTTAGTCACTTGAGAGCTCTTTCAGTTTGGCTCCTTTATTAAAGTTCGTAATAAACTCCACCATTTTTATTATTTTAGATAAATGCTTTAAGAAAAAGCATACAAAATGTGCTGTTTTGCCATTATATCAAAATTCAGTATATTAATTAACATATTATGTCAATTTTGCATTTATCATTTTATCTTGTATTCTATGCTTCTCCTCTGTGCTGACCTTTCTTCTTGCTAATTTTTATACTTTAACCATTCCTATATAGGGGCCTATTGGATGATGGCAAAGTTTCATAGTCTTGGAAAAAATTTTCTGATCTCTATTTTGCCCTCATTCTTGGAAAATAATATGGCTGGGTATAAAATTCTAGGCTTACAATGTTTTCCCTTCAATCTTTTTAAGATCTTAACCCATTGTTTTCTGTTACCTATTTTTTGCTGACCAAAAGTCTGCTAGATATTTATCTGGGTTTCCCCTCACTCTGGTAACCTTTACTATATAATCCTTTATGTTAGGGAGATTAAGAGTAATAAGTCAAATAGAAATTATTTTTATTAATTCATTTTGATACTCAGAGTAAACTCTTGATCTAATGAATTCTGGAAACATCAAATATTTTCCCTTTGTACACTTCTTCTCAACCATCCTCTCTGTTCACTTAGTCTGTTGGATCCTTCCTGATTGATACCCACATCTTTTGCCTGCTCTTTTGTCTCTATATGATGTTACTATGGTTTGATTGAATGTGTCCTCCCAAAATTCACATATTGAAGTCTAATGCCCAATGTGATGGCATTAGGAGGTGGGGCCTTTGGAAGTGGTTTAGGTCATTAAGGTGAAACCCTAATGAATGGGTTTAGTGCTCTTATAAAAGACCCCACAGAGCTCCCTTGCACCTTGTGTGAATACAATAAGAAGTCTGTGGTCCATCTGATCACAGGCTGAGCAGCAAAAAGAAAAAAAAGTCAATGAATATTTTCCAATATATCATTAAAATTTAACATTTAGAAAGGTATTTATTTAACAAGCTTCTATCTAGAGCTTAGGAAGGAACAGGGTTTTTTTTAACCTTTTTTTTTTAAAGTAAGCCACTTCATATGGTAGAGTATAGCAAAGTGGTTAGAACTACCAAATTGGAATAAAATAAACTCAGTTCAAAAAACTCTGCCACTTTATTAGCTATGTGTGACTTTCAGAATGTTATTTAATGTGACTGAGTCTTTCTTGGGCTCACTTGACCATGTCAGACCCTGATTTTAAACAGCCTCCAGAATTGTGAGAAATGAATGTTTGTTGTTTATAAGCCACTCAGTTTTTGGTAAATGAATGTTGTTTATAAGCCACTCAGTTTTTGGTAAATGAATGTTTGTTGTTTGTAAGCCACTCAGTTTTTGGTATTCTATAAAGCCACCTGAACAAACTAAGACAGATGCACCTTGATGAATTCAATACCTTCTTCCAAATTACTATCTTCAACTGTATGCCGAGTTTATGGATGTATTTTGTGTATATATATATATATATATATATACATATATTTCTGTATATTATGATGTTTTGACATCTTAAAAAAACCTTTCTGGCTGGGGAGAGACTATACCTCCCAGGGCTAGCAGATTCTTAGAGGTAGAAGGTGATTCAGGGATTCAGCTGGGGAGCATACCGTTGATATGCAAACCAACAAACACAAAGCCACACCTCCTCTATCATATGGCCCTCATACAACAGAAGATCCTCTATCTGGTCTTTGTACTACAGCTGACAATTCCCTCTGCCTTAATCATCCCAGGGAACTAAAGTCAGGCAACTGAAGCCCACACCTATAGCTCAAAGCCCACTGAAATTACGCAAACTAGATATTCCTAAACTGTTGACCCTGCATTGCCTTGCCTCCTTCCCGTGAAAATCCCGAGAAAGGTCATAGCCTAGGCCCTCCAGGCCCTCCAGAAGCTCCTGCTTCTGCTTCCTGACTAAAACCTGGTGTTCCTCCAGTGGTCCTGTGATGCAAGTTGTGCCTGTCATTTCTAAGGAACTATGAGTAAATTAAACTTTTTTTTTTTCCCAATGGCATTGCCCTTCTGTGTTGTCATTCAGTCACATGTATAAATGAAGACCTAGGCCCAGAACAATGAAAGTAATTAAAAGAGTTTTATACTTTAAAAATACATTTTTTATTTTCAAGATTTCTAATTTCTAAAAAATATATTACCTATGTTAGCATGTAATAGGTTTATTATTATTACAAATGAATCAACAAATACTTTTTTCAATTCATTTTCTATTATGGTAACTATCAGTAGATATAATCATATACTGAGAACCCCACATAAACCAAAGTTGGGGGGTCATCAATCATTTTTAAAGGGACAAAGGGACCTCAAAATTTTTGAGATTCACTGCTTTCTAGAGGATGGAAATTTTTTTTTCCCCTTGTTTCAACAAAAACATGAAGAAAAAGAAAGTATAGACAAAGTATTCTACTCTATAGATATGCCAAGAAAAACATTGAGAAGCCACACATTTTAAAATGCCATCTTAGCACAAAGTACTTGTGGACATTTTTGAAAGAAAAAAATAAAAGAATTTGACCATGCTTTATACAGTTTTTAATGGAACATCAATAAACATTAAGGCAGTTCTTATTCAAGTCCCTTAATGTTGGGAAATGACAGAACAGGAAAACAAGTGAGTCTTAATCCCAAAATATGCTACTCTGCCACAAAAGTAAATGAGTCAGTTTATCCTTGGCCTCCTTAAATCCTTGTGTTTTCCTATCCATCTCATGGATGAATGAATATTTAGGAAGAAATTTTCTTTATTGAACATGCTATTTCTCCACTATGAGTTTCTCCACTTCAAGAGAACACTTCTGGGGCAATGAGTCAAATAATACATTTGTTGATTTCACAAGTGTCAAAAACTAAAATGCTTCGGGAAGTTTCAAAACAACATTTACTCTAGGCATGCTGAGTCCAATTGCCACTGTCTTGCCTTCATCATTTGTAGCTCTGTTTGCGCTTTTGACTTTCTCTTCAACCTTGTTTTAATGGAGACCCACAGTTGTGTGCTTTTTGTACCTAATACATTTTGCCATCTTGCAGCTTTTTCCAAATATTTATCTCACTGGTGAGTAAACTGCATTGCATAAATCACTTGGAGTCACTGTCCCAACTATTTCCTTTTCTTATACCTCTGGGCAACATAAGTGAAATTGTTTTCATGGTAGATCTGAGCCTTGACTGAACTCCTTTCTCAAATCTACCCATTTTATTTTCTGTCTTAAAGTACAACTGCTTTACACTTTGTGTTCTCTTCACTTCTACCACCAATAATACTAGTGACCTCCTTTGAAGAAACGTCTGTTTTAAATAACAGACAATAAATGTCTGTTTTCAGTTTTTTAATTTTTTTTATTTTGGGGTCAAAACATTTGGCTCAGAAATTAATTTTCTCACATCCTGAAGGATAGAAGTGCAAAATTAGTGTCAGCTGGTTCACATGCTGTCTAAAAGCACTAGGGAAGAGTCCTTTCTTGTCTCTTCCTAGCTTCTGGTAGTTGCCCACAATCCTTGGCTTTCCTTGGTTTATAGCAGCTGAATCAGTCCAGTCTCTGCTCAATCTCCTCCATCTTCACATGACCATCTTCCCCCTGTGTGTTTGTTCTTTTTGTATCTGTGTCTTATAAGGACACCAGTCACTGAATTTAGGACCCACCCTAACCCTGTATGACCTCATCTTAACTAAATCTGCAACAGCCCGAATTCCAAATAAGGTCACATTCTGTGGATTTGGATGGCTTCTTTCAAATAAACAAAAAGTTGTGGTTTTCATTTTTTGTTTAATCTCTTGACCTTAGCTTTTTGTTGTGTGATAAGGACTTTTCAAAACAAAGCAAACAAGCAAAACCCAGAACCAGAAATACCAGGCAACTACCTAGGCTGACCACATTCCAAATTATGAATTGCTGTGTACTATGTACCTAAGTTCTTCCAGGAACCACCAAGAAACTGGAAATGTGAATATTATGTCCACCAACCCTAAGGGTCCCATATATTATATCATGTGATGGGAAAGATAAGTGTCATTGAGTCTTCCCTCAAGTACCAAAAACCTGTACCGTTTTGTCACCATTTATATTCTCTTCTGGACATGGGGTTCTAGAAGTTTCTACTAGACTGAGTTATAGATGGTCATGATTGCTTTCATAAGTTACAATTATTTCTCTTTTCCTTGAACTGAGATCAAGATTATAGAAAAGAAACAGAAACTAAATATTTTGTGCTTTATTTCTCCTCATTTAAACACTGTGGGATTAAAGGAGATTAGTTTAATTGAAATAAATTAAAGCAAATGTTTGTTGAGAGACTATAAGGTCTGATGTGCTAGGACCTGGTGGTATGTGTAGATGGGGGTGATGGTCCCTATACTCTATGATGGCAGTCTAGCACGTGGCAGAGGGACAAAAAAACAAGCACACAAATGACTTCAACACCATCAGGGAATATAAACACAAGAAGACATGAATGGAAAAAATAAAGTTCTTTTTTTTAAATTCCTCTTTACCGTTCACTTAGACACCAGAGGTAATAATGACCATTAGAAGATACTTCTCTCTAAACCCTTTTGGAATTTCCACTTTGCATCAGGCTTTTCTCCAAATTTAGCACCTGGAATGTTTTAAATATCTTTATTCTTCACAGCCTTGTGATGTTCTTTCAAAACCTCCTTTCAGGACAGTCAGAGACACATTCTGAGCCAAAATATAAATGTACATGAAAGAGTTAAAACTAAATCCGCAACTGCCACAGTGGGATAATAATAATAATAATAATAGTAATATATTATTTATTTACTGTGCACCAGGCACTTCATACATATTTAAACTTTTAATCTTTATAAGAACCCAGGAAGGTAAGTGTTACAATCTTCACTGTTTGGCACATGAAAAACAGGTGCAACAAAGGGTCTAAGTGACTTCTAAATTACAAAGGATCACAGACAGTGCCTGGGCTGAGATAGAAACTTGGGCATTTTGGCTTCTTGCTGTTGTTTTGGAGGGATGTGCTCAACCATACAGCAAGTTGGCATAAAGTAAATCTTCTGCTACTCTCGTGCCTCATGGTTTGGTAGAAGTTTCTTATGATGTTTGGCTCTGGTGGTTTCCTCTAATTACCAAAGCCCTGCGATGACTATCTTTCCACACTGTGGGGTCAGCACAGAGAGGGGGCAGGGAGCCAAGCATCTCTTCAGAGCACACATCAGAGGGATGTTAGGTGTCCTTACGTTCCAGAATGTCACAGACATTTGCAGTGTTTAATAGGATTAAACAGATTTAGAATCAAAGAAGTACAACTGAAGTCTCAGTTTTAACTAATCATAAATGTGAAAATTTCTGCCATAAGTGAATCAACCCAGATAAAAAGTGTTGAAAATTTTGATACAGATCATCATGAGACACATCAGCGACATGAAACAGAATAACAGGAAATATAATGATAGACTGTGTGATGCATTTATTAGTATAAGTTTGACAGCTAACATCAGACAAATATATTAATATTGAGAGTTCATTCCTATAATCTGTGATTCAAAAAATATTTAGACTGTCTACCATATGCAAAGCATTGTGTTTAGGCCTACATATAGCGTAGCAAGCAAAACAGGGGTGTGTTCCTTCAGATTATTTCTATTTTAGGTGACAGAATTTCTAATTAAACTAGCATAAACAAAAATAAAGATTTTATTGACATTGTGAATTCAAGGTTTCTAATGTTACTGTCTTCTTTTTTTTTTCTCCCCTTTCTTATTTTTTCCCTCTTGCTCTCTTTCTCACCCCTGCTTGGCTTCATTCTTAATCTTTTTCCATTGGTGGCATCTCTAAGATAAATGGCAATTATCAGAGACTGACTAAATGTTGTTTTCACCCCCTTTCTTCTTGCGTTCACACCTGCCTCCCTCTGCCTTACATCTGGGTCGCTCCCTATGGCTAGTTATGCCAAAGGACTGTTAACAGAAATGAAGTATGCCAGTGTTGGAAGAGGCAAGTAAGAGAGAATGCCTTATCTACCGTCTCTTTCTTCCCTTTCTAAGTCAGCCTCAGAGGCAACAGGTGAAGAATGGGGTAGGATCACAGGATGAAACAAGGTTGAATTCTTGATTGATTGCACGGAGCGGCCTCCCACCTGCCAGCAACCCACAAAGAACTGTGATATCGAAGGAGAAAATACGATTACGTAAAAACACTGAGAATTTGAGGGTGTTTATTATACACTTAGAATAAACTTCAATTGTGTGAGAACATTGAGAATTTGTGGGTGTTTTACAGCAGTTAGATTTCTGTTTTTAGTACATGGTCCTTATAGCTTTTGATCATGGAAAGAAAAGTATATTTGCCTAATGACCTGGGCAAATGTCCCAAGTGAGAATACAATGGGCAGAGCTCTTTCTGGGACCAATTTCTATGGCCAGGTCTATGGGGAGCTCTGAGCTGCCAGGTTTGGTGTCAAGTGTCCAGACCTGTGGGAAGGGGACAGAAATGGGATCAGCTTTACTCAAACACGTGGATTAGGGCTCCCTGAAAAGGTGTGGTTTTATTATTAGAGAAAGAATGGTTAAGAAAGGTGACAGACAAATATCAAAAAACACATGCACAAATACTTTTAAAAAATAGTTAACATAGATGTTTTGCATAGTTACCATGTATCTATTCATGCCTCCCATTTGCAAGTTACCAAGCTAGAAACTGGAGTTACAAGGTGATAAAGATAAGCATAGGTCCTGTTTTCATGGCGCATGCATTCTAGTGGAAAAGACAGACATAAAGAACGGGAGAGGGAGGGAGGGAAAAAGAGAAAGAAGGAAGAGAAAGAGGCCAAGAATAATTTTGATACATGGAGTTATCTTTGGCATGCAAAAAGTTTACTTATGTAGGAGGAACCCAACCATTAAACTTGTCAATGATCAAAGGCAAAAACAAGGTTTATGATAGAGCAGAGGGAGAGAAACAAAAACAAAAACACCTCAGTCTCAAGACATTGTTTTGCATTTTTTTGAGAATAAATTATCTGGCTGATAGCTAGCAGAGAGTCCAGTTGGCATAGTTTACCCTTTAATCCTCTGACTACTAATTTTTTTAAAATTATTTTTAGATTTTCTCAAAATTCTGTAGAATTTAGCTGTGGAACGTATGTGAGAGGCTTTCTTTATGTCATACTTGATAGTTTCCTGCTGTGAATGCCTCTGCCTTATGTAGTTTCAACCTGCATCATTTTCCTCAACCCACTTTTCTAAAATAAATCTCACGAGGAAGTAGGTGAATAAAATACTGACCGATTTGATTACTGCTGTGGCAGAAATAAATGAAGATCTGAGATGCAGAAAAACAGGCTAGAGATGATATAGTTCATTGTAAATATGTGTTAAGTAATTCACAACCAACTACTGGTAATTAATTCTAAAGTCATGAGTCAAAAGAGCTCTTTCAGGTATAATTCAACAGTCACTTAAAACATTTGGGCCCAAACTGACATGGACCATCAAGGTCTGATAATGACTGTGGACAGATCTGGTAAGGACTCCTTTGAGAAGATGATTTTGAATGTAGGTCTGAGTTTCATGAGTGACAGCACCGCAACCTCATTCTTTCCTACCCAGCTCTGTTCTCAATAGAATGTGATGCCCCAAATGCCTGAAGGACAAGGGGAATCTTTCTTCATCACGTATATAGACTGGAAAGGGTGTAGATGGCTTGAAAGAGGATCCCGAAATGAGAAAAATGAAGGAGCAAAAGTAAGAGTCTGGCTTTGGGGACAAATACAGAAAAATTTGGGCAAAGATTAGTTCCCTCAACTATAACGCAATCAAATTCTATTTCCTCTTCTCTTCCTGCTGCCTCAAGCCCATCTACTCATATTCTTAAAGATGAGAGATAACGACCTCATTGGGACCCTGGGTTACGTCAGTAGAGGTGAAAGGGGAGTTTCCAACAGGTTCAGGATGGACTAACTGGAAGAAGAAAAGAGGGAGAGTTGATGGTGATTGTCATGAATGGGCTCCTTCCTGGAACTGAGAATAAAATTTTTATTCAGTAAGTCAATAAGTAAGAGCGGCATTGTTACTTCCTGTTTCCGCCATGATTTGGGGCTTGGGAAGAGGGGTATAGGAAGAGGGACACCTGTGAAGTAAAATAAGGAAACACTGCAAGCTCTTTACCTGCACCCCCATCCTCATGTAGGATCATAACCAGGATAACTGCTCCTTCCACCTGCTAGTACCTGTCTAAGAAAAGTATGTGTTGGACAGGTATGTATTAGTCCATGGATAATCATGAAAAAGGATACTCTGTATTTCTTTCTTAAACCGTCTAAGCAACCAGCAGCATGGGTGGAAGGTAAGCTTATTGATTAGGCAGCCACTGTCTTCCTTACTAGCCAGGGGTGAGTGAGGCAGGAACCAATTGATGTTTATCAGCTTTGTTTGGACTAACTTCCGCTTCTTACTTTACTGGCCAGAATAAGGCAAATACTTTTAATAAGGAGAGATTCACTGGTTTCCAAGGAGACTGTGATATTGCAGAGGTTGAACAAAGTGTTGCTACCATGTAAACTTTACTTAAAAAAAAAAAAAAAACCCTAGTTGTAGGGCTATGGAACAACAATTCTTACCTGCTACAATTACGATGGCAACAACTACTCATTACGCAATTTGAAATCTTTGCTTAAATTTGTCATCATGAAGGAAAAAATAAAAAACTCAAATGTTTTAAATTACTCTAGGCTGGAAATTCCTGATTTTCCATGTGTTTCCAGTAATGTTTGATTTTGAGATGATTTTTGGAAAATAAAGAAAAAAAAAAAGAACTTGAGTAACTCCTAAAAGAAAGTAATATGTGCATATTTGTGTGAGAAAAGCTAAAACAACGTTTCACAGCTGGTCAGCATAAAAACACTTGTTGGTTTTACTTTACAGATAGCACCTGTATGTCTTAAATAATACCATGTACATTACTCACTTGAAGACTTTTATACTGTATAAAATTTCTGCATATAAAAAATGAAAATCTAGCTTTGTCCAAAATTTATTCTTTATAAAATTAAATAACACTGATTCTGAAGCATATGTTATCTGTCACAAGAGATAGACCATTCTGTAATATGTCCTAAGCAGAGACCAGAGAAAATAGTTTTGAGTTTTATCAGAAGTGTGGTATATTTCCCTAAAAAAATAAAATCTCTACAATGAAGGTCTCAAGAAAGTTTTCTCTGCAAGGGGAAAGGAAGAGCTGGCATAATACCCTCTCTTATTTTCTCAAGACATTCTATCCCCTTGTCACATCAGTACAGCCTAGATGGGAAACCGAGTTAAGGCGAAGCGTGTGCACAGGTGCACACATGCTGCTGTGTGTTGTGTGTCTAATATGTGCGAGATTGTGCATGTACATTGATGTGTACACCATTGTAGATTATAGGAGGAGATGGAGAGGGAGGTAAAGGGTTAGGAAAAAAGAGAAGGATAGGGCTTCCCTGGTGGTGCAGTGGTGGAGAGTCCCCCTGCCGATGCTAGGGGACACGGGTTCGTGCTCCGGTCCTGGAAGATCCCACATGCAGCAGAGCGACTGGGCCCATGAGCCATGGCCGCTGAGCCTGCGCATCTGGAGCCTGTGCCCTGCAACAGGAGAGGCCACAACAGTGAGAGGCCCGCATACTGCAAGAGAATCATAGTTTAGGTAGTAGTTTTACCCTCTAAAAATTTAGGATTCATATCAAAGATAGCATACACTCCTTTCCCTATTCCCCAAGTGTAACCTTTGGTTTTCATTTTGTTTTTGTGTTAAGAATATTTAACATGAAATCCACCCTCACTAAATTTTTAAGCATACAGTACAGTATTGTTAACTATAGGCATGATGTTTTACAGCAGATCTCTAGATTTCATTCATCTCGCATAACTGAAACTTTATACTCTTGAAGAGCAACGCTCCATTTCCCCCTCCCCCTAGACCCTGGCAGCCAGCATTCTACACTCTGCTTTTATGAGTTTGACTATTTTACGTGGACAGCATGGATGAACCTGAAGGACATTATGCGAAGTGAAATCGACCGGTCACAGAAGAACAAATCCTGCATGATTACACACTTATATGAGGTATCTAAAATAACCTTTGGTTTTGAAGCAAGTCTTCTGAGAACTGGAATTTGCAAAGTTGAGTGGCACTTGAGGAAAAGGCTGACCTAGAATCTTTAGAGCATTCATATAGGGCCTCAAGCAGCAGTGGAGCTGCTTCACTCCCAGCATCCAGCATCCTGCCACTCAGGGACCTGATACTCAGGGACTTCAAAATACAGCAAGACCTAGGGTAGGGGTCCTGATGTGGGAAAGGAAAACTATTACAGAGTTGACAGGCTGTCATTCTCCTACTTGGGAGGTAAAGAGCAGGTGTTTGACTAGAGGGAAATATTTTATTGTCAGTTATTTCCTCATTTTTAGCATTAAAATCATAGATGGGGGGAGGGGAGGAAATGACACATTAGCAAATGGAAATTTGAGAAAATACTACTTACAAGAATATACACATCCTATGAAA
Organism: Monodon monoceros; assembly: GCF_005190385.1. Lineage (NCBI taxonomy): Eukaryota > Metazoa > Chordata > Mammalia > Artiodactyla > Monodontidae > Monodon > Monodon monoceros. The sequence goes on from NW_021703767.1 coordinate 17,819,968, forward strand.
TGAAGCTGTACTGGAAATACACAGCTCAAAGCACCTGCAGAAGTTGTTCTCTTGCTTTTTTCCCCTCTCTATTTGCATTTTCCAGTTTGCATTCCAAGTGTCTCTTGGTACAGTTGGCTCCATCTCTGAACTGTCAGCATCTTTGAACATTAATCATGACTTATTCATTTTCATATGTCTCCAGAGAACCTCCAGAGCACTTTGCAGTGGGACCTCGACAGATATTTGTTACACTGGGTGGATTTTAAGAGAGGTTGTGGATTGCCCATCAAATCAGGGGGGAGGAATTTAGGTTGCAGGAGAGCTGGCCACTAGTGGATTTTTGACTCCCAGGCAACTCACTTTGTTCTCAACTCTTAGATAATAATCTCTAAAATAATTTCCAGTTTGTAACATTCTGGAGTAGAAAGTCTCTCTTCCTTTGGGGAAATGTAAAATTACACATCAGGTGTGGTCATATACTCTAGAAATGCAGTGGAAACTTCTCATTAAATATGCACAAGTAACACTTCACTTGGAATAATGAAATAACGAAGTGGCAAATTGTCCCCCTAAACATGATTCCTCATACATGTTCTTTTTCTTCTTTAAAAAGAAAATAAAAACACGGGCTACTTTTAGCCAGTGCAAAGTATATTATTGGACTGACAGACATTAATTTTTCTGGAACATTTGTGGAATATTCATCTTAATCCACAAGGGTAATATTTTTAAAGTGTTACCAAATGAACTTCCTAAAGTGCCCAAGTTACTTTCACAGAAAAAGAAAAAGGTTATATCCAATTAGAAATGTTCTGAATATGTAAGAACTTACTCATTAAATTTATAAGCTGTATTAGTTCCTGTCCTTGTGAATATGTGGTAATATTTATATTTAGTACTTGATATTCACGTTTGGAGCTTTATCTGTATCTATCTTGTTCTTCAACATACTTCTAAAATTTTGAATAATCTACCTGAGTACAAATATCATTATGTAATTAAAATTGAAGGCATAAAATTCAGAGGCATGATTCATGTGAGAAATGCAGTGTTTCTGAGAGAGGAGAAAGATGTTCATTCACTAAGAAGAAAATTCATTTGGAATTTCTTTAAATGCTAACTATGAAATCTGTGAATTCAAATAATTATAATTAATTTACACCACTGCCATTTGCTTCTCTATCAAAAGGATCCTTTGAGATTAACAATGATGAAAGGGTTAAAATTAATGAATCCAAGTTGTTTTAGAGATGGTATTTAGTGACGAATATTGGGCTACCTTTTACTGAAATTGGTAATAATAACAATAACAAATCCTATCTAAAGGCACAGGCAATGACCCCTGAAGAGAGAATGGCCAGTACAAACTTGAAGGCTACTGGGGGAACAGGAAGACTTCAGGAACTAGGTTCTCCTTTATTTCCTGATTCTGAATGTCTCTGGTTCCTCAAAATATTCAACTGGTAGTATTGGTCTTAGACAGCTGACCACTGACAGACTGAGGGGTCGTGGAATTAAAAGGCAATGGCCTTCAGCAATAGAACTTCCTCCCAGATCTTGAGGTATTTCAGAATCCACTAGAAGTTATTGGGTGGTCCGGAAACCCCAATGATCAGTTCATTTATAAGTTGAGAACTAACTCAAAACACGCTTCACCCCTCCCTCCAGGTGACTCCAGAGGGTGCTCCAGGCACAGGGCAATGGGCATCACTGCTGGGCAGCTCTGGGATTCCCGGGTTCATCGCTGCTACTCGGAGGACCTCAAGTCAGTTCAGTACCCTCCCGATTCCCTGAAATAGTCATCAGATCTCTTAACAAAGATACAAAAACCACCAGCAGCTTGGAGTGCACAGAGGTGCCCCTGCTATCCTTGGCATGCATCTCTGTGAATTAAACAAAGGTAGAAAGACAGAAATGTGCTAACTATATAGCAGATTCATTTTTCACTGATGTAGTCATTAATTCGTCTTGGAATAATGGGGAAGGAAGGTACTCTTGTCCCTACGGTAGACCTTCTAACCATTATCAGTAGTGGTTAGAAAGTCGGATTTTCCTTCTTTTCTACTAGAGTTGATAATTTGAGGAAAGAAAGAGGAGAGAGAAACCAAGTAGCAGTAACAATACCACTCAGATACTAATAAACACCAACCTGCGCCCTTCCTCCCCCCAAAAGTCTTCTTTTTCACCTAAAAGGAATTTCTGAGAATGATAGTAGGTCAGGGCCAAGGGTGGTGGTGGTTGTTTTAGGAGAAATAAATACATATATGGGTATTTATCATTTAAATATCATTTTAGACGAAGGAATAAGAGAAAAGTGTGGCACTTTTTTTTTTTTTTTTCCTAATCTTATGGGGAGAAAAAAAAAATGAGCGCAATTCCCTTCAAGAGTTAACTCTCCCCCCCTCCCGCCCTTGCCTTCTTAAAGCAAAGCAAAGGAAGTTCCAGTCATCCGGGATTAAGTGACAGATCGTGGGCGAGGATGAAAGGCGCGCTTGAAGAAGGGGGGAGCCCGCGGCTCGCACACAAAGGCGCGGAGTTCCCAGGCCTCCCGCGGCCCTGTCCCGGGGACACGCAGCCCTCGGGGCGCAGAGACGCGCCAGGAAGCGCCCGCGGCTCTCCGCCTGCGCGGCCACTCTGCTGGTGGCTGGGAAAAGTTAGTCACCCGAAGACCGAACCTAGCGTGCATCCAAGAACGAGAGCGAAGAGTCCGAGGGATGCGGAGGGAGGAAGCCGGTACCGGGAGAGCAGGGCGAGGGGGCGCACGGGAAGCTGAAAGCCCTTGGCTGATGGATGCTGTTGCAAGGTCTACGAGTCCAGAGCGCACCGGCGTGCACAGGGCAAAAACGTGCTGCAGGAACTTCCTACCGAGGGAAAGAAAAGCAGGAGAAAAGGGGGCAGAGAGAGACTTGAAACGTCTCAGTAACTTTAAAAACATACCAAAACACCCCGTCAGGAGATGAGGTAAGCCGAGGTTAGCCAACCCCGATTGGTTGTGAAATATCAGACAAACCCCAGCCGCTGTGGCTTTAAATGAGGCCAAAGAAATCTTCTGTTTTTCTTACTCAAATACTTTTCTCCCCCTCGCCCTTGCTCCCTCCCCCACCCTCCTTCCACCTCACCAGGTCCCTTCCTCCTCCGCTGTCGCCCTTTCCTCGATCACCCCCCAGGCCCGCCCTCCCCCATCTGATTAGGCGCGGACCAGGAAGGGTGGGAGTGGTGGGGGAAGCTCTCCCTTTAAGAGGCAGCTTGCAGTGACGAATTGCTGAAATTGCCATTGCAGGATGGCATGCCGCTATAAATTCATTGTTCCACCTCCTCGCATCTTCACAGCGCTCGCGCTGCTCTCCGCGCTCGCAGCGGCCGACTGGGGATGACGGCGGGCAGGAAGACACTGCATCAGAAGGGACACGGACGCGCAGCTTCGCTGGCTCGCCGCAGGCCGCCCCTTGCATTTCTGTTTTAATTTTTATGGCTTTTTTTCTTCTCTTTCTTCCCTTCCTCCCGGTTCCAGTAGAGTCAAGGAAACCCACAAAATAAGAAAGGAAGCGGGCTCCGGAGCTTGGAACCCCTGCTGCCGGCGGGTCCCGAGCAGCAAGGGGGCTGGAGGCAGCACGCACCAGTTGCCCGCCTGGTGCGCGGCACCTTCCTTACTTTTCTCGGTGCTCCAATCCTGGCTGGAGTTGGATTGGGGTTTTTCCCCTTTTCTCCACAACCCGGCTTCTTTTTCTTTTCTTTCCTTTTTTTTTTTCATTTATTCTTTTTTTTATCCTCTTTCGGGAGCACGAATCCAAACATTTTCCAAACCAACAAAGAAAAGTTCGCACGCTGGCATCGCGGCCGGGACAGGCTGGCGCTGCTGCCGGGTCCCCCTCCCTCCGACACTTGACTCAACCTTGCAAGCAAGTGTATGTGTGTCCCCACCTCCCGCCCCGGTAACTTCCAGAGCGAATAACAAACCCCCATAAAGTCCCCGTCGCGCAGCCCCTCCCCGCGGGCAGCGCACTATGCTGCTCGGGTGGGCGTCCCTGCTGCTGTGCGCGCTCCGCCTGCCCCCGGTCGCGGCCGGCCCCGCCGCGGCACCTGCCCAGGATAAAGCCGGGCAGCCTCGGGCTGCTGCGGCGGCCGCCCAGCCCAGCCGGCGGCAGGGGGAGGAGGCGCAGGAGCCGGCCGAGCCTCCCGGCCACCCTCACCCCCTGGCGCCGCAGCGCAGGAGCCGCGGGCTTGTGCAGAACATCGACCAGCTCTACTCGGGCGGCGGCAAGGTGGGCTACCTGATCTACGCGGGCGGCCGGAGGTTCCTCCTGGACCTAGAGCGGGATGGTTCGGTGGGCGCCGCTGGCTTTGTGCCCGCAGGAGGCGGGCAGAACGCGACCCGGCGCCACCGGGGCCACTGCTTCTACCGGGGCACGGTGGACGGCAGCCCCCGCTCTCTGGCTGTCTTTGACCTCTGCGGTGGTCTCGACGGCTTCTTCGCGGTCAAGCACGCGCGCTACACCCTGAAGCCGCTGCTGCGCGCGCCCTGGGCGGAGGCGGAGGCCAGGCGCGTGTACGGGGACGGGTCCGCGCGGATCCTGCACGTCTACACCCGCGAGGGCTTCAGCTTTGAGGCCCTGCCGCCTCGCACCAGCTGCGAGACCCCCACGTCCCCGCCAGGGCCCCGTGAGCGCCCCCCGGCGCACAGCAGCCCGGACCGACGCTGGGCGCTGGCCCTGCAGCTCCCGGACCAGTCAACTCCCTCGTCCGATGGGGGTCAGAGACCACAGACGTGGTGGCGGCGGCGGCGGCGCCGCTCCGTCTCCCGGGCCCGCCAGGTGGAGCTGCTCCTGGTGGCCGACGCGTCCATGGCGCGGATGTATGGCCAGGGCCTGCAGCATTACCTCCTGACCCTGGCCTCCATCGCCAACAAGCTGTACAGTCACGCCAGCATCGAGAACCACATCCGCCTGGTCGTGGTGAAGGTGGTGGTGCTGGGCGACAAAGACAAGAGCCTGGAAGTGAGCAAAAACGCGGCCGCCACGCTCAAGAACTTTTGCAAATGGCAGCACCAGCACAACCAGCTGGGGGCTGACCACGAGGAACACTACGACGCTGCCATCCTGTTTACTCGGGAGGTAGGTCCCGCCTGGGGGAGTGGTTCAAGCCCCGGAGTACGGAGGTAGGTCAACAGGACAGCCTTGTTGACAGCCTTGTTTCTCCCACAAACCGCCTGCCCCCATGGGTTTGCTTCCCTGCTTCTTGCAGGAAACCCAGCCAGCCTCCAGATCTGCTCCCGTATTCAGGATAGAGCCGGAGCAATTCAAGCCTTAAATGACCAAGACCTGCTCACACAATCAGTCCAACAGGCAGGATGTCTCCAGTCTGAGATACGCAGTCATAGATGCGTAAATATGGTAAAATGGAGCTAGAATGCTTGGGGAAATGTGCGTCGTTAAATGAGAAAAGGGGGAAAGCAAGTTTGTCTTTGGAATCAGGGATCATCTACTTTCCAATGAACCCAAAGATATAACTTTGTCTAACCTAATGGCAAGGGCTGATGATTCATTCACTGTAGTCACTTTTACCCACAATCTTCCTTTGTAAATGTCCATACCTTCTTACTTGAACCCCTTTCAAGACATAAGTCAAGGGAAGGCTTTCCAAAGGAAGGACTTGTTTTCCAGTCTGGCTTCCTAATGGAGTTCTTACATACCCAGCTTGGTGGAATCTTGCTTCCTTGGATGGAAGGGATTGGGGATGGCCAGGAGGATATAGAAACCCAATCTTGTGAGGTTCCTTAGCAACTCCTTTGCCTAGTCCTCCAATGCATGGCAAGAACTGCTCCGTCCTCCACAGCTGCCAGTCAAGGGTCACATCCAGCTTGCATGTTGGGTTTTGGATGAATGTTTCTGAAGCCCCAGTGCGGAAAGATCTGGGCAAAGAGTCAAGACATGAAGGAATGTTTTCCCAGGATTTCCCTCTTTTAAGGAAGGGGGTTACAGGAAGGGAAAAAATACTGATCTTTATAGGCCCAGAGGTTCTGGGAGGAACACAATATCTATGTAGACCGCCACAAAAGTGTGACATTCAGATACAGAGTCTGGACTGGTTTTGAGCTTGTTTTGCTCAGAGCTTTGAGCCTCAGTTTTCACAGCTGTACTGATTGGCGGTTTTGAGTCATGCTTTCACATGCCTGGTAAGAATGGACTTTGAAAGCTCATTCTTTAAGTGTTTGAGATCCATCCAGGATAGAGAGAAGGATTAGAAGCTTTGAAATATTATGCAAAATCATGGTGCAAAGGGAGCAACCAGAACTAGGACAGGAAGTTCAATGATGGCTTGCAGGAGGTTTCAGAATCACATAGCTCCACCACCTAATTCTCCTATTTTTACTAAGGCACCTCTGGTATGAAGGAAAAGTGTTGATAAATTTGGAGTGGAGAAACACTTGTGGTTCACAGGGTGGACACAGATGTAAACCACATGTAAATAAAGATGCCGGAGGGCAACAGTTTAGGGAGAAGTGGGCAACGCACAGTGCTTTGCACAATGGAAAACCTTTCTCTTCATGAAGTGATCTCCTGGAAACCATCCTTTAATTTTTCTGCACAACATTAATCTTTAAAACGGAAGAACATTCATTTGTGTAGCCTTCCATATGAAGTGAAGTTCTCCTGTAAAACTATCCCTTTTTTATTTGGTTTCCAAGTCTTTTTTTTTTCTTTCTTTCTTTTTTTGGTTCACAACTTTCCATGTCTGGATTTCTTGCTTTGCTACATCACTAGGGGCTGCCAAGAAGGAGGCTTCAGAGAGTTTATGGAAGGAAGTTCTCTAAAGACTGAAGAAAAAATACTTTTGTAGGCATACTACTGCAAAGTGTTCACTTTGAACATTTTCATGGTTCACTTTCATTTTGGAATAAAAATGCACATTCCATAAACATTAATAGAAGACCCCAATACTCCCTATTTCCTGCCCCATAATTTTCCTAATTGCTTCTTAGAAAAAAAAGGAAAACTAGTCAGTGATTCAAAATGATCTGTCTGTTGCTTTTTCTGGATTTGTTTTTTGTTTGGGTAGTTAACGATTCCTATTTTCCAAGCTTTGAAATGTATCAGTTCCTTTAAATAGATAAAGCAAGGGGGAAATAAGTTAACATCTATCTTAATTTTAATAAGTATTATAAGAACATTCATTTTTCAAACTAGTCTACACATGGAAAATATTTTACATGGGCCCTCCCTGGCCTCCTTGCCAAGCAGAAGCATACTTTTAGTAAAGTAAATCTCATTTAGTTTGTGGTTGGCCCTCTGGTATATACATCTAACTTGATGAGAACCAAATATTTGAAGAGCATATTATTATGAATGTATGCACCTAATTTTAAAAGCGCAATTAATTAGGGGGCTGAGGAAAATATTACAAGACTCGTGTAGCATTAATTTGAGAGTACTTTAAAATATAATGTTAATCTCCGCCTAATACTTCAGAATGTGGAAACCAAGAGAGCTAGAGGAGAAATGATCTGAGATCTTCAGTTTCATGGAAATCAGATATCTGGGACTTAAAGAAAAACTTTCATGGCTATTTTTTTTTCAATGAGAAATACCCGGAGTTGGCACCAGGATCTACTTTTACATCTCTGTTTTGAATGTAAGAGGTACGTTGCTTAGCAGCCAGACGCCAAGCCATGAAATCCATGTTTTGATGGGCTCTGAGCACTGTTCAAATTCTGTATCCAGATGTCTTCTCCTAAATTGCTTGTTTTTCAGGCATGAAGCAAATGTGTGAGGATATGTTTTCCACCCATGTTGACTAGCCGAGGGCACCTTGAGCGTTATGTCTAGGAATCAGCAGAATAGTGCTAGTAATTCATTTATCAAACTAACAGGCTTCACTGTCAGGACTGTACCCCAGCACAAGGCGCTGTCCTAATTAGGGAAATATAGCACCGGTCACTTTTTTGCAAGAGGAGCCATTTTCATTCCAGAGTGGCACTTACGCTGGAATTCATACCACTTCTACCATCAAACAGTAGAAATCTGATCTCCCCAGGATTTATGTTTGCTTTCCAGAATCCTTTTCTGGTTCCTGGCTTCCTCTTTTCTTTTAAGATAGTTTCCTTAAAGGCACACTCCTAAATCCATTTTGGAGATGATGCACTCTCCTTTAGAAACAAAACACCTACCTGCTTGAGAAAAAAAGTGGGAAATTGTTTAACATTCCCTGTCTATGACCATACCACCTTGAACATGCCCGACCTCGTCTGTTTAACATTCCCTCACCCCTGCACAACAAAGCTTAATGAAAGCTTTACTTTTTCATGGCTTGAAAGCATTGGATTGAAACTGAACCAGCTACGAGACTATATAATAGAAAAGGTTCATTCATTTTCATTAATCATCAGTGTGCCAGTTAACAGGCAATTGTGTGTCAGCTAACACCTCACTTCTGTATTCTGCCTTTTTTATTTTATTTTATATTGGAGCATAGTTGATTAACAATGTTGTGTTAGTTTCAGGTGTATAGCAAAGTGATTCAGTTATACGTATACATGTATCTATTGTTTTTCAAATTCTTTTCCCACTTAGGCCATTACAGAGTACTGAACAGAGTTCCCTGTGCTGTACAGCAGGTCCCTATTGGTTATGTATTTTAAATATAGCAGTGTGTACATGTCAATCCCAAACTCCTAACCTGCATTCTGCCTTATAATGCTGTGGTGGGGACTCCACCCAGAATTAACAGCTGGCTCCTTGCAAGGTTATGACAATAGGGGGCCCTAGAGGAAGACTGGAAGCTTGGAAGAAGGAAACGGATGTGCTGCTTTTTCTTATTTGCTTGTAGACTGGATCGACTCTTTCAATCACATATTTGAGTTCAAATCCCATTTAAATTCAAAAGCAAGCCCTTATCAAGGAATCATAGCTGATAGGTCAATTCTAACCAATAGAAGGCTAAATGTCTAAGAAATGCGAAGACTGGGAGCAGATTCAGCAGCTCAAGTTGACATTTTAAAAATAAATTGTGGGGCTTCCCTGGTGGCACAGTGGTTGAGGATCCACCTGCCGATGCAGGGGACACAGAATCGTGCCCTGGTCCGGGAAGATCCCACATGCCGCGGAGAGGCTGAGCCCGTGAGCCATGGCCGCTGGGCCTGCGCGTCTGGAGCCTGTGCTCCGCAACGGGAGAGGCCACAGCAGTGAGAGGCCCGTGTACCGCAAAAAAAAAAATAATAATAATCATAATAAATTGTGAATTGAAAATTGCTGAGAGTAGGTCTTAAAAATTTGCATCACCAGAAAAAAAATTGTAACTATGTGTGTGATGGATGTTAACTAGACTTACTGTGGTGATCAGGTTGTGATATACACATATATTGAATCATTATGTTTTACACCTGAAACTAATACAATGTTGTAAGTAAATTATATCTAAATTAATTGTGAAGAATATTACGTAAAATCTGAAGTCTATTATATGAGAGACAGTAAACCACAGCACATAGGACATATTGTCTTCCTCACTTTCAGCACCTGCCTCTGGGCATCTCCTAAGTGTGAGACACTCATTTAGGGAGCTGAAAGCAGCAAGATGGAAAATACCTGGTCCCTGCCCAGCCCAGCTTATCACAAGGGGAGAGGAAGCAGATATATGCATAAATCAGCTAATGTTAGGAAAACTCTAATAAATGCTGTAACTAAGCTATAAACAAAGGCTTAGAAAGGAAAAAGGAAGGAAGAATCAATTCTGCCTCTATATCTTTATACAGGCTTCATTGTAAATGTAGAATTGAATTGATCCTCGAAGGATGGACAGATTTGATTTGGATTCAACCACCTTTTATTGAGCATTTCATAAGATGCTATCCATAGTCATAAACCATTTTATAATTAATCCTTTCAACAGTCTACAACCATAGTGACATTATCATAAGTTGACAGATAAGGACATTCATACAAAGAGAAACAGAGATAAACTTCTCAGAGTAACAGCTGACAGGTGGCTGAGAGGGAAGTTCGTCCTGTCTAGTAGTCTCTAAAATAAAAAGATTACAGCAAATTTTTTCAAACATTCAATATGTTTCTAATAGGCAAAGAGGGATGAAGAGGTTTGAAAAGTAGCCCCTTTCCGAAGAACCTATTCTAGGAAACAGACAAGGAAATGAATAATTGTTATACAGTGTGATGACTTTTGTAATAAATGTGGTCATTAAATGTCATGGAAGTACATTAGAAGGTAGCCTAACCCATCTGAGTTCAATTTGGAAGAAAGAGGAGAATTAACCAGATCTATAAGGAGGAAATAGGCATTGCAGACACACCAAACTAATAGTGCAGTGGCCCAGAGGCAGCATGGTAATTCTGGGAAATATAGGGGTTTAGGTATGATAGGACAGATGGTATGAGAGTGGAAAGGTGATAGATTAGTCTAGAGAAGATGATAACAACCAGCTTATAGAAGAAATTCTATTCCATGTGTATTAGTCTTCTTGGGCTACCATCGCAAAACTCCATAGACAACAGAAACTTACTTTCTCAATTCTGGAGGCTGGGAAGTTCAAGATCTAGGTTTCAGTCTATTTGCTTTCTGGTGAGAACTCTCTTCCTGGCTTGTAGACTGTTACCATCTCACTTTGTGCTTACATGGTGTGTTTGAGGGGGCAGGGGTAAGAGAGAGTTTTCTGGCATCTCTTCTTAAAAGGACACTGATCCTATTAGATCAGGGCCCCAACCTTATGATTTAATTTTACCTTAATTACCTCCTGATAGACCCAATCTCCAAATATAGTCACGTTGGGGATTAAGGCTTCAATACATGAATTTAGACAGTGGCAGGGAACACGATTCAGTCGGTAGCATAAAGAGTTTAAATTGTAAATTAAATTCAGTGGGAGTCTACGGAAAGAGCATCAGAAGGAAAGCAGCAGTGATCAGAGGGGTGTTCTTGAATGAGCCTTCTGGCCTAAGTAGTTGGGCTAGAGCCTGCGGGAGCCTTTACAGACTATTTCGGTAATCTTCAAGGAGAGACTCAAGATGGTCTAAACTAAAGCAGTGGCATTAGAAATAGAGAGGCAGGAGTCGAGTCAATAAGTGTTAAAAAGAAGTGGATTTGAGTAAATTAATCCCTTCTAGCAGGAGGAATATTGGGGCTAAAGTTTGGGCCAAAAAGTTGGGGAGATATGCAGGAAATAGTGGACAAAATGGATCATAAAGGTGCAGTTAAAGCTGGCAAGGAAGCCTGGGTTGCATTGTGCAAGGTTTTAAATGCCGGGCTGAGGTTGGCATGCCTTTTAAGTTTTGCAGGAATGGAGGAATCCTATAAGATCTGGGTTCTAAAATGTAATTGACTGCAGCATATAAGTAGGGAAGTCACAGGAGACGAAAGGACCATTTAGAAGCCTTAGGTGATAGTCCAGGCAGGAAGGAACAATGGAAGGAACAAGAAAGAGAGGACATCTACATGAGGCATTTGGTAGATGGAGTCAGTGACTTACAGTGACTGATCTGATGCGGCAGATGAGAGACAGGCAAGTTAATGATGTCACCAGGTTTCTTACCCATCACTTCCAGTTTCTTGCTTTCTGGAATTCCTTTCTCAGTGCATTTTGTATTTTTCTGTGCCTCTAGATTATTGAGTTCCACCAGATATACCACAGAGAGAAAGACTGTGTTATTTGTTACAACCAAGGAATTTGCTTGACCAAGTAGAGATTATGAATGTGAAAGATAAGAGTAATGTCGGGGGAAACACAGGTGATGATTTAACTGCACCTTGGTGAAGTAAGTTCAGGAATTGGAGTGTTTAGATATAGGTTTGAATTGCAGCTCCACCAGTCTCAAGCTTCTGATTTTGGACACTAATGACCCCTGAGCTTTAATTTCTCCATCTATTAATTGAAGTGTTTTCCCTTAATCTCAACATGTGTGTAGCTGGAACAAACCCATAAACCACCTGGTCCAAGTTCCTAATGCTATTGATGAAGGAAAGTAGCCTCAAAGCATATAAATAATTCACGCAATGAATCTAATTAATAGAGTTGAATTTAAAGCATCACTATCTCTTATCAGCTTCCATCTCCATTCTCCAGAACGACGACTCTTCTGAGCATCTATTCCCCTCAATCTCCAATGTGCTCCATCTTTCCTTTCTCTTCTTCTTATCTCATATTTACCAGGATAAGTTCCCTATCTTGGAACTCCGGGCCCAGGCTACCTTTCCAGCTTCCCCTGTTCATCCTCCACCAGGTCTATCCTGTACTCCAGCCACAAGAAACATGTTGTCATTTCCAAAACAGACCCTGCCTTTTCCCACCCCTGATATATTCACGAGTCTTTCCTTTTTTGAATACCCTTCCTCTAACACTGTCAGACTCCTTTTCATCCCTCAAGATCCATTGAGCTCCTTTGAAACACCTTTATTGATTCCCCCAAGGAGAGCTTGGCAATTCCTCTTCTGAACTCCCTCAGCAACCTGTTCAATCTGCTTCCTTCTTGACATGTCTTGTTTTGCTCACTAGATCATGACATTTCTTAAGGGTCAGGATCAGATCTTATTGTATTTATTCACCACACTGTCAGCACTTCACACAGTGTCTGGCAGGTTGTGTACACACAATAATTGTTTTAGGAATAAGTGTACCTGGATCCCTTGGTCCCTAATCCAGCAGAGCTCCATGTTTTTTGTGTTACCTAGTTGTATCCAGAAGCATGGACAGAGACTGCAGAACATGGGTCATTGTCATGGTTGGCCTAACAGACCCTATTAATGTAGTTTCTGCTGAGGTCCAAATCAAGATCTCTGCTATTGGGGGCTGCTGTTTAGGTAGCCCTAAATCCCTCTTCACTAGGAATCTGGTAGACGGATAGGTAGATACCTGAGGCTAGTTAAACCCTCTTCTCTGCCCTTCCCTAGAGCTCTGAGCTTGTCCTTACCAGGGGGTAATATCTGCAGAAATAGAAGATGCTGCTATTTAACTCCAGATTCCCCCATACAAGGTACCCTGCCTTCATTTTGGCTGCCGTTACCACAGCTGTGATGATATCTGCTCTTATCAGCCTTCACGTTTCCTTCCTTCCCTCAGCGCATTTATGCTACCTGAGAGACCAATCTCCCATCAAGACTAGAAATCCTGCGTCTCCTGTTATGCCTTCCACTTTGCACACTCACATCGGCTTAGTTCATTTTCCCCACCCAGTACCGACCACTGGGATTTTCCAAGTTGTATTAGCTTCTGGGCACCTGCTTCTCAAGGTAGCAGACTTTGCTGGCTCCCTCCCCAACCCCACTCCATCCACAAGAATAGGTCTGATGTACTGTGAGTCCTCCTAAACTTCACGATAAGTCACAGATACGGCCATATTCATGATCCTCTAAATGACCACCCTTAGTCACCATGTCAGTGACCACCCTGTCAAGTCTTCGTTGGGCTTGCTGACTATCTCGGCTCTATTTTAGGTACAATGTCCCAGTCCTGGCTTCTGGCCAGGACCACACCACAAACCCACCAGTTAAATCTCTGCATGCTCTTGCAACCCTTACATTTTATTAAATCTTCCATTGCATTGTTGTCTACACGATATCAATATCATGATAAGATATCAATCCTGCATAAAAAGAGCCATCTTTAACATAGCAGAGATATAACTTCTCTTCAGATTTACACTGACTAAGCAGAAGAATTCTTGAGAGCACTTTTATTTTGTTTGCCTCTTATGTGGCTACTGTATATGATTTACATTTCTTTAGTATCCCCTGCTTCCAGATTTGGAAGATAGATGGATGGGTGGACAGACGGAGAGACAGACAGACAGACAGATAGATAAATGCTATTGTCCCAATGGTGTCTTTACTCTTTCTCTGAATTAAAAAAAAATTTTTTCTATAAATTTCAAATAAGGTTTGCACCTGTAAATGTTGTTATAAATCACCATCAGAAAATAGACATGAATGTGATGTGCTGTATTCTTAATAATTTGATGCACAAGTTGAGTTTTAATGCAATGGAGTGAACATTGCCTCCCAAAGAAATACAGGCATTCGTTGTATAACTTGAGGAAGAAACCATAACTGAGCTGCAACGGTTTGAAATTGCATGAGTGAAGTGGAAAGATTGCCAGTTTACATAATTACAGTTACAGAAATATAGTCTGTGGCTATGCAGTCAAGGGTTTAATCAGTGTGATTAAAAAAATAACTGCTTCTGTTCATTATTTTGTCACATGTACAAATTTCCGTGGCAAAGGGCCAAATGCATTTAATGCAATTCAAGGATGACAAGGAGGTTTGATGGGCTCTAATGAGCAATTGATTAGCAGTAAACAGAGAGAGAATAAGAATCCACATTAAACTCTATTCAGAACAAGAGGGCCATTTCCATTAGCTGTGGCTGTTCATCTGAGCTTATTAATGAAGTAAGGAGTAAGAAGGGGAAACAATTCTTTGGTTTTGTTATTTGAACCCCAAATTGTGAAGATAAACATAAAACACGGTTTAAAAAAATATGCATGTGCAGAAATAACCCACAGTGTCCAGTAGTTCACTTAAACCATGACCTGGGCCTTTGGTCTTAAAGCTACTAAAATGACTGGGGGGAAAATGGATTAAAACATGTATTGTACTATATAATTATCTCAAAGACTGATTGTTATGCAAAAGTGTGTTCCAATTTCAATTTTAAAAACTACTAATTTGTTCTCAACAGCTGTAATTTGAGATCCCATGGATGACATATGAGGATGCCCAGGAGACATTGGGAGGCTATTGTTGGTTTGGGGACTGGATTCACCGAGGCTACTTGGCTGAGATTTCTATTGTCTGCAGCTATAATAATATGGCGGCCACAGTGCAATTCATCACAGCTGGGATCTCATAATATACGGAACACAATAAGGACCTGAAAATGTACTAGGGAGATCGTAGGATATACCTTTTAAATATTATTCACCTTAACTGGACTTTTATGCAGCTTTTTATGCAGAGAAAAGTTAGAAGAGTGTTGACATTGACTAGGCGGCGTTAGTTATGTAGTAGTAATATCTCGTGCTGGCTTCCTGCAGTCTGTTGAGGTCTTGCTAGCATACAGCATATTAAAGGTATGTGACAATGTTCAGTAAGGCAAAAATCTGTATAGGATAACCATCTCTTCTCTTTGTCCTGGGAGAATAAAAATATTAGCTCCATGTCATCAAAAAAAAAAAGTAAAAAATAAAATTATGTGAGGTCTACATTGCATCTGACTATATGTCAGAATTCACCTCAATTAAGCAAATGTTTGTTGAGTTCCTATTATAAGTCAGGCATTGTGGTAGTTGGAGACACAAAGATAATAACTGCAACAGAGAGAACACTTATTTCAACTAGTAAATAGTCATTTTTCACAGTAATTAATATTTTTTAAAAATTCTCCTGCAGTTATTCACTTATGGCTTTTGCTTTGGATAGAAATATATATACTGTCAATTAATTTTCATTGAAAACAGGAGTCAAATACAAGAAAGTCTAATGTCCATTAATACTCAAATAGCACTTAATGGAAAGCTTATCATTACAAATCTATCATGTCAAAAAATTTGGCTTATATTTTCTCTATATGCTTCGTAATTTAAAATTGTCTTGTTGATGTCTCTTTCATCTAATTTGATCATATTAACCATTAGTGAGGTGTGATCATGTTCCCCTTTGAGAATCTCTTAAAAGCTATGCAATTTCTCTCCAGGAGAACATGTATGCTCATTTATATAAATACAGTATATTACATATATTTTCTGAGAATTGATCAGGTTGAAAAACACTACATTAAATACTGTGGGAAAGAGTGTATACATTTCTGAAGACACAACCTATGAAATTACAACTCAATTTGGTAATTAAGAGATGATCTTTTGAGGAATTACCCTTACAGATTAAAATTTAGTTTCTTACCCAAATTACTGGGAAATTTATATTCTGCCATAAATAGGTGATTGCAATTTGCCCCTGTGATGGAAAACAAATTATTAGACTTGGCTTCTGATAAATTTAGCCGGAATTTAGGTCAGAATATTAAGGCTTTCCTAAGCGTGACTGTATGTGAAAGTGATCCATGGCATATGTGCCTGCATATACACAGTACAGCTTTGTTAAGGCTGCGACTGCTATTGTAATGGACAAGCCACAATCTTATGACATCTTTTAAAACGTAATTGAGTCCCTTCTGTGCTTCTGGGACCCAGAGAAGTTTAGAAGAGTCAATGCTATTAGTTTGTCTTTGGAAGGTTTCCAGAGCTGAGCAGGTGATACCATAAACATATCCCAGTGTTGACATTTGGAGTGAGCAAGTGGCTCTACAAGGTGGCTCCTTCTGGATGTAAATTGATTTTAATGATTTCTTTCTTTCTCCTGGGCAGGATTTATGTGGGCATCACTCATGTGACACCCTGGGAATGGCAGACGTTGGGACCGTATGTTCTCCTGAACGCAGCTGTGCTGTGATTGAAGATGATGGTCTCCATGCAGCCTTCACCGTGGCTCACGAAATTGGTATGCAGTGTCTTTTCTCTTCCCTGGCCAAATCAAACACTTGTAACAGCTGCTACAGGAACCAAAATACTTGGCAATTAATTCCAGATTTCTCCTGGTTCAGATGCAGCATTGGGGATTACATTTGTTTATATTTGTACTTTTAGGGTTAACTAATAAGAGGGAAGGAAAACAAAGTCAGGCATACACAGAAGATATTTCCTTTCTGTCAGTGCCATTTAAAAGTTTAAGAGAAATTCACTAGTGCTGCTGTCTTTTGAAGCATCCATAAAGGACTCAGACAAAATTTGTCACAGTTGACAATGGAATGCAGAGATGGTTGCCTTAGAAGTTACTCTATTGATTCATCCAGGGCTAATCCGTTTACACAGGAATTCATCAGGTTTTATTCCACTGTGAGTGATAACAGTCAGCTCCTGGAGAAGGTAATCAATAGATTATGGACAGCGTTCCTGTCTTGTTTTTAATAGCAAAGCAAATGAAGCAAAACCTAACAGTTACCAGGGTTGGTTTTAAAATGTCACTTACCTGGTGACATTAAGAAACTCATCT
Source organism: Monodon monoceros (assembly GCF_005190385.1). Lineage (NCBI taxonomy): Eukaryota > Metazoa > Chordata > Mammalia > Artiodactyla > Monodontidae > Monodon > Monodon monoceros. The sequence continues at coordinate 17,836,999 of NW_021703767.1, forward strand.
AAATCCTAAAACTAGAAATTTAGGACTGAGTTAAATATGAAAAATATCCCAGCAATTAGGAATATGTGTTTCCTAATAATTGACCTAGTTACTAGGTATATAAGAAGTTAATTTAGTACTTAGGATTAAATGTTAGAATTATACCCATCTGGGCTCAGTTCTTGCTAAAGTACTTTCTACCTGTGTCATGCTGGTCTGATTATTTAAACTCTCTAAGCTTCAGTTTTCATATCCAAAATATAGGCATAATAATGCCTATTTCATTGAATTATTTCAGGGACCAAGTTGGGTAAGTTACAGATACCAGCTGTTATTTATATCCATATACACTTCTGTTTATCTTTTTAATTAACTAGTTCATTTACTTTTTTTTTTTAATTTTTTTTTGCGGTACGCAGACCTCTCACTGCTGTGGCCTCTCCTGTTGCGGGGCACAGGCTCCGGACGCACAGGCTCAGCGGCCATGGCTCACAGGCCTAGCCGCTCCGCGGTAGTTCATTTACTTTTTAATGTGTCACCTTTTAGCATTATCTTTTTGGAGGCAAAGTACGGCTTGATAGTTATTGTACTTTTTTGCTGTATTTTATTAAGCAGATTGTTTTCTTAAGCTAAAACCATAATTTTAAAATAGAAATTAAAACTTTTTTCCCATAATTTTAGTAGGCAAAGAACATTTCACAATGTGTTGATTTTTGGCTGCTATGTTTTCTTTTGGGACTTAAAATAACTTCACATCAAAAGTGTAACTGTATAAGTCAGTATATTGGAGCAGTAAAATAGAAATCAGCACTTAAATTCCAGTTTGTATGTATTAATCATGATCTTAATTCTCTTAACTGACACTCTTCTTACCATCTAAGCAAAAAAACACAAGCATAACATCTTAATGTAAATAACTATCCAATAGCATCACTGATAACAATTCAATTTAATACTTTATTAATTGAGCATCTTTAGCTTCAAGATGGAATCCCAGCTCTGTCTCCATGGTCTCTTTTTATCTCAGGAAAGAGATTCAGACAATGAGTCTCCATTTCTTCCCTAGAAAGTGAACTAATAATGAATGAGGCATGGCTCTCTGGTGGCTGCACTAGAAGACCTGGTATGTCTGAAAGTGTTTTAAAAACACAAATGCCATTTGAGCTTTGGGGCTGGGATTATGTCTTCACCTCTCTCTTATTCATGCCTATTAAACTCACTGATAAAAAATACAGCCTAACATTGATCCTTCATTGATATTTCTTATATATCTCTGTATGTGCATGAATAAGTGGGAGAAACACAAGAGCCATCCAAGGCAATATTCTGATTTTGCAGCAAAGCTAAGAAGAATTAGTTCAAATACTCAAGAGCATTGTAGTGACGCAGAGACAATTGAAAAAGTACACCAGTAATTAATCACCATTATTCAGAGTGAGAGAAGTTCCATAAGAAAAGTTCTAAGCCCTGGGTAGGTAGAGGCTGGTTCATCTCACACTGAGTAGAGGAATGATGAGAAATAAGCAACAGTGCTGCAGTAAACATTGGGGTACATGTGTCCTTTTGAATTATGGTTTTCTCAGGGTATATGCCCAGTAGTGGGATTGCTGGGTCGTATGGTAGTTCTATTTTTAGTTTTTTAAGGAACCTCCATACTGTTCTCCATAGTGGCTGTATCAATTTACATTCCCACCAACGGTACAAAAGGGTTTCCTTTTCTCCACATTCTCTCCAGCATTTGCTGTTTGTAGATTTTCTGGTGATGACCATTCTGACCAGTGTGAGGTGATACCTCATGGTAGTTTTGATTTGCATTTCTCTAATGATTAGTGATGTTGAGCATCTTCTCATGTGCCTCTTGGCCATCTGTATGTCTTCTTTGGGGAAATGTCTACTTAGGTCTTCCACTCATTTTTTAATTGGGTTGTTTGTTTTCTTGATATTGAGCTCCATGAGCTGTTTGTATATTTTGGAGATTAATCCTTTGTCTGTTGATTCATTTGCAAATATTTTCTCCCATTCTGAGGGTTGTCTTTTTGTCTTGTTTATGGTTTCCTTTGCTGTGCAAAAGCTTTTAAGTTTAATTAAGTCCCATTTGTTTATTTTTGTTTTTATTTTCATTACTCTGGGAGGTAGGTCTAAAAGGACACATGTACCCCAATGTTCATTGCAGCATTATTTATAATAGCCAGGACATGGAAACAACCTAAGTGTCCAACGATAGATGAACGCATAAAGAATATGTGGTACATATATACAATGGAATATTACTCAGCCATAAAAAGGAACAAAATTGGGTCATTTGTAGCGATGTGGATGGACCTAGAGTCTGTCATATAGAGTGAAGTAAGCCAGAAAGAGAAAAACAAATATCGTATATTAACGCATATATGTGGAACCTAGAAAAATGATACAGATGAACTTATTTGCAGGGCAGGAATAGAGACGTAGACGTAGAGAACAGATTTGTGGACACAGGTGGGGAAGCGGAAGGTTGGATGAATTGGGAGATTAGGTTTGACATAAATACACTACCACATGTAAAATAGCTAGCTCGTGGGAACCTGCTGTATGGCACAGGGAGTTCAGCTCGGTGCCCTGTGGTGACCTAACATGTGGGGGGTGGGTGGGGCGGGGAATTTGGGAGAAGGGAGGTCCAAGAGGGAGGGGATATAGGTATACATAGAGCTGATTCGTTTCATTGTACAGCAGAAACTAACACAACATTGTAAAGCAATTTTACTCCAATAAAAAAAAAAGAAGAAAGAAAGAAGCAACAGAGTGGAATTGTGGCATCGACCACCCATGAGATCATGAGCCCTAAATCCTGACCTTGTGAAAAAGGGATTACAGATTCCATGAAGGAAGGACTGTTCCTTCAATCCTCTAGTGATCCATTTGTACACATTGACAGCCTCTGGTTTCTTTGTAAAGAAACCACTGTGGCAGTAAATGCAGCTTCTTTGAGGCTGCATTGATCCCCAAGGCAACTGGACTGGAATGAAGAACCTTCCAGCATCATCTTTCCCAGCCCTCCTGAGTTCCTAAACCAAGAGGTTATGCAGGCAGGCAGCAGTCAGAGAGGTAGGAAGCCAGTTGCTAATGAGAACATTTTATTAAAACTGTATATGTACAATAAGAACTTTTCTTAATAATACAAGAATAGTGGACATAGTTTTATAAGAGAACAACGTGGGAGAAATGTGGGTTTCTTTGCAAAGAGAAATCATACCTAACTCTTTGATGTCTGACTATGCTCTGTGTTCCCTTTAATTTCTTGTTTGGATCATTTCTATTTACTTCTTTAGAATTCTCTGTAATTCATTCTCCAATCAAACAGTGCCTACTTAATTTCCCTTTTTCCATTACATGTGCCCTAATCTGAGAAATTTAAGGTCTGGGAATAGGGGGATATGGATTTAATTTCCCTTTTATAAAGGGATCTGGCTTTCATTCACTTTGCTTCCTAATCGCTTTATTTTTCTTTAATTTCACTTTTCGCCTAAATATTGTGAACATGTGTCATAAAGTATAAGCCTTAAAAATTGTAAAGATAACCTTACAAAATATTTCCTAATCGTCTGTATACAATTACAGAGCTTTGCTTCTGCAGCCAGTGTGATCTTGGGTAGTGCAGCTTGCTATTCTGTTTCTAGCGCTTTATTTTTAGATTGTTGCTTGAAGCCATCAGCTTGAATTAACTATGCTCTGGATTCTAATTCTACTCTGTTCTTCTTATGTAATTTCCTCCCTTCCCTTTTATTAGACATTTACTACTTTCCAAATTTGGAGGTTACATATCCAGGCTACATATGGTGATAAAATGACGTTGTGAAACCTCGGTTTTGCCAGAGTGTTTTGAATTCGCTTCAGTCCATTCCAAAATGAGCAATTTGCTTCATGCATACAGTGTAAATACATTCCTGTGCTCAAAACATAAGCTGTGGAGAAAATTTCCAGGCTGTTCACATGATCTTTCTACTTTATTTCTTCTATAAGAAGTGAAATTATATATTTGATTAATACTTTTATTAACAGATTTAAATTCCACTTCACATGGAATGTCCCACTCACTGCTTCCTCTTTCTGTACATGGTGGTTTAAAATACAAAGTCATTATAGTTGAATAAAAAGTTTTTTTGTTCTTTTACTCCCTTCATCAAAAAATGCCCCTACATTGAGAATTATGTAAAACGTCAATAAACAGAGGCAAGCCTAAAGTCCTTATCTTGTACCTTTTCTATTCATGATGTTAAAGTCATAATGAAGTGACTTAAATGAACAGTTCTGAAAAGTGACTCTTCACGTGCCACGTGTAAACGGGAGCACTTCTCTTTTCCTGCTAGTTCTTTCCAAAAAAAGAGCTAGATTCTGGAGATGCATAGTCAACTGATGTCAATACAGGCTTCTGGAAAATAGAGTTTGATGCGTCTAGACTCTGCCTAGACAGTAACAAATTGCCTGCCATCTTGCTATGTTAGGGGCACGTCAACACTGAGTAAATTGTTAGGACGTTTAAGAAAGTTGTTTGAAACTGTCCCCCATCACTGGACCTTGGGTGGAGGTAAGAATTTTTACAATCCAAATGTGAACTGTAGCAAGTTTCAAGTGAATGCAAGTTTACATTCGGAGTTTATATTTTTAACTTGTCAAACTTTTATTATCAGCTTTCAATAATAAAGATTTCACCTGCTGCACACATGGCTCTCCAACATAATAATGTTACTAATGTTAGGCCAGCTTCTGAGGTGCTAGGGGGAGCAATCTGATTTTATTTAGACTAATGAAATCCATAATTTGCAAACAGGCCGAAGCTTAACCTTAGAGTAGTTAATTACAAAATGTGCTAAGTGAATCTCTCCACCATGAAAGTCTCCAAAATGCTTCCTAAGCTAAAATCAGGCAAAGTGTCAGGGCCAAATATTCAGCTGGAGGCTTAGGAAGTGGTCGAGACACAACAGTATGGCTGCATATGTTTTGCTGCAGTTGGAGTGATTCTCTGCGGTTCTCTGGTTATGTTGATCTGCATGTGACTCTGCTCCCACCGATGATTAGATTAAACGAGCCCATGTTTTGAAAAGCTGCAGAGGCCCTGGAAACACCATACACCAAAGCCAAGTGCACAGAATCAGATGTCAGGACTGACTGTGAGATGTGAGGTAAAAGGAAGCTAGGTTTAAATTTGGTATTTACCCTCAAACCCATAGCTTTAATCAACATGAACTGAGCATTTTTTTCTGTCCAGTTTGGAGCAATGCCACACTGTGTCTTTCTTGGCCCCCAGATGAAAGGTGGGAATAGGTCTTTGCTCCATGTCCGGAGGCAGCATTGAAAGATTTAGCGTTTAGTATCAGTTGGTTTGTTTTTAAATCAAATCCCAATTCGTATTTCTCTAGGGGAGGCCTGTAGATTGTCTGTCATGTGTGTGGAAAGCCAACAAGTTGAAGGTGGCATAAAATAAATATATCACACACTTAATGAGTGATTTTTCCTCTTATGAATAGAAAATTTTGCCTTCTGTCACAAATCAAGAGTGTCTAGTAATATCAAAATTTATCAAAGACTAGAATACCCATAAGTAAAGTTGTAACAAAACCAAGATATTAGTGAGAACAATGAAGTTAACTAACTATCACTGGGTATTTATGTTTGTCAAGCATGTATTCTAAGCACTTTGCATCTTTTATATCCTTTACGCCTCACAAAATCCCATGAGGTACGTACTATTAATGAGTCACCCAAGAGGGGACGCTGATACACAGAGAAGTTTCAAAACCTGTCTAAGGTCAACAACTAGTATACTGCTTGGGGAAAATTTGAACCCAGTTCATCTGGCTATAGAGCCCAAGATTTGGACACTATCCTATAATGGTTTACTAGTGTTCCTTTTGAAGGAGATAATCCTGAATTTGATTCAAAAGGTTATTGACACAGCTATTTATAAGGTGAAAAAATTTGTTTTCTTCCTTCTAAATTACATCATTGATATAACGTTTAGCGTTTATGTTTAATGTTTTGAAATGGAAGTTTTAAGATTTTTATCACTGCTACGTAAGGATTTGCGTTTGAATAGACACATAGGATCCAATTATTGGAGCTCCTGGTTTCCTTCACCAAGGAGTCTAGATTCTGATCCCATGTGAGCTTTTGACTCTCTTTTCAACCTCTGGCAAGACCTTCCTGCATCTCAATAATCTTAACTGGAAAATTAAGTAAAAATAAAAACATCACGTCATTAAGAGACAGATGCTTCATCTGAGCAGTGCTTTCTTAAGTAAACACATGACAGAGCTTCTTGTGACATTTTTTAAAGATGTGGTGCTGTGTCTCCTTGTCTATTGGTCAGTTTGGGGTCGGGAGACGAGAGCTTGAAATTCTGTTTAATTTACAGACCAAAGTTTAGAAAAACAACCCAATTTCCCTCCTGAGGTTAATGTTATAAGTCATCCCTAGTTGTACGGCAATAACTGATTTGGATAAGAAGCTGAACCAACATTTTCCTTTAAAGTAATGTGTCTTTACCCGGGTGTCCATTATCTCAGATTTTAGAATACCAGATTCACTTGTGAATTTAAGGAGACAAGATGCTTTTTAAATCTACATTGTGAATGTCCAAGATGAAATTTATTTAATGAAATGTCACCCATTTACCAATTTTAAAAGACAATTACTGTCCTAGAAAAATTATCAGGAGACTAATTGTTTGCTATTTCTGAGCTAACACTAAACTCAGACTCCTACCCTACAGACTTTGCTTTAATGTAATTTACCATGAAACTCATTTCCTTAGCATAATTCAAATAAACTCCTTCCTGAGGTTATTTTGTGTGATGGGCACTCAGCAGGACTGTTGTATTTATGACATGATTTAATATCTATTAATATATGTGTATATGTATAGCTGATTCACTTTGTTATAAAGCAGAAACTAACACACCATTGTAAAGCAATTATGCTCCAATAAAGATGTTAAAAAAATTAAAAAAAAAATAATAGGTCAGTATTTTATACAGAAGCCCATTTAATTTACACCTTGAGTTTTACTAATGATTTCAAACAGCAACACACAATTCTGGAGGCTGCATCACTTGGGAAAATACTGAATTGGACCCCTGCATTACTCTCTAAATTTTACTGTGACTTCTGTAATACTTAAAAAAAAAAATTTAGTGCGTGAATATACAAATGCCATTAACAAACTCACCCACTACATAACTGTGTTTGGTCCTTAACTCTGTCGGGATTTTAGGCGAGAAGTGGCTTCCAATAACAGGAGTCAAGAATTAAAGATTCACTAAGAAAGATATTATTGTAGATAAGATTGCCTAACTTCATTAAGGCCAACAAACCGCTCTTCAATCTTTTGCACGTCTACTGATTACAAATGGTTCCAAATACAAATGCTAATGCTTCCTTGCAGTGAGTCTTTGGGATCTCTGCTTTAAACCCAGACCTTGAATTGTGGTCCTTAATCCATATCAGTCCTGTCCTCTCACTAGGATTTTTCACATCCTATTTTACTAAGGTAGCTTGGTTGAACTTCCTCAGATCTCTTCCTTTACCTTTTCCAAATTGACTTGAATCTTCCTCTTTTCCTATACTTGGACTAGAGAAAGAAGTATCTCCTCTGCCTTTCAAGAGAAAGAATCGCCTTTCTCTGTGGCTTTCTGGAACCCCTTGCCCTGACTCCTCCAAGACCTCACCCCTCAACTAACTCTGGTCTGCATTGCTCTAAAAACTCATCATAAAATACATTTTGATTAAAAAACAATACGTTATTTTAGGAGTTGTCAATATTTTCTCCAACATTGTTTTATTCTCTGTGGCACACGTGTTTAAATCTCAGCTGCACTAATCCTGCCCAAGGCTGCTTGTGGGAGAAATATTTAATCTCTAATCTTTAAACATTTCTGTGGATGATTTAGGAACAGTCTCTCACTGGAAAAGTCACTCCTAGGCAATCAGTGACATCGTGATAAATTCTGATTAAGCTCTTCACAGCATTTCCTTAAAACGTGTTGTTGTCAGCCATGACATTACATTTGAAATTTCCTAGATTCCAGAATTTTCTCTGTTAATAAGCTTTGAATATCATAGTGTGTGATCTCTAATGTAAGTGTCCCTTGAAAATAGCATATGCTTTTCTATGTAACTTGTCATTTCAGGGTTCAAAGATATTGGCAGATTTCAGACTGACATTAGGTGTCCTAGCTTAATGATTGGGGGAATCACATTTGAAAATGCCATTTCTTTGGCCGCTCACAGCCTTTAGTATGCCTGTCACGTCTCTCCAGAAGAGCTTCCAGACATCACTCACATTGTTCTTCCATTTCAATTCCTCTTCAGCTCCTGAAGGGAAATCACATGGGTCTCTCTTGCTGTGCCCTTGTTCCAGCTCCTGTGGCACTGGCTGCCTGTTTCTTTGGGTGCCTAAACGTTCTTCACATTGCCCATGACTCTCTTTGTCCTTGGGAGAGCATACCTCTCCCAGCCAGCTGACAAGCTTTCTTCATGGAAAACAGAACTTTCATCCTCCCTCCAAGGAGTCTGTCTCTCTCAACTGACCCTCAGGCAGTCCCTTTCTGACTGACTCTTGGAGATCTTACAAAATTCACATCTCGTCTCAGCTCTTGCTAAAGTGGAACTGAGATGTGTTCATGCCCAGAATGGCAATCTTTTCTGATGGCCGTCTAAGCATTTCTTATATGTATCTTCAGCAACAAGTAAATTACATTGATAAATTAGCAATTTAGGGGCCAGAGAGCATGCCAAAAGATTCATTAAAAGAGACCAAAATATCTTAAAATAAATTGCTTTGCTTACATGATTGATATTTAACATTATAGGCTTCACCATTCTGTATAAAAGAAAAAATGGAGGTACTCTCCCAGGTCCCTCAAAGCGAATTTGGTGTTTACCACCTGGCTTGTATTTAAATTGGAAATCTAAAATTTAGCCTCCAAATGAAGGGAATATCTCTTGATGCAGTAATACAAAGGCATATAAAAAGTGCTATTTATTTAGATACATTTGGAGGAAAAGACTATTACTCCGTTAAATAAGTATAAATATCTTATGAAATCGAGTGCAAAGATCACATTTTTTAAAGTAGAAAACCTGGATTCATATTATAGAGGTCCCCTTAGGCCACTTTCCCTTTCTCTTCTATGCCAGGGGGGAAAAAACTCAAGTATGAAGCTTCCACACTAATGCCACAGTGTTAGCTGATAAACATTCTACATTCTCAACAGTGTTTGATGTACTAAGTAACTTCTAGCAGTTTTGAATAGGACATGAATGAAAGGTTCTATTCTTCTGTGAGTGCGGTGAAAAACTCAACATACCACCCCAAAATTGGACGAGCTGCTTCCAGTCTTCTTTTGCATGTTACTTGGAAGATATTTTACATACTATGATGCGCATTTATGCTCCTGACCAAATAGAAAGTGAGTGGTGGTGAGAGGGTTTCCCACAGAGAACTGACTAGCCTAGTAAATGCTACTGAAGTACATAACTGCATAAATAGCATCAAAATGTGGAGCCTTAGAAGGTCACCGAGCCCTGGCCACTTAACTTCAACCACAACATCAACCAGCTGCTCAGTGGACCATTTTGTTATGAGGTGTTAGTGATTTAACAAGTTGGCCAACAGTAGTTTGGCATAAAAAATTTCATCTCTGTTGGGTTTTACTGTTGCTCACTGGACTTTTTCTTGGCAGAATGGACAAAGTTCCTGCCATTGGCATTCAGGAACCCAAGGAGAATGCAGTAATCACTTTTCTGTGGTATTTTCCACATTCTTTTTTGGTGGTTTGTGTATGATTCTATAAAGCTTTCAGAAAACACTACTAGGATGACTTGTCTACCTTTTTAGAGTCTCTCCAAGCTGTTGTCCTGGATTTTTTTCAACAATATTTTAAATTTATTGGAGAATGCATTATACCTTTAGACTATGTGAAAATTAATGTTATGTAATCAAACAAATTTAGTCAGATTATAAGAATGGGGTATGTACTCTGTGAAATAATACCTAGCTTGATAGAATGGGAACGGCAGTGTGGGATTGCACAGAGCGTGTTTGGTAGACTTAAGCACAAGCACCACCTGAGTAGTTGTGGACAATCACTTACCTTCTCAGTATTTTCTTTCTCTCCAAGCGCTAACACTCTGTAATGGGCATCTTGGTGCTTTAGACATTTCTTAAGTGTAAGTGAGTATATCTTCAAAATATACCATTTACTTGTGGGACTAGTATACCTTCACAACTCACTAAATAACTAAAAGAAATGGGAGTGAAGCAAGCTTACATATGCATGGAAACAGAAATTTACTTGAAATCTTTTCTTTTTCTCCTCTAGTCATCTCTTTTATGGCTACCTATCTACTTGGCCAAGAAAATAGAAGTCACTGACATTCAATTACCATCTATTAAGTGTTTGTAACTTGCAGAACATTGAGTTAAATACAGATTTTTTTCAACAGTGGATGGCGGGGGTAGGCTGGGGGATGCTCTCTGATCTCCTGCGGCTTATACTTCGTCAGAGAAGATGGAAAATTAGACAGGCATTCAAAATAATATGTAGTGAGGGCTATGACATAATCCCACAGTTGCCTTGCAAATTCTAGATTCTAAATAAGGCCTATTTCTACATATCCTTGAGCATGTGTGATCCAGATGGATTATAGGAACATCTACTCTAGTGTAATTTTTCAGTTTTCCTCTAAATATTCACCAGAAGTGACCACTCTGACTACATGCAGCTTTAATTTACCTGGGGGTCCAGTCTCTGTGTGAAAAGGCAGTTAAAATAAACTCATATACAATTGGGAGGAAAAAAGTCAAGTGCTAGTATAATTGCCACAGAAAAGTAGAAATACAAAAATCACTCATTATTTGCACTTCATTTGTTCTGTCCCTTAGGACATCTACTTGGCCTCTCCCATGACGATTCCAAATTCTGTGAAGAAAATTTCGGTTCCACAGAAGATAAGCGCTTAATGTCTTCCATCCTAACCAGCATTGATGCATCCAAGCCCTGGTCCAAATGCACCTCAGCCACCATCACTGAATTCCTGGATGATGGCCATGGTAATGTATAGTTCCATAGGCTCAGAAACAAAACTTGGAATTATTGCAAGTTGTACTTCATTATGTCCTCGTGATGTTCACCTTACCCTCTAAGACAGTGGTTGCTTAGAAAGTGTCAGAAAAAGGAACAAGGGGACTGTCTGTTGGTGTGTAATGCCAACGTCCTCGGTGGCATTATAGCAATGGTACTTTTGCTTTTGAATTACAAAGTTCAAAGAGAAGCAATGTGGGAGACCACACAGAATGCCTAGCCAGTGCCCTGAAAGCCTGGCTTTTATTCCCTCTTTCACCACTAGCTTACTGTGAGAACATTGGCAGATAATCTTGCTTCCCTGCTATTAATATGACTCTCAGAATTATTTGTTACATCCTTATTATAGGGGTGTGGTTAAAACGTAGGTGACAGTTCTGTCAGATTCTCTTTATGGCGACATAAAACCAAGAATGGAAGCTCTTTAGATTTGCATTCACTAAAAAGTTTGGTTTCATCCTGACAGCCTGTTTTCCTGAAAGTGGAGTGAAAACTGCAGAACAGGAATAGAAAAATCAATCTGAATGGTGAGAAAACAGTTTAAGAATTTCAAAAGAAAATCCTTGGCTTTATCCCCTAAGTACAGTTCAAGAGCACAGCACATTTTATTAAGTTCTGAAAATCTAGGATTAGTGCTGTAAATTATATAAAAATACTAAGGAAGTCACAGTTTTAGAAATAATAAATTCTGACCCTTAAGTAATCTTTGAAACAAGCTGTTGCTAATTTCCTAGCATTCCTTGTTACCTTAAAATATTAGAAACACAGGAGAAGAGATGAGGTAGAGTTGGAAGAGATCTTCAGAGACCACAGAGTTCAAGTTTCTCATATTACAGAAATGGACATCTTCTCATTCCTTTTTTTTTTTTTTCTCTTAAAACATGTCTCTTTCTAAAACTGGTGGTTGAAGTGAATGTGACAGAAATTCTTGATCATGATAATTGTTCACAAATTTATCTCATGATGTATGGTTCAAAGTTAGATAAACAGAATCTGCAATAGCTGTTTTTCCTTGTTCCACAAAGTTTATGGCTTGAAATTTTTGTAACTTCATAGTGAGTTGGTCATCTTGAGCTTTGGCTACATAATTACACAACAATTAATAAATTCAGTTCTTTTCAGACAAAAAGAAATTCCACTACACAGTTCTTTGCTATCTTGTAGCCAAAATGTTCATAAACTCATTTTTGCTATGTTAATGGTGAACTGGTAATGCTTTAGTTACTTTCAACTACTTACATTGACTATTCCTGAAAACAATCCACACCCATCTTGCTTTAAAATTTCCCTTAATACAAAATAAATGTTCTTTGTTAGTTGAAATGATGGCCTAATATCTTGATGATTCAGAAACAATATCAAGAACCAATGTATTAGGTTTTTCCTAGACTAATATAAAGCGGTAATTTTTTGTTTAGTTAGCCCAGTTTAAAATGCTGATTAAATGCTGATAGAGTCCTGGAGTGAATGCTTACCTAATTACCTGCCTACCTACATTGATCAAGTCCATATCTAATAACGTTCCTCTTGGGTGGAATCTTAGTTTCCACTCTTAATATTACTTTTACTGTTTTTCTTCAAGTTTCCTAAAAATGGAATAACATTAATATTTCATTTCAAAATCACACATTACTCATTCCAAAAGGTTGAGCTAAACTTTGAATCACTAAATGAACAGATTTAGTTGCTAAGGCAGCAAATACTTATGGCTAAAATTGAACCAACTTTTTCTTTCCCTGTGTAAGTATTAGGTCAGCTAATTACAATGCTGTGCAGAATTTTGTTCCTATTGCCATATTTCTGGAATGATTCATTTATTTCATGTTTGTGGAATTCATGATTTTACTTTCCATGCAGTAAAGACGCTCCCAGTATTGTTTTCATTTTTTAAACATTATTTCTGTATTTAAAAGAATCTACACTCAGATTTTTTTAAATTTTACAACAAATTTTATACATCTTCCTGTGTCAACTCCAAAGGATCTCATGGTAGATAACAGCCAAAACCATACTTTTGCTAGAAATAGGTCTTATTCATTTGCACTGAGGAAATCACATCTGAATTCCCCATTTATATGTTAAATAAATAAATAAATTCAGTTACCAACATTTGTCGGACAGGAAATTCTCATAATATATTCATTCATTCATTCCTTTCATCATGCCTAGACTCTCTCACTTTTGAATGTGTTGGTTAGGCAGTCTTGTGTTTTAACTGCCCCATCCCACCAAAAACTTCAATTTTATCAGTAGCCTATAGTGAGTAAAGAAATTTCAGAATGATGAGGATCTAAGAAAGGCACTGTAGCTGTGACACAGTGGCAAAGTTCAATTACATTCATTTCAAAACAGACGCAGAACTGAAGTTACAATACTCTCTGTAGCACTGTCATTTACACTTGAATTTAAATAATTTAATAACGTTTAGATTGCAACCAAAAGCTGACTTAAGTCAGTTAAAGCCAAAGTATGACAATAGGAACTAATCAACAGGATTTTCAGATGGTGGCAGTTCTGACATTTCAACTCCAGATCTTAGGAGAGAACCAAGGGGACAGTCAAAGCCCAAGATGATGGAAAAACAAACAAAAAAGCAAACAGAATACATCTTTGTTCGAAGACTAAGCTGATATCATATCATCAAACCTTTTCAATTTACTCGTAGGGAGCTACACACATTTGCAAGCAGAGCCCATTCATTCATATGTAGTAGAAATAGTTCTACTATTTTTCTATTCTAATTTTCTAGGCCACTAACTATTTGAGCAAAAAAAAAAAAAAAAATAGTCATTTGGGTGCATAGGGGATGCCAGACAGGTAAGCTGAGAGAAAGAAGTAAAATCATTTGACAATAAGAGAGAAACCAGAAGAGCTGTAAAAAGTAGCCCTGAAACAGTAAAAGCACAGTGGTCTGGCATCACATTCCAGAAGGTCAGAAACCCTCTTACCCCATTATTGTATCCTGCTGAAATCCCTCAAGATTTCAGCAGGATACAATAATTGATACTCAGAAAAGAAGTGATTTTCTGTTATTTAGGAAGGTTAAATTAGGACACTCATATAAAAGGCAGCAAAGCTATTGATGTTTTTAGGTAGATAGTCTCACAAAATTGATACAATTTTTAGGTGGTGCCTAAAGACTACATTACCTAGAGAATCCATTTATGTAATAGCTTATCTGTCTTGTTCCCACCTCCAGCAATGCTGGAGAAATGATGTCTTAGAGTACAATTAAATTTGAAGCATTTCATTTGTTTTTAAAATTATTAGCCATAAGTAGCCAGACATGTGTAGCACTCTACCACTGCCAAATTTAAATTTCCTAATATTGAGTGTTTCCCGATTTAGTTCCAACAAGAAATATGCAGCAATTAGGTTATGGTTGAAAAGTCAGTGTGCACATTCTAAAATAACTGGGCCTGCAGATTTGTGATTCAGAAAGGAAGAAGCCATGTCTTATGGAGACTACCTCCTCCAACTCAGCCTGGCCAAGATACTTGCAGACTTCCTGCAGTGTTTATACAAGTTAGCTCTAGGCAAGCTGGCTAGGAGTATGATTCTCAAAAATAAAGGTAAGCACTGGCAGAGAAACTGTTCAGCAAAAACAGTTATTCAATTCCTTTTCTCAAATGTTTAATAACCATGAAGCCAAAAACAATAGCCCTGTCTGCTGGATCCCTCAGTTCACAGTGCCAGGTGATAAGAAGGACCACTGCCTAAGCAGACACAGCTCAAGAACACCCAAGACACAGGCTGCTAAGGAAAATCTAAAGACAGCTTTGAAAAATTCATATTTAAAGAGCTAAGTTTACAGCCACTTACTGAACACAGAACTTTGGAGAGAAAGTGGTATTAGAAAACCAATTCTCTGAATCCTTTGTTAAGTGTAGACAGTGAAGCTAGTAATAAGATCTTAACATTCCGTTTTTAAGGCCCTACTCATAAAATTCAAGGCCCATGATGGTATTCTCTTTATTTTCACAATAAATATGTTCTTTAACATGGTCTGTGAGTAAAATATGTTCTTTAAGTCCACAGTGACCCATATGTTTAAAAAGCTATGCTTCATCCTTTAACACAGAGAATTTTTAATCGAATTTCCTTGGCATCACATCTGCTAAACAGTGTACCACAAACAGATCCCTTGAATTACTTTGGTCAGCAACCACTGTCTGTGCCTCTGTCATTGCCCAAGTTAGTTTATTCGTCACTGAACCCATAATGCATCAGTGACTCTTTTAAATATGCAAATAAAGACCTTAGAAAAGAGTTGCAAGACCAGGGAGATGATGATAAAAGAAGAAACTTTGCAATGTTGTGAGCCTTCTTTGAATGAGTTTCATTAGGTATATTCATTGATTTTTCCTAGGCCAAGGATATTTGGACCAATTGGTTTTCTGTTTTTTTGCCACACCATGCAGCTTGCGGGATCTTAGTTCCCTAACCAGGGATCGAACCCAGCCCCCGGCAGTGGAATCGCAGAATCCTAACAACTGGACCACCAGGGGATTCCCTGTTTGGGCCAATTCTTATTTTCAGTGTGTGTGTATTACAAAGGAAGAGAAGACAGAAATAACTACAGTGCTAGAAACGGGGCGGGGCGGGGGAATGAGAAGAATAAAGAACAACCAACCTTCATCTGATGTTTCATTTATCATTAATATGAAAGACAAACAGTGCTAGAAGTCAGATATAAAAAAACAAAGATTTTTCTGCTCCATTTCCTGGAGGCATGGCATACCTTCCACCACCCCAAGTGTACTTTGTGGCCATGGAGAGACTACCACTTTCTTTCCTTTATTTATCCATCTCAGATCACTGGCTCTTACTTTTTAAATTTTCTACTTTACTTATACCCTAACAGTTAACTTAGCATTTAACTTAACATGGATGGTGAAACCAAATATGTGATGTGCACACATTTTCATTGTCTTTCTTTTAGAAACAATCCATCTATATACGCAGAATGTTAAAACAAAAGGAAGGAAGGAAGGAAAGGAGGGAGGGAGAGAAAAAGGAGGAGAGAAAAGGAAAAAGAACTTGGCAATTTTGTGGAACAGAATAAACAGACAAAATGTCAGCAGCAAAGCCCAGACAGGATTTCAGGCTAAGATAAATTTTAAAATATGTGAAGATATGGTTGAGAATAAAAGTAAAACAGATTAAGAAAAGTCAACAATAGATTGGACACTTTTAGAGGTCAATATAAAAGATTCTAAAAGACTGATCAATTTCCTCTCTCAGCCCTCCCCCAAACTGTACATATTTTTTAGATGAAAAGTGTATATCCGACCCACTATTACTTAAATCTTAAATATTTCATATCGTGAGATTCGAAATCAGGCTTTATATTGATTTTTTTATGGTTGTCCCTTGGCCCAAGTCTTCCCTTTGGTAGCACTGTCTGTACCTATTTTATTGCCAAAGGACATAATTCAACATATAGATGGAATGGATAGACTGTAGATTTCACTGTTAACAGAAACTAATGCAGCAACAAATCCTAATGTTGAGAGCATTAAAGTAATAAATGAATAGCAAATCTGAATAAATCATTTTATTTTAAGCAAGAAAAGTTAATCTCCAAATGACCTCTAAGGGAAAACCATAGAGCTAAGATATCTCTTTTTTAATAGCCAAGTAAATATGTTATACATTTTTAAAACTTATACTTTGGTATTGAGCTTCATAAAGAGAGGCCGCATCTTGGAGCCTCCTTTGTCATAAGCCGATTCCAAATTGCATTGTACGTTTCTTTTCACACATCATACATCATCAGGGAGGTAGAGGAGGTATCAGTGACCGCATATCCATGGAGAGGTGCTGAGTTATTTCAGCTTGGGAGAAACGAGGTCGACCCATGCCACGTGCACCCACACATGTTAAAGACTTCCCAGCTAATATTTAGTTACCCAGTCTTACAGTCTGTGCTTTTCAGTAAAATTTAAAAAAAAAGAAAAGTTTCTTCAAACAGCACTTTTGGAGAACTGGAAAGCATTCTTGCTGCCTCAGAGATCTGTTGACAGTCTTCTACCATCAGCAATCTGCTATGCATTCCCTGGTTTACACAGGCTCTTTTTTATGTAGCAAGGAAGATAATGCTTTTCCCGGAGTTCCAAAGGGCCTCATCTCACTTTATCTTCTAAACAAAGCTTAGTGAGGTTTTACTATCATTCCTTCCTATTGACTTGCTGTTGATGTTTTTCTTTTAACTTAATGTTTTTCTCCCCAAGTTCTCTTTGGCTGGATACTGATTTTTAATGCTTTTTCTGGCTTGCCTTAAGAAGCTTTACCTCTTCAAACGTTCTGGCTCAGAAGTTAAGTAGGAACTTTGCTCTTTATTCATTTTCATATAATGCCTCCAACACAGATTGACAAATTTCAAGGTATTCGCTTTGAAGAAACTTGAGTGTAGTTGTAAAAACATTTGCAGTATACTTAAAATGTGCTGAATATTCCATTCCTCAGTGGAAAGTAGGATTTAAACATGGTTTTCTTTTGTTGAATAAAAAGAATGACTTGAATACGTCTGAAATGTTGTTAAATATGTTGGGCATAGTACCAATATGATTGTTTTCTATTTTTCTGGTCCCCCCTTATAGCTCTGTGACCTAATTTTACCCTTCCAGTGTCACAGTGAGGAGAGAAACATTTCACAGATCTTAAAAATAAATTAGGGAGCAGTTAACTAATTTGGCCAAGAACACTCAGCCATTTAGTGTTTTGCCAGAATTAAACTTTAGACCAACTGTTTCTTCCATTAGCTACCATTTAAAGGATCCCTACACATGCCTGCCCTTTAGCAATAAAATAAGCAATCTATCCACATGCTCAGCAGAGGCAGGATGGGTCTCTGAGCATAAAACCCTAACAGCTATGGGACCTTGGGTAACTGATCCATCTTTATATTCCTCAGTTTCCTTATCTGCAAAATAAAACAATGAAAGAATCTGCTTCATAGTGTTCTCGTAAAGATTGAATAAGCTAATACATTTAAAGAACCCGTGTCCCCTGCATCGGCAGGCAGACTCTAAACCACTGCGCCACCAGGGAAGCCCCAATTATTTTTAGTATTGTTAATAATCAGTGTGTAAATCTTAAAATCAAGTAGACAGAAAAACACCAGAACTGATGGGCAATATGTAAGCTCCTGTATGAAGAGAAGAAGTTGAAGGTGTTAACTCACTGGGAAGAGATTTCTTAGGGAAGCTTTTTGGGGAAGGTGAGGCACATTTCAGCTTCTGAATTTGCACTGTCTATGTCAGCTTCTACTGACCTCCCCCGCCCCATCCCTTTATAATCCCCACATCACTACGTACTGAGAGCACCAACTTGTTTGTGACAGACACACTCCAAAGACCCAACAAATACCAACTGCATTCAATAACTGATACAAAGGGGAGAAAAAGGATGCAAAGAGTAAAAAAATGGGCCTAGTCCCAAGTTATCAAAGATGTTTTCTTCTCTCCTCCCACTGCTCCTGATATGTGATGCTTGAAAGCTCTTTATTAAAATTCTTTCAGTCTAAGAGAAATACTTTATTTCTTTCAGTTTATTGGGAGACCTTTAGGGGCAGATCTGGGTCATTTTTCTGTATCTCTAATATCTAGAATGTTTGCTAGAACATTGTAGGTGCTAAGCACATGCTGGTTGAGTGCAGGAATGAATGAGGCATCCACTTGTTTATTACTTATGGAATTAATGGAAAGGTGACATGGATGGGGGATGGGTCCCCCCCGATGCAGGGGACACGGGTTCGTGCCCCAGTCCGGGAGGATCCCACATGCCGCGGAGTGGCTGGGCCCGTGAGCCATGGCCGCTGAGCCTGCGCGTCCGGAGCCTGTGCTCCACAGCAGGAGAGGCCACAACAGTGAGAGGCCCACGTACCGCAAAAAAAAAAGAATGGGGTAGTTGGAAGTGGAGAAAGGGATATAGAAAGGGTGCAAGGACAAACTCTGTTTCTCAAAGTTGTAAACACCAATTTATTATTATTGTTGTTGTTATTGTTATTATACCCACTATCTTATTTCCTCTAGGTCCAACCCAGTTTCTATTAGTCCCTCAGCACAATGACTATTTTCACAGCTAATTATTATGAAATAATTTTATTTAATCAAACCACTGCACATCATTATGTATACCCCAGAGCACATCATCCATGGGAAATCCTAGTGGGTGCTGGTGAGCTCACAGAGGCACTCAGCCTCGTCCACAGGGAGTCCCCTCCCCCGGGCATCACACTGCAGATCTGTAGATGCATCGTGTTTCAGCACCAGCTGGAGTCTTGCATTTTCAGATCCATAATTTTCAAGGTTTGAAACAGAAACACAGAACAGTGGTCAATCTTGGTTATTCTTTTAGGTAACTGTTTGCTAGACCTGCCACGCAAGCAGATCCTGGGCCCCGAGGAACTCCCGGGACAGACCTACGATGCCAGCCAGCAGTGCAACCTGACCTTCGGGCCCGAGTACTCGGTGTGTCCCGGGATGGACGTGTGCGCCCGCCTCTGGTGCGCCGTGGTGCGCCAGGGCCAGATGGTGTGTCTGACCAAGAAGCTGCCAGCCGTGGAAGGGACACCATGTGGAAAAGGGAGGATCTGCCTGCAGGGCAAGTGTGTGGACAAGACCAAGAAAAAATATTATTCAGTAAGTGATTTTCTTGTCACGCAGGGCCTGGAGACCTAAGGTCTGATGTACCTTCCTGTGACACCTGTGGGGACTGGCCACAGAAGGCTCTATTTCCTAGTTAAAATATTTTTCCTTGAGGGATCTATTTACAGCTCCCTCTTTTACCTGCAAGAGCCATCCCCAGCTGTCAATTACTGGAGAAAATGCAGATCTCAGGTTATATCCTGTAGCAAATAAGTAGACAGCCCAGATTCTGTCTAATTGAGACCCCACGTAGGGCCCCAAATTACCACTTGGGAGTTTACTTTCAAACTGCTCGTAAAGTTATTGGAATACATTTATTTAAATTCGGTAAGGAAATAACAGCAAAGCTGACACATGGTCCTCATGCATACTTGGTGAACTCCAAAATGGTCACGCTTTCCCCCTCATGGCAAGTTAATCTAACTTCAGGAACTATAATAGCCACACCTGCTCCAGGGAGACACCTCCTCCCTCCCTGTGCACCCGGTCCAGCTTCATGTCAGCAACTGACACCTTCACTGTCAAGGTCCAAGCAAAGCATTTGTTCCCTCTCACTCATAACATTTTCAAAGTCCCTAGAAGAGTGTTGCCATAGGCGTGTTGCCTGTGCCTTTCAAGACTAACACACAAGCAAGCATCCTCAGATACCCTGACACAGATACCCTGACACATACAACCAGAGGAAGTTCTTCAGGAATTCCCTCGGCAAAGGCGTTTCTAGTATCTTCCTTTTGGAGTCTCTCAGCTTCCTGCTGCCTGCCGTGTTTCTATAGCAATAAACCTGGGATGTCATAACAGGACTCTTCATTCCCTGTGATGTGGGTGCATGTGATTGGGTGCTCTTCAGTATCTGTCCCATTTCCTCTTTACAGGGTGTAATGAAGCCAAGCCCAGGTCAGATACATTTATGCATGTGACAGAGGGTCTGTCACAGGTGGGACGTGTGATGTCAACAAAGGGACTGCAGAACTTCAGTGCTAAAGAGGGAGAAAAGATGGAAGCATAATCAACCTGGAATCATACAGAATCTTTAGCATCACACAGTTCTTTAAAGATGCAAGATCAGGGTGAACACAAAGTAAACCGTGGTTCGGTGGTTATTAACAGAAATGTGCAGTATCAGAAGATCCAAAGAAGCCACGAGCAACCCTTGCAGTGTGCTCAGTACTTAGGGTGAAGTGTTCAGACCCTCTAGTGCTGAGGGGTGGGGGACAGAAAAGGTGGATTGCCAAGATTTGGAATCACATTGTAATTCCAGAGTGTTCAATACCTGTGACCATGTTAAATTCAGTGAAAATTTAACTGTGATGAAGTGTCCACCGAGCGACTGAATTCAAGTGATTTCCAAATGTACATTCCACTGAGTCATTGAATGCATGTGATTTCCAAATGTACATTTTGAATGTTTTCCTCCCTTCTCAGTTAAAATATCTTCTATTTTCTGTTTTAGACATCGAGCCATGGCAGCTGGGGATCCTGGGGTTCCTGGGGCCAGTGTTCTCGCTCATGTGGGGGAGGAGTACAGTTTGCCTATCGCCACTGCAATAACCCCGCGCCCAGAAACAATGGCCGTTACTGCACAGGGAAGAGGGCCATCTACCGCTCCTGCAGTGTCTTACCCTGCCCAGCCAATGGTACGCTGCTCCCAAGTGTCAGCAACCATCACGTGTCGGGTGTAATTTGTACTCTAGCACTAATAAATAGAGGAGGCTGGAGAAATAGCCTATTACTCTTGTATTGCACAGTTCCACCAGTATGCAAATCAATAACAAATACATGAGTGATTTTTAAATTATTATTATAAACAAGTGAGTGTTCAGGGAGTAGGAAGAAAATAATTGCTGTTTTCAACTCTGTGTTGAAGATAAAAATCCTTCAACACTGGTGTAGAGAGACTCTGGAAAAAAAATATATCATCTATCATCTCCTTAAGTGTATTTAAATGAGCAAGAACAGAGAGAGTAATAATGTGACATGTTTGATTTTTAGGTAAATCTTTTCGTCATGAGCAGTGTGAGGCCAAAAATGGATATCAGTCTGATGCAAAAGGAGTCAAAACATTTGTGGAATGGGTTCCCAAATATGCAGGCATCCTGCCAGGAGATGTGTGCAAACTGACCTGCAGAGCTAAGGGCACTGGCTACTACGTAGTGTTTTCTCCAAAGGTAACTGCATGCAGACGGTCCAGAAACAGTAGGCGTCCATGGTGGAAATTATTTGGTAGAATGGAGCCTGCACATACCAAATGTAAACAGTCATTATTTGGGGGGTGGCTAGGTTTTGGAAGGTTTCATTTTCACCTCTGTAATTTCTATATTTTCAAACTTGCTACAATGAATCAAAAGGATTTTGTAAACAGAACAAGTAAATGTTTTAAAAGCTATTTTTGAAAAAGTGTAACTCTCTGTCAAGAAGGTGAATTGCAAACTTAACTTCAAAATAGTATTCCCTAGGTACATTTGTAAAGGGGACTATAAAACAAGAAAGTTTTCTATTTTTCTGTCATCTTTTACTGAAGAATTTCTTTGGTGATTCATGAAGATAGATTCAAGATCATCATCCCTGACCTAGACTTTAAAATGTCTTGCACATTTAAAATGAATCAATGTCCTTTTAGTTATACACATTTATAATATATGCATGTGAAATTATCCCTTGTTTTTCACAGAAGAGCATTTTCTAACTTACTGAAGTTTCATTTCTCACAAGCAACATTATGCGGCAGTTAAAACAGTTTATCTAATTTGCAAATAGGTACTATATTTAAAACCATCTCTGTAACTGGTCTTCAGATATTTATGACATATTATTGAAAAATAAGTTAATGTCCAAGTTATGTAACATTTAAAATGTTTTATCTTTTTATTGAAAAATAATACATTTTCATTTAAAAATATTATAGAGAGATAAAAGCAAAAATATTACCTGGAAATATAATCATTTAGAGAGCTGTTAACCTGTTGAAGAATACCCTACCTCACTTTATACACATATACACCCTCATATACACACACTTATATGAAAGAGTTTTGTATATACACAAATACAAAATACGTATGTCTACACATATGACTATATATGTTACTTATACATACTTATATGCACAAACCACTGAGTCCATATACATAGTATTTTGTAACTAGTTTATTAAATATATGCTAATTCTTTTTTTTCAAAAATATTCAGTCTCTTCCAGTAAGTACTTTTCTCTGACCTTCCCAGACTTCTTTTTTACACAAAATTGTCTCTACTTCAGTGTCTCACAGTTCAACACAATAGGGAATGCTTTCCAACCGTTACAAGGTTGTGACTGTCCAGTGTAGATTTTCAATTTTGTTACAGTAATAACAATTACGCACAAGACAGAAATAGAGTCACAGATATAGAAAACAAACTACCAAGAGGGGAGGGAAGAAGGGATAAATTGGGATTGGGATTGACACATACACACTACTATATATAAAACAGATAACTAACAAGAATTTACAGTATAGCACAGGGAACTATACTCAATATTCTGTAATGACCTATATAGGAAAAGAATCTAAAAAAGAGTGGATATAATGCATATGTATAACTGATTCACTTAACTGCACAGCAGAAACTAGCACAACATTGTAAATCAACTATAAAATTAATTAACAAAATCAATTGTGTAAACAAAAAGGATGTCTGCATTCGTGAGCCTGCTCTTATTCTGCTCTCCACACAAGTGACAGACAGTCCCACACTAAGTGAAAGATTGTTTCTAGCAATAAAAAAGCAAGACTATACCATGGGAACGTGTTACCCACACAGAAATGGAGACTAGGATCTCGAGTCTCCTAACACATTCGGAATTAAGCTCAAGAGATAAAGAAGAGAGAAAGGGCATAACCCCAATCTATCCCAGTTCTTCTTTCTGCCAATATGTCAAGAATTTTTCAGTTGGATACTCCTGGAAACTATGGGTTTTTTTTTTTTTTTGATTCGTTGTTTAGTTTCCAAAGTACTAGCCATTCCAATCAAACTTAAAACTCCCAAATTAGAACTTGCAATTTTATCAAAGAACCCACCTACGCAGGCCCAAGTATTTCCCACTGCTAACGTGTTTCTCATTATTCAGGTGACCGATGGAACGGAATGCAGGCCATACAGCAATTCCGTCTGCGTCCGGGGAAAGTGCGTGAGGACGGGCTGTGACGGCATCATTGGCTCGAAGCTGCAGTATGACAAGTGCGGAGTGTGTGGAGGAGACAACTCCAGCTGCACAAAGGTGATTGGAACCTTCAATAAAAAAAGGTAACGTGAGAGAACGATTGCCCTTATCTGATCTGAACGAAGCTTTAGACTCTTGCAAAATTGATAAAGGAGAACTCGTGTTACATCATAAGCTATCTGTGGGAGGACATCTAGCCAGGACCTAGTTACACATGATGAATATGAGAAGTGAAGGGAAGGAGAGGACATGAAATGAGCTCTGCATGCCGACTGGAAACCCATGGCACCTCTGCGAGCAGATTAACTGCAGTAGCCATGGGTCCAGGTTTTACAGAGTGTGAAAAAGGCAAAGAAAAAGTCTGTGACATTCCACTTTAGCCATATCTTGCAGATCTGTTATTTCTGAAACACCATTTAGGAAGAGATGGCTGGTTTCCAACGTAACTACTGTTTTGTTTTGTTTTTTTACAAATACATTCTCATTAGGCTGTAGTTTTATTGAGAAAACATTTCTCAATGCAAAATGTAAGTTATCTGCAGTAGTGTAGATGGCAAGCCTGTTTTTGAGACAGCTATCCTGGTTTATGTCTACTCTGTAAAGAATAATGTCAGTTTTCTGCTTCCTCTTATGGTCCTGATTACACTCTTGCTTTACCACTTTCTGGCGTGAAATATTATACTATCAGCTAGGATGGCTGAGTCAGCTAAAGAGTCTGCTGGAATGCAGGATTGTTTTTCCTCTTCACCAGACCACTCTTATGCTGAGTGGTCTTGGTCAGGTTCACCTGTATTCCTGATATATGTGCTGTGTTGTCTTTAACTGGAGAGGAATATACAAACCAAGTCAACAATAAGAATTCCTTAAAACAGTCGCATGCCATGGTAATGTAAAAAACTAGAAATGACCTTTGATATGATAAAAAAAAAGTATGGCTGGAGAATTTATTCTGTATTAAAATATGCATTACTAATCCTATTTGCTAGCGATATAATAATTATTCATCTAATTGTGTTGGGCCATCTAGGTCAAAACCCCTGCAAGTCCAATTATATCCTGCGTTTTAATATATTTCAAAGGTTCAAGGCTCCTTAGAAATGATCCAGTCTAACGTTTTGCTTTACAAATGAGGGAATTGGGACTCTGAAAGTTTAAGACTTACCCAGTTTTACTTGGCTGATAAATGCCAAAGTAGAGGCTATAGCTTAGGTCATAAAAATAGCATGCACAGGCCATTTGTAAAAAGGAAAAAAAGAAAACAAAAAAGACAGAAGGGTAAAAATTCAGGAACCAAATGAGAAATAAAATTATTTTTTTAAAAATAATACCTTACCTTATGTACTGTATGCTGTGTATCCTTCCTACATCAACTTATAAACCTCTTTTTATAATGCTAAATTTAGCATTAAGCTTTTTTATTTACAACAAATATCCGCATATTTGATGTCACCTGAAAAGGGGAAGGAAGACATTCATGATAGCAACAAGCAGGATCCCACATAACTGCTTGCAAATTGATTTGACCAAGATTATAGTATGTGGTACAAATGACCTGTTTGAGTATCCTATATAAAGTATCTTGGCCTAGTGTGATCGATAAAAGAGAACATTGATCTTGGAGCTGGAATATTTGCAATCACGCTCTGGCTCAGTAATTCACCAGCTATGTGATCTTTGAAGAGTCACTCAACTTCTTTACAATTAGCATCCTTGAGAGTAGAATGGAAATAATAGTAATTGTCTTGCAAATGAATGTTGCTGTGAGGACCAAATGAGATAATGCATATTAAACTACTGCACTAAGTTCAAACCTCTTCACAAATATGATCCTAATTTTAATTCACTCCTCCCTCAATTTTCTTCGTGTCAGTAAAGGGAAACTCAATCCTTCTACTGCCTAGTACCAAAACTTTGGCGTCATCTTTCACACCTCATTTTCTCTCACACCCCACATCCATCCATCTGCACATCCTCTCAGTCCTACTTCCAACATATGTCCAGAATCTGGTTGCCCCTTACCGCACAAGCAGAAACACTGCCATATGGTAGTCATTGTCTCTTGCCTGGACCAATCCAGCAGTCTTCCCATGGGTCTCCTGGCCCCTGGCCCCTCACAGACTCTTTTTCACAAAGCAGAGAGAGCCATCACTTTATCACCTAAGTCAGATGGTGGCATTCCTGGGCTCAACCCTCCATTGGCTACCTTCTCACTTAGAGTCAGTGTCCAAGATCTCTTCATAACCTGTGAGATGCTAAAACATTTGGTCCCTGCCCTGCTCTGAGTCCCTTCTACACTGGCCACTTCCCTTGCTCTGCGCTAACATACTGGGCTTCCCAACACTCCTCAAACACGGCAAGTGGCAGCATGTGCACTATTTCCTCTGCCTGGAACAATTTTTAACACTTAATAAGCAGTGCTTCCTCTAGAATTCCTTTAGATGTCTGTTAAATGTCACCACTACCCACCCCCCAAAAAGGTGGTGGCTTCCATAAGTGAATAGGAGCATCTCTCCCCCATCCTCGTCGTTCCTCTATCTTCTTACTCTGTTTCTTCACAGCTCTTAATCAACAGATATTGTCACATATTTTGTTTGGGGGTCTAAGCCCCACCCCACTAGAATGTCCCTTCCATGGCAGCATGCTTAGTATGTAAGAATGCATGTATTCCTTCATGGCAGGTACTGTTCTTGTACTGGGGAGATAGCCCTGAAGAAAAGAATATTCCCCTGCCTTGCCAGCCACACTTCATACTTCATAGTTATATGAAAACATCTGCATTCATTCATGGTAGCCAAGGAAGCTGGTTAATGTCTAAAGTGTAAATGATACCAAGAAGGGTACAAAGAAAATGAATAAAGAGTACAAAGGGAAACCTATTTTACTAAAATATCAAGAAATCAGAGCATGACTATTTACAATAGCCAGGACATGGAAGCAACCTAAGTGTCCATCAACACATGAATGGATAAAGAAGATGTGACTCGTATGTACAACAGAATATTACTCAGCCATAAAAAGAAACAATAACTTGAGTTATTTGTAGTGAGGTGGATGGACCTAGAATCTGTCATACAGAGTGAAGTAAGTCAGAAAGAGAAAAACAAATACCTTATGCTAACACATATATGTGGAATCTAAGAAAAAAAAAATGGTTCTGATGAACCTAGGGGCAAAACAGGAATGAAGACGCAGATGCAGACGTAAAGAATGGACTTGAGGACATGGGGAGGGGGAAGGGTAAGCTGGGACGAAGTTTAGAGAGTGGACATATACACACTACCAAATGTAAAATAAATAGCTAGTGGGAAGCAGCCACATAGCACAGGGAGAGAAGCTCGGTGCTTTGTGACCACCTAGAGGGGTGGGATAGGGAGGGTGGGAGGGAGATGCAAGAGGGAGGAGATATGGGAATATATGAATATGTATAGCCTATTCACTTTGTCATACAGCAGAAAATAACAGAACATTGTAAAGCAATTTTACTCCAATAAAGATGTTTAAAAAAAAAAGAAAAGCAATCAGGGCATGAATCCTCATACTTCCCAGTGGCTCGGGAAGCTCAGTTTGAGGCCTGCGCAGTGCTGAGAGTTCCCAGCGATTCTCGTGAACATGAGTCAGACTCTAAGAACAGGATTAAAAAAAAGGCTCTCCCGTCTAATTCCCTTACCCTATATTCTTCGCTTTCTTGACACTCTGTTTGGTATCATTTAAACTCTGAACGTCACCAGAACTTATTTTAACTGTTATGACGTACAGTTGTTGGAGGGAAGGGATTCATGCAATGGGGACGTGGTAAAAGGAGCATAAAGTGTGAGTCGAGAGGCCTAGAACTGCCACTCATTAGCTCTGGAGTGAACTTGTGCAAATACTTGAATACATCTCCACATTATAGACTTTTTAGGTAAGATGGAATGTTTTCTCCTGGCTTTGTTTGAAGCCATTGTAGAAATATCTCATCTCTTAATATTAGATACTTCAAAAAAAAAATCCTGTGACAGAATCTAGTCCAAATGTATTAGAAAAATTAAGATAATGAATCAAATTAGGGAATTCCCTGGCAGTCCAGTGGTTAGGACTCCGGGCTTTCACTGCTGAGGGCCCATGTTCAATCCCTGGTCGGCAAACTAAGATCCTGCAAGCTAAGTGGTGCGAGCAAAAAAAAAAAAAGCTAATGAATCAAACTGAATAGATAAGCAACATCATCAGCATTGCATCTTCTCTCTTCAACACAGTAGGAAGCTCTGACACCTGTCTGGCCATCATGGTAGGTCAGATGCCCAATAGAAAGGGGCCTTCCCTGGGGATAAGCCTCCTCTCCAATTCAGAGGAAATGTTTGAGTGGGTAACACATTTGGATTTTACATATATGAATCCGTTATCCCGTATCCTCTAAACTTTAGTAAGAATTCAGAAGTGAATAATTAAATTTCACACACATCCGTTAAACTGCACAAGTAAAGTATTTGTTTCCATTTAAATAACTAGGAAAGTAAAACATATGAGGACCTTAATGTGAAATTACTTAGGCAAAGATTTGGGCAAAAGATGACTCCTCCCCACTGGTCTAGTCCCTTGGTGCTTAATTAACCTTTCTGTCCTTGCGTTTTCTGCAACCTTATGGGTATCAGAGATATTTATGCCTTTGCCCATTTTCCTGAGCAGATGATGGGTTATTAGAGATCTATCTCATATGTCACTCACCATAAAGCATCGCTCAATTGACCATAACACTTTGCAGACCCTAAGCTTTCAGGGAAATTTGCTAAGGCACTAAGGATTCTTTTGTCCTTTGATGATTCTGGTAAGCTACGGTTACGCAGTTAAAGAATTTTATGTTCTATTTTCTGTCTTGCCCCAGGAAATCCAGAGTTTTAGTAGAAATGGAGTCAGAGCCTCTAACCTGTCTATAGCCCAACAAATAATTAAATCCGTGGTTTCCCAACTAGTCTGCACCTTGGAACAGTGTGGGGAACTCTAAAAGTATTGCTGCCTATGACCCATCCTGAAAGATGGGGATTTAACTGTTCTGGCATCTGGGGATTTAAATTTGTAGGCTTTGGAATTTTTAAAAGATCCTCACATGATCTTAATATGCAAACAAGCTTGAGGAACGTTCATTGAAAGACTTCTATGAGATTAATTGAGGGTAGATTTTTGCTGGTTTGTGTTTATGGGCATTTTGTGCCAGAAAAAACCTAAAGTAGCTTTGTAAAGATGATAAGATTTGATAATGATGTGTGATTTTTGTGTAAATCTTTAACTAAAGGAAGTATAAATTTTTAAAACCAAGGCAGGTTGCTAACATCATCCTAATTTTGAACATCATAATACAAATGTATACAATGTGATAGTCTGACTGCAATTTTATTTTGTTCTAAGAAAATTAATTTTTGAAGGCAATTTAAAATGAAGCTTTTTAATACATTAAAACTTTATATTAAGGTAAGGTGAGACTTTTAGAGAATTTCTATTTGTTTATCCATTTGTTAAGCATTTACTTACTTTTCTTTCCTCCCCTTTCTTTTTCTCTCTCTCCCCTGTGGACATTCCTGCTTCCAGCAAGGGTTACACTGATGTTGTGAGGATCCCGGAAGGCGCGACTCACATAAAAGTCCGACAGTTCAAAGCCAAAGACCAGACTAGATTCACTGCCTACTTAGCCCTGAAGAAGAAAAACGGTGAGTACCTTATCAATGGAAAGTACATGATCTCCACTTCGGAAACCATCATTGACATCAATGGAACAGTCATGAACT
Organism: Monodon monoceros; assembly: GCF_005190385.1. Taxonomy (NCBI): domain Eukaryota; kingdom Metazoa; phylum Chordata; class Mammalia; order Artiodactyla; family Monodontidae; genus Monodon; species Monodon monoceros. The sequence goes on from NW_021703767.1 coordinate 17,866,703, forward strand.
ATAGTGGTTGGAGCCACAGGGATGACTTCTTACATGGGATGGGCTACTCAGCCACGAAGGAAATTCTAATCGTACAGATTCTTGCAACAGACCCAACTAAAGCCTTAGATGTCCGTTACAGTTTTTTTGTTCCCAAGAAGTCCACTCCAAAAGTAAACTCTGTCACTAGCGACAGCAGCAATAAAGTGGGATCGCCTACTCCACAGCTGCAGTGGGTGACGGGCCCGTGGCTCGCCTGTTCTAGAACCTGTGACACGGGCTGGCACACCAGGACGGTGCAGTGTCAGGATGGAAACCGGAAGTTAGCAAAGGGATGTCTTCTCTCTCAGAGGCCTTCTGCATTTAAGCAATGTTTGCTAAAGAAATGTTAGCCTGTGGTTATGATCTTCTGCAGAGACAACTGGATGATTCATCACTGACACAGTTGTGGTGAACACAAGGTCAACCGAAAGCACGGAAAGTCACACTTCAGGGTCATTGTCAACAGGAGTCCGATTATGGGCAGAATCTGCTCTCAGCGACCAAATAAAGATGCGCATTGCTTCATGGGACAGTGGTGACCTTGGAATATAGAAAAACTTGGGAGTTATTGAACATCCCCTGGGCCTACAAGAATACAAAAACACTGATGAATGTAGAATCAGGGGACATTTGAAGATGGCAGAGCAGTCTCCCCCTTGTCACCTACCTCTTACAGAATGTCTACAAAGGCATCGTAATCATTTTCGTGCATATTATTTACACAGTAGCTTATTTTTACTGTTTGTAAATACATTCTTCCTTGGTATGTCACTTTATATCACTTGGTTCTATTAAAATATATATATATATATATATATATATATATATATATATATATATATATATATATATTTCTATAAAAAAGTGTTTGACCAAAGTAGGTCTGCAGCTGTTTCCACTCCTTCCAGTTTCTAGAAAGAGCTGTGGATGTTTTACTGGAAATTAAGAACTTGCTGCTGTTTTAAGAAAGATTTAGTATATGTTCAGACTACAGGAGATAAAATTTTTGTCAAAAACCGTTTTGACAGCAAGAATCTTCTGAGAAATTCTGAAAAGAAAAAAGAAGCTCAATATATCTAGTCACTTAAATACATACAGGGGTCCATTTATTTAAGCCTTTGACTGCCTGTATTTTTTCAGGCAGCCAGCCAAACTAATGCATAATTAGGAAGTAGAAGAAATGTTTGTGTGTGTGTGTATGTTATCGAGTCTAAAAATTAGTTTCCTCCTGTTAGAATTTAAAAAGAAAACAAATACATGCTTCACCATATTTTCAAGTTATATTTTCACAACTGCTTTCCCTTTCTATGGTTCCCATCTGATATCTCACAATGTGTAATATACATTCAGAACACACAGCAAAGAGTTTTCTATCACCTTCAACACTGGTATACCTCTTACCAGCGAGCCTTTAAAATGCATTTTGTTTTTGCTTGTTTGTTTTGTTCAAGGGTTCTGTAGGACCTACAATGTTTTGTACTTCTTGTTGACTTGGTAGTTAGCCATATCTAGAAGTGGTTATCATTAATGTGGCTCGTGAAAAAAAATAGTTAATATTAATAATACTGTTTCCACACCACAGGCAATAATTCCTTGCATTGTTTTTTTTTCTTAATCCAAGTAGACTTATACTGTACTTAAGACTTTTCCCAATTAGAAAGCATTTGGTTGTACCAGTAAGTGTTTGAGTGATGAAATGTGATGGTCTTTGCAAAGTCTGCTCTTATTTCCATAGCCTGTCTAGGTAGGTGGTGAGTTAGAATAGTTAGACATGGAAAACTTTTACAGTCATCTGCATAAAAATCTCATAGACAGTAAACTGCATCCCTCTACCCCATAGCTCAGAAAACCTAAGATATTTCATTTCATTTGGTTTTTCTTTTTCTTTGTGAAATATCACAAAGCTACTTGTTTTTATAAAATTTTATAATAATCATACCAAATGTGCCTATTTTTAAAGATTTGCATATAAGGATATTAGGGAACTATTGCTTGAGTTTCCTTACGCTCATGAGAGTTTATTTTTATTATAAGATATTTTTAATATAAGAGAATTATGTATTTGATCTTGCTATATAGCACATTCATTTCAGGGGAATGGATGTCTCACTGTTTTAAGTATTTTCATAAGAAATCATTAAGAAATCAAAACTGTTAATCATCCTTTGGGTTTTCATAGACTGACTTTGCTTTAGATGTGGTCCTTTTTTCTTAATAAATTACCAGTTAGAAAAAGGAGGCCTATACAAGACTGGTAACCTCCATTTGATAAAGGTACCAGATATCAAGGACAGGGAGCAAAGCTGTTCATAGCAGTCAGAAAAAAAAATAAAAAATAAAAATCACACCGACCATTGACTATGCAGAGAGAATTAAGAGAAGGACCAACTTTACTTTTTCCAGTATTCAGAATAACTTGAATCAAGTACTTAAACTATGACAATTTTTTTTTAATCTTTTGTGGTTATATTGACAGCAACATTAAAAAATAATTGAAGAGCAAACATGATTGTGTCCTACTCTGCTTCTCCATACTGTATTCATAGATTTTTAAATATGATTTACCAATGATTCATTTTTTCCCCAAATATTAAAGTTTTACACTTCTCATGGGAGCAACCCTAGAGAGCTTAGAGCAAATAAACCACTATTCCATGCTTTTAAGGAGTTTCCTTTAGGGTTTTTTGTTTGGTTTGGTTTGGTTTGGTATGGGTATCAATAGACTGACTAAGGAATGTATGTCTAAACTCCTGAGAAAATTTATAGACTGGAAACTGAAATTCAGAGAAATGGAGTGTTTGGTAGACATAGAGAATGATGAGCAAAGGGAAAATCCTCTATAATGAAGATAATTCAGTTCAGTTTCACATTGGGTTATGCCTTTTACCTTTCCATAGTTACATCTTGAATAGAGCGTAGGATTCGGGATGCTAGGGGCTACTTCCTAAAAAGAAAAAAAAAAAAAAAGAGCTTGTCTAAAAATGCTCAGGTTGGTAAGAATCTAATCTCACTCACAAAACTAAATACTCCAGGTTGTTTCATTAAATACTAAGGGAGCCCAGAAGAAAATAGCATTTATTTCTTCGGGAACAGAAAAAAGTCAAACGAAGCCCTCCCTTATTGTTTAGAGCTTTAAGGACATTGTTTTAATTTAGTCAGCAAATTCAACTTCCTCTGCCTTCCTGTGGAAACAGTTTTAGCACATTAAGAATGAAGGGATTAATCACAAACAAAAAAAGTTGCAGCACTGAAAAGAAAGTAATTTATTGTTTTTGCAACTGGTATGTGAATTTGTGTGATAAAATTATTTATTCTTATTTAACAAAAATATGTGCAAATTCTTCTATATTTAAGATGTTTTGCTGTTGTCCTACTTTTTAATTTATGCTTCATGTTTGTGTATAAAGTACACTTTGTGAGTTTACATAATATACGGCACTGGTTGCTTTTGTATTTTTTTTTTTACAGAAAGCTTTCTGTGTGAAACAGGTGTATATGTATATATTCCTCATGTATTCTTATTCTGATACTATCCCTTTTCTTTCTAAGTAAGTTTTAAATTTAATCTTCCATGGCTAGTAGTGTTCATCACTTGTAGTTATTTTAATAGGTCTTTTGGATTCCATTTAATACTAATTTTTCCAAGCTTCAGATAAGAAAAGCATTTATTCAAGCAACTAAGGTCTAAGTTTTAAACTAGGATATATAGGTAGCCTAGAAGCTTCCCATAGAAGCTAAGACACAATTCAAAATCAGGTCCATGAGCTTCACTGATGAACTTTGGACAAGGAGCTGTTGATACATCACAGCCTCCAAGTGATATCAATGATAATAAAACCAAATAATGTCTTTTGCTGCTCTAGAAACCCTCCTTAAAATGAGTATCATTCAGTCTCTAGTATCTTTAAGATTCTATAGATGAGAGTAAACAAAGTGGATTTAAATGATTCAAATGTTTGTAGTCATAACTGTTTCACCAAGTTTGGGATCTCCATTGATACAATATGACTTTTTACTACTACAAGTTAATCTCTTGGAGGGATAATAGGACTTGGGACAAGCAGGGACACCTCTGAGCACACCAGCTTGCTCCTGACTATGATTTCACAGTCTGGTCATAGCAATAAGGCAAAGCACCTTTGGATACACAATTGACTAGATCAATCTCTGGTTCTGATGTTTCTCCCCTTTACTCCTTCCTCATTGGACAAGGTCATTGTAATGGTTTAGGTGAGGGCAGCAGCCAGAGTCAAAGAAGTTCAGGACTTGTGCTATAACTTAGAGTTCACTGTTTGTGAAATAAGATTGAATTTAATAATGGCTGGATTTTGCTAATAGCTTATAGCTAAGTATGAAATCTCATTGGTATGATTGGTGACTATTAGTAATCTATTAGTAGTTAAACCTGAAGCCATAAAAACACCTTATTTTTTTTTTAACATTTCAAAGGTACAAAGTAAATGAATGACCTTGAAGACAGAAATGGCCATCCAAAGCTATAATAGAACCAAGTACAGGGTCAAGGTGATCTATCATATAGACACACAGAAAAGGAATTTACATGTTTTCTCTATTATTTTTCTCATTTGTCAACAACATGTAGTTTTAGGTTGTCAAACAGGTAGATCAACTTAGCTCAACAACCCACTGAAAAATACAATCTTTCTAATAGCACCCTGTTATCATGAACTACAGAAATGACTGCTCAAGTTATAACACATGAAACACATCAGTCTATACCACATAATTTTGTGTTCTATTCAATTAATGTATGAGAACATACTGAAACACCAACCCACGCATTAGTGAGCCAGAAAATGAGAATATACATAGTGTTTAGATCAGAAAAGCTTTCAACCTGGCAATTATTTTTCCGGTGCCATTATATCATAATTTTTAATGCAGATTTTGTAGAAAAGATAAAGGAATCTGTTGTTAGAAAACGCTGGTTTTAAAATGGAGTAGGACTGAAACATACACATTCATTAACCCTGTTAGTTGCACCCTCTTAATATTCTAGCACTAAGAGTAAGTTTGCTGTCTGTGGTCCTTATCTCATAGCTCCACTGACTGATCCATGTGTACTGCCATAGGTCAAATGAAAAAAAAATAAACAATGGCCCATTATCCTATAAGGCACTGCCACATCAGAGTGACCCAAGTCTAACACTGTGAGGAAAACTGTGATTTATAAATAAAACAGGGCATTTTTTCTTTTACTTTTCCTTTGGCACATCCAATGAACAATTGTAATCTTTATCAAGGTGCTAACACTTTCAGTGACCAACTGCCAAATGTGGTATTTCTGAGTTACTATTTTATTCTACATGATTTTTCAATTTGCAAGAAAGAACTCTAAACAGTTTGTCAAGCTTGGGCACAACTTGATACTCAAAGTTTGGGAAATTGTATTTAATGGTCATTCAGATTGGCAGTGTTTAGTGACATAAGCTATATGTACATTGAGGATGCTTAATGTGACGTCCAAACTTGAAGAGCATCAGGTTGGTGTAGCCCACTTTTAGATGTCATGTTCCATCACATACTAAGCCATCAGCATTCCTTTCAAAGAAACTTGTCTGTTTCTTATACACAAAGGAACTTCTGTGTATATTTAGCTGGACTTTAAGCTTTGCAATATTTTATGTTCACACATACACTTGGCTACTATATCTCCATCTTTTCTGTAACAATTCACAACGTATGAAAAACACTCACCCCATGCTGAGTATATCTAGGATAGAATATAATACTGTGTGTGACTTTGTGAAACTAGACTTTGGATTAAGAAAGTCTCTGGATGGTATTTTTGCATCACACACTCCAGCATGACATAAATGTAGGAGTCAACAAATACTGCTTACATTTTAGTGTGACACATTGATCAGAGCAAATCATGCCCTTGCTTTGTAAATAGAATGCAGATAACTAAACAGATTGCGGGAATATGTTCGATTTGATGTAGGCACTGGCACGAATATTTGGTTTCTATATTAGAGTCTGTGAATCAAGTCAGGTAATAAAAATAGGTAGAACTGAGATTCTTAAATCTTGAAAGATGCTTTCAAGGTAGAGTAAAATATTGAAGATTTACATGCTGTATACAAGCAGTAAAATGTAAGCTGCTTTTTACACTCAATTTTCCAGAAGTGTTGGCATTTTTCAGTAAATATAATGCTGTTGGAAAACCAAAAACAATCTTGGAAAACTAAGACGGGTCTTATTTCAAATGTCTCTTCAGCTTTGGCAAATTTCAAATCTGAAACGACTATTGAAAGCATTACTGTGTCTTGTAGCCTGCATTCCACAACAACTCTGTTATTCACGTAAACCACTTGAACTGAGACTTTTGGGACCTATACTGTAATATTTTTCATTAAGGAACAATATCTTATTTTGTAAAGCATTTCCCCTATGTGTGACTTTATACTGTAAAATTAAACATTGGCTTTGTGGTTTCACTGGGCATAATAAATGTAAATTGTAAACTAGGTTAAAGTATGTACTGCATATAATATGTTTTAGAGGTGGAAACTACTGTCCATTTATTTTTAATTTTCTCATAACAGCAATAGGACCAAGCCAGGTCTTAATGAAGCCCTAGGTTCTCTATAATTTCTCCCATTCCTCATTCACATTGGTACAGACAATTAATACTTTCTCTCTCTTAAAATACAATGAACTATATTGCTTCAAGTTCTTCTTACCAACTACCACCTGCTAAGTCTGTCTAGTGTCAAACTTCTGGTGTTAACTTAGAAGCAGCAAGCAATATAATCTACCTGCTTCATCCTTTCTTTTTTAAAAATGAACATATTCTAGATATAAAACTAAAGAACCAAAATAATAATGCATGCATGGAAATTAAAAAAGAATTGATATCCACTAGCAAAAGCCTATTTATTAATATTTGGTATCAAATTTATAGTATTAGGATTCCGAAGGACATGAATTCCTTCTAAACCTGAAATCATTACTATTAGTGTATATTGCAAACATTGAATTTCTCTCTCTTATCAAATAGTATTTCAGAATTGTACATTAAATTTTATTCTTGGTAGGATGTATACTTTTGAAAGAAATAATTTAAAATGCTTAAACATTTAAAAGCATGGTATATAATAATTAGGTTAAGATTGGTTGAACATCTCTTTGGGTCAGGCCCTGGGTGAACACGTCACAAACTTTCTCCCAGGTGTTTCTCTCCATGACCCCTATGGCATTGGTCTTAAGATCCCAATATTGCAGACGGCTCTCACATCATCGCAACTGTCAATGGTCATCTAGGTGTCACCAAGTGCCAGGCACTGTTATAATCACTTTAGATATTTATTATCAATTATTGGCTTTTCAAAGCACTAGGAGTCTTAAATCCATATGGACCAAGAGTCTGAGGGAGGGATTGCAGGGTGGATGGAAGAATGTATGAGATTGGGGAAATGAGGGGAAGTATTTAGATGTCCTAATGTGTGGGCCCTTGAGTAAAAGCAAGAGTGGTCCTAAAATTCCTATTAAAATGGCATGGAAACTGGAGAATCGGGCAAGCAGTGAGAGTAGAGACAAGAGCTTAGAGTGTACAAAGAACTATTGTTTAAGGAGAGAGAATTTGATGTAGAAAACTAGTAAAATGGCTGGAATGGGGAAAAAAAAAAACTTTGGTATTTAATCTTACAAACTCCTTCACAGCTAATAATGAGCTGGTTCAGGCAAGGTCGAAGGTGTAAAAATGGTCCTGGGGGTAGTTTTTAGATTAGGAGTAAAATGAACAAAGAAGATGGTTCAAAATGGAGCAACAGACGTTTGAAAAGCCCAAACCATCTTTAATTCCTAGATTCTGTGGGGTTTTTCTTGATATATTATTGTTGTATCTGTTCAATTAAACTTCTGTTTTCCCACGGAATGAAAGATATATATGTTTTAATGTAGACACAAGCAAAGGAGCATAGCTCTGTTTTTCCCAATTTTCCTCCATATCCATCTCATAGGTAAAGAGATTCGAATTCCAGGATGATTCACCAACTGGGGCAGTTCCCAGGGATGGAGAAAGATAGTAAGCAGTCCCAGAACCTCACTCTGACTTGAATTTCATTAACTTTGCCATAATATTGATTTCTGTTTTTATTTCTATATGCCCATAGCACTTTGCCTCCCTATTTCTGCTTTCATTGGAGTTTGCCTTGAAGTTTCAGACCTTTTGTTGTTGTTATTTATTATTAAAAGCATCTAGATCTTGGAAAGCAGGAAAGTATATTCTTAATCATTTGTAGTAGACTCATCCCCAAAACAGTAACTGAACTAGTTTCAGGTGTAAAGAATTTTTCATCTATAAAAGTGCTGGGGACCACTAACCTATTCATCTTCCAAATAAGTCTGGTACCTACTAGACGTTGTAAAGAATTTATCCAGAGTGTTCCTTTAGTCTTGAGCCTTTTTACTATCTCTTTCCTATTCAAAGATGTTTCTTCTTGTTCCTTGGATTTTTTTTTTTTTTTTTTTTTTTTGGTACACCTATGTTCATAGCAGCATTATTCATAAGAGCCAAAAGGTGGAAGCAACCCAAAAGTCTATTGACAGGTAAATGGATAAACAAAATATGATACATACATACAATGGAGTATTATTCAGCCTTTTAAAAAAAGGGAAATTCTGACACATGCTACAACGTAGATGAACGTTGAGGACATTATGTTAAGCAAAATAAGCCAATCACAGAAGGACAAATACTGTATCATTCCACTTATGTGAGATAGTAATTGAATTAATGATGGTTACCAGGGGCTGGTGGGAGGGAGGAATGGGGAGTTGTTGAATGGGTACAGTTTCAGTTTTGCAATGAAGATAATGGTGGTGATGATTACGCAACAATGAAACTACTTAATGCTACTGAACTGCACACTTAAAAATCGTTAAGATGGAGCCTCCCTGGTGGCGCAGTGGTTGAGAGTCCGCCTGCCGATGCAGGGGACACGGGTTGGTGCCCCGGTCTGGGAAGATCCCACATGCTGCGGAGCGGCGAGGCCCGTGAGCCATGGCCGCTGAGCCTGCGCGTCCGGAGCCTGTGCTCCACAACGGGAGGGGCCGCAACAGTGAGAGGCCCGCGTACCGCAAAAAAAAAAAAAAAAAAAAAAAAGTTAAGATGGTAATTTTATGTTTATTTTTACCAAAGTTTTAAAAAAAAAACCTCACAGCCTAGTCTGGGGTGGGCACACATGAAGGAGCCCACATTTTCATCAAAAGTGGGTTATCAGAGTAATGGCCTGCAAGAGCCCTGAAAGGACGAGGGAGGCCCTGAGGAACTTACATGTATTTTGCACCTATATTTGGGGGGAGGGGACAGACTGGAAATGGGACAAGGGGCTTCATCCATTCCTTGGTTTTCTTCCCAATTCAGATAGAAAATGTCTCAAAGACTCACTGGGGTACCTGTGGGAACACTGGTAGTGTATTTGATGAGAACCTAGAAAGGGGAGATTTTTTTTTAATTTAACTGTTATAAGCCAGCAAGTAGGTAGGACGTTGACACATGAAGGGGCAGGGCAGGGAGGACATCTAGGAGCAGTGGCTGGTACAGCACCTCGGGATTTGCAAGAACACACAGCTTCCATGAGGTTTGGGAATCCCACCAATCACAATCCATTCTACTTTGATTAAAAAACGATCATGCAGCTTGATGTAGCCTCTCCATCAGATTTGACTTGGACTTACTGTGGCTCTTTCCAAAAATCAACTTTGCCCTCAGATTAGAACTTTTACAATACTGAGAATATTCCAAAGAATAACGGCACCACCCCTGGAAGCTTTAAAACAGAGAGCCACTGAAGTGTAATCCCATAGGGGAGCAAGGGGAGATCCCTGGTCCACCAAGACGTGCAAGCCTGGAATGTCAGGGGTATCCCGGAAAGAAACACGCATAAAATGGAGCTTCACGGGAGGGGCGCAACCCTTTGTGCCCGTCCTGGGCTCCTTGGATCTTAGTCGTGTTGTTTTAGGCAGTTTGAATATGGGAGCTCACTTAGAGCTGGATGTTATCAGACAGAAGATACAAAAGACACAAGAGCCTATTAGGTGGAACCCTGAAGAAGTGGCCAGAGCTGTGACCACTGTGTGTATGTCAGACAGAATATTAGTGCACAGGAACAAGCAATAGATATCCCTTCCCTCTAGATGATGCTAATAGCCGCTTCTGAGCTCCTCCACTGCGACCACCTAAGTCCAAACCACCAGCATTTTCCACCCTGAATGATAACAAATGCTTCCTGATGGTGTTTCCTGCTTCCTTCAGCAGCCAGACTGATCATGCAAAACCGTAAGTCAGATCATTTAACTCCTTGGATGAATATTCTCCAATACCTTCCTACCTTACTCAAAGTAAAAACCAGTGTCCTTTTCATGGCTTTTAAAGCCCCCCAAAATCTGGTTCCTGCCTCCCCTCTGACTTCCTTTCCTATTTTCCTCACCCTGGTCCAGCTGCTTTACCTCCCATCTGATTCGCTCAGTACTGAGCAGAACTCTTTGCATAGAACATGTTTGCCCTTATATACACTTACTTCTAATCTTCCCTCAAGTCACTACTTAAATGTTGTCTCTCAGAGAAGCCATCCCTGACTACCCTAAATCAAAGAGAACCATCCCTCCTTCATTTTTCCTCATGGCACTTATAATCATTTGAAATTTTATTATATACTCATTTGTATATGTCTGATTATCTATCTCTCTATCCATACAAATGCACATACTTTAAGGGCATAGTCTTTGTTTTTTCCACTACCATATCACCAGCTTCTCAGAAGGTACCTGGCATATAATAAGTACTCAATAAGAACTTGTCGAATGAAGGAAGGAAGGAAGGAATGGATAGCAATCCAGGCAGATAATCATCATTAAGGGGATTCAGAAAATGGTCAAAGTTATCTTAGCAAGTGGGGAAAAAACATGGTAATGAAAATATTTTAAACAGGTAACACTGACATTTTAGACAAAAGGCAAGCCAGGGTTAGGCCAGGGAAGTAGGGGAGCCAGGGTAGATGGGTGGTAGCAAGAACTCAGCTCCTTGGTTCCAAGACAGATCTTTAGTTCCTAGGATGGAATATTGAAAAGACAGAATTCTAAAGATTTCCCTCCATAATTCCCATCCCTTGATTATTCAGTCAAACACTAATCCAGGTACTGCTCTAAAACTATTTTGCAGATGGAATTAATGTTACTAACCCCCCTAACTTAAAATAGGAAGATTATCCTGGGTTAACTGGGGGTCTTCAAGTAACCACATAAACTCTTAAAAGGAGAAAAGAAAGGCAGAAGAGGAAGCCAGCGAAATTCCAAGCACAAGAAGGATTCCATGCACCATGGCTGACTCTGAAGATGGAGAAAGGGAGCCAGAAGCCAAGGAATGTAGACAGTGTCTAGAAGCTGAGACTGACCCCTGGCTGACAGCCAGCAAGGAAACAGGGACCTCAGCTCTACAACGGCAAGACACTGGATTCTGTACAATATGAAGGAGGCTGGAATTAGAGTCATCCTCAGAGCCTCCAGAAAGGGATGCAGCTCTGTTGACACCTTGATTCCAATCTGGTTATACCCAAAGCAGAGACCCAACAGAGCCATGCTGAGCCTAGACATCTAGAGAACTGTAAGATAATAAATTAGTGTTATTTTAAGCTGCCAAATGTCTGGCAATTTGATATGGCACTTACAGAAAATGAAAACAAGGAAAGATCCCAATCTAGAGTGGAGTATTAGAAAGTCTACCAGTTTAGACCCTTAATCAGAATGAACAAGGTTAAGAACCAGTTCTTGGGACTACATTATGAGAAAGGGGAACACAAGAAAAACACAGAATCCAACCTGCTAGAACAGGCACAAAGGCTTGAGGTCAGACACTCATCTAAACTAACTTTGATATGGAGTCGCTTGGGCTGCTGGACAGTGATCCATATATACACCCTGACTCAAGGACAAGATTAGCTAAAAGCTTGTTGGGAAATAAGAACTTGTAGCCACAGTGAAAAGAACAAGCAAAAACAGGTTAAAAACAGGGGCAAAAGGGATGGGAGTTCATGGAATAAAGAAATCTATTGCCTGGAAAAATGTTTTCCAAAATGCAGCTAAGAAATCTTTTGTTGGCAATAAATAAATAAAGGTTTTGATCAAATAAGTTAAAATTTTAATAAGGATGTTCTGATTTTGTATTGCTATTAACAGACCATGCCCAAATTTTGTGGTTTAAGACAACAGTTTTTTGAACCTCATGATCTTGTGACTCAGGGCTCAGTTGGGAGATACACCTCAACTGGGGTCATGTGATGAGATTCATCTGGTAGCTGGACTGGACTGGAGGGTCCAAGATAGGTTCACTCACATGCCTGGTATCTTGGCAAGGACAATGAGAAGGTCAGGCTCAGCTGGGACCCTCCTTTTTTTGTAGTCTCAGGCCTTTCCCCATGGTCTTTTCAGCAGGTTGTGGTCAGTCTTCTAATGAGGTGGCTCAGGGGTCCAAGAGTAGGTGTTTACAGAGAAGCAGGTGGAATCTACAAGGTTTCTTAAGGCAGAGACTTTGAAGTCCCAGAACATTCTTTTTTAACACAACTAATTAAAAATTTCACAATGCGTGATTCAACAACATTCATGGATCCTTCCTTGATTCATCCAAAGTTGAAAGATTATACGATATGCTGTTCTTTGTACTTATCAACATTTTAAAGTTAATTCTTCTGTGCAAACATGTCATTTATACACACAAATATATGGAAGTTTTCATTTCAGAAACAGCAATGTTTAGAATTACAAAGGCATAATAGTTAACAATTAAGTGGAAATCATTACCCTTTATATTCATTTGAGTACAAAATCAGTGACTTACAGACAATAAGTCACACAGTCTTGTAATTAACTTGGTGTACCAGCCCTAACTCTGGGGAATCTTTCTGGTTGGTTGGGGAAGATGAATTGATTTTTATTGTTTTGTTTTGTTTTGTTCTGCTTTGTTTTTGTTATTGCTGTTTTCCCACTCTGCTTGCTTTTCCCTGAAAAAACATTTCAATGTGTCTAAAAAGTTGTCATTCTGTGGACCACGAGTGTCTGACTTAAGGAGGTCTCAAATTTAATATTTCAAAGAAAGTTTTGAATATCAGCTGTACATGTGGAATTGAATAAATAAATCTTTAGTTTCTAAAATATATTAAGCCAGATGTATACAATAGAATAATAAATTGTTCAGTCATCTGCAGGTCATTTCATAAGGAAATAAAGTCCTTCTAATTAGGAGGATGAACACTTAGGAAATGTGCTGTTTAGGAAGTGTGTATAACACCTTAATTTGGCTCTATTTAATGCAGCCACCATCAAGTTCTAGCTCCTTTAAAGTGATAGACCTCACTCCTAATCCTATCAGTTCCTCTGCCATTGGTCCTACAGAAGGCTAGTCAGAGACTATGGATGAATCAATATGAACCAATCAACACAGACTTTAAAAGGCATCTACTGCTGAAAAGGGGTCAGGAGTTTATAGAAATCACAGCTTGTATGTTGCATCTTTCTCCTAATGAAAGAACAAAACTGTTTCAATATTGGTGGAATATTTCTGGAGCCCACTATTTTTATTCTTATAATGCAGAAGAGATAGAGTCCTAAACCTTCTTTGGATTTTGACATAGACAAGACTCCAGTATGTGAGCCCGGAGACAGAGTTTGACATGAAATCTATGACTACCATTGCAGATGCAATTTTTTTTTTTTTTTTTTTTTTACTTTGGGGTTACAGGAAGACAGAGATCTCTCCAAAATAGGCCCTTTCTAGTTGTTCTATTTTCCTGAAAATAATTCTTCTCTCAGAGTAATTTTCTTTTGATCTTCCATTTATCTTTTTTTTCTAACCTATATTGTATAAGAAGTTTAAATTTCTTGAGACAAATACCACTTTAAGACCCTGATTAAAATTATGGTTTGTGCACACAAAATATTATGTACAATTTCTAGAGAATTCATGGACCTTTGAAGCTAAACAAGAAATCCAATGCAACAGAAAGAAAAATAAATATGTCATAAATAGAAATGTTCTAATAAACAACTTCTTGCGAGTGAAAATTTTGCTGTTAAGATTAAAATATATTTGGTATACACTGATAAGTTTTAAAAAATATTTACTGATCACTTAAATAATATAGCTTGTAATGATATCAGGGTGCAATAGTAAATAATTCACAATTCCTCAAGGACCTAAAGCCAAGGTGCATATAGGTGACAAAGAAATTGTATTGCAGTGTCACAGTTTCTCTGATACAGTTAAATACAGTGTCAATCGTGTAATATAGTTGCGGAAGAGCAATTAAGACTGTTGAAGTGTGTTAATACAGTTACATACAATGATTGTCCTCCTATTCTGCATGTTGCAGACACTGTTAATGTTAACGTATGCCACCCTCCCTCCTTGCTCTATGTTAACAATTGTAGGGCAGACAAGACTAGGTCATTGAGAAGCTGAACCAAAGCCAGCAATCAACCATCTTTGGAATACTTGTTTTGTGAGAACAGTTTTTTGAAGGTTTAAGTCCTTACTGAATTTTCTGTTTGTTGAGACAAAAGCATTTCTCATTGACTTAAGTTCCCATTTCAATCCTGGGAATACCAATTTAAAAATAATATAAACAGACTGAAGCTCCTTTAGGAGTAAGAAGTTGGAAAACTGAAGGAACTTAAAACTATGTCCTAGGGCTTCCCTGGTGGCACAGTGGTTGAGAATCTGCCTGCCAATGCAGGGGACACGGGTTCGAGCCCTGGTCTGGGAAGATCCCACATGCCGCGGAGCAACTGGGCCCGTGAGCCACAACGACTGAGCCTGCGCATCTGGAGCCTGTGCTCCACAACAAGAGAAGCCGCCATAGTGAGAGGCCCGCGCACCGCGATGAAGAGTGGCCCCCGCTCGCCGCAACTAGAGAAAGCCCTCTCACAGAAACGAAGACCCAACACAGCCAAAAATAAATAAATTTATTTTAAAAAAAAAACAAAAAACTATGTCCTATTTTGTATAGTTAGAAAAAAAGTTGGAAAGGGACTTTAGAACAAAATAGTATATGTTTTCAAATAGTTGATGGGCTATCATGGGGAAGAAAAATTACAATTATTTTACATAACAAGAAGAATAGAATTAAAACCAATGAATTGGCCAAAGTAAAGACCAATGTAGGCAAAAGTTTCTACCAATCTCACACTCTAATTTTTCTTCCAAACACAGGTGCTCTGGAAGTACCATAACTGTAGAGGTTTATTTTTACCATTACCCTCCCCCAATGACTTTTTCCAGAACTGTCGGTGTATGCTTTGGGGATAAATAAATATGTATATGTATTATACATATATATATATATATATATATGTAACTTGTAAGTATGTTCAATAAATATTATCTTATATTTCCCTTTCATCCTATAGACTACTGTATACTTCATGACACAATGTTGGCCAGTTATAAAAGCCTAGTTTTACTTTTCCCTAGTACAGTAGTTCTTATTAAGGGGAAATCCACCCCTTCCTCCAGGGGGATATTTGACAATGCTTGGGGATATTGTTGATTGTCACAGTGCAGGGGCCAAGATGCTACTGGCATCTAATGGGTAGAATCAAGAGATGCTTCAAAGTACAGACCAACCCCCCCATAACAAGGAATTATCCCATCCAAAATGTCGATGGTGTTGAGGTTGAGAGATACCGCCATAGTAGATGACTCCCACCCTGCTTTGCCTGTGGGATATTCTCAAGAAACTACTTCTTACTTTCTAACTAGATGTGAGTCAGCATGTCTGTGACTCTTTTCTCCCTAGTGCTATGAAAGCTGGAGCAGCAGCAGCTGGGAGCCAGTGCTTCATTTTGGAACAGTGGCATTTTGTGTGTGTTTCTTCATAAAAGAACCAAATAACCTTAGGTAGGTTATGAGCTCTGGGCATTTGCGGGACAATTGGTGGATTATGCAGGTAAGCATGGCATAGACTGATGTCAGGCAATTACTATAAATCACCCTTGGTCTGACTTCCAGCCACATGCAACCGATTGTAAGAAATGTGAGGAAACTAGCCCTGGTCCATCCATTTCAGAAAATGAGTATTGTGCCCAAAGCCAGGTTTGCACATTTTCTGAATGAGCTAAGTGGAATGTTTCCCATATAGCCAAGTGAAAAGAATTGAGAAGAATGAAAGTTTTGTTCCTTCAAGGGCATTTTTAAACAATGTTTTATTTTAGGTGCAAATAACATATATATTTAAACAATAACTGCTATAAATGAGCATGTTTTAGTTTCTAGGGAATTTTAGAAATACAAAAACTCTAGGAAATGCAAAAACATGGTAGTACAACAGACAATCCGAATTCAGTTTTCCATGAGTCACTAGCTATAGATATTGGTTTTTTGTTTAAGAATAAGAGTTAGATAAAGGCTTATATATGAAGATTCATGCCAAAATACACATTCTCAAACATGGGCATTCAAAATAGCCCAAATGATATTCTAATTGACCATAGAGGGAAAAAAAACGTGTTTTTTTTTTTTAAATCATACTAAGTGAACTAAGTTGGACAGAGAAAGACAAATATCATATGATACCACTTATCTGTGGAATCTAAAAAAAGATGCAAATCAACTTATTTAAAAAACAGAAACAGACTCACAGACTTCAAAAACAAACTTATGGTTACCAAAGGGGATAGGTGAGGGGGGAAGTATCCATTAGGAGTTTGGAATTAACATATACACACTACTATATATAAAATAGATAATCAACAAGGACCTTCTGTATAGCACAGGGAACTCTACTCAATATTCTGTAATAACCTGTATGGGAATAGAATCTGAAAAAATGGATATATGTATACGTATAACTGAATCACTTTGCTGTACACCTGAAACTAACACAATATTGTAAATCAACTCTACTCCAATATAAAATAAAAATTAAATTTAAAAAAGTTCTTTTAAAAAATTTTATTTCTTTTTTTCAACCACAATTTCCTAACTTAGAAAGGAAATCACCAATATCACAATAGCTAGAAATATGGTCAAAACCAAAAATGAGCCACAATGCACAATATCTGAGAGATTAGGAAGAATGAGAGAGAGAGAGGGAAGTTCACAAACATTGTTGTTAAGAGCAGGTAAGATTAGGGGAGGACACACTATGAAATTCTTACATTTTCATGAAGTTATTATTCATTTTTAGATATATACAGTGTACTTGCCACTGGGTCCCATCCTGCCAAACCAGAAGGATTCCTGAGGTTCTTGTTTATTTCTGTTGTTCCAAGTCATTACCTTCCACCTCCTAAAAGACTCAACACCACAGCTTTCAAGTCAAGGCCAAAGACACTCCATCTTTAGAAGCAAGTGTACAATTTTAAAAATGATTGCACTTTGATGTGCTTTGTTTTTCTCACATAGAAATGATTTTCAATCATAAGAGTCAGTCTTGGCTCAAGGCAAAATGTGATACGCTATGACTGGTATGTTAACACACACAAGCCATCAAAACTGAGGACCATCTCTGAAGTAAGTTAGAAAGAGAGAAACAATATCATATATTAATGCATATATGTGGAATCTAGAAAAATGGTACAGATGAACCGGTTTGCAAGGCAGGAATAGAGACACAGATGTAGAGAACAAACGTATTGACACCAAGAGGAGAAGTGGGTGGGGGGTGGGATGAATTGGGAGATTGGGATTGACATATATACACTAATATGTATAAAATAGATAATTAATAAGAACCTGCTGTATAAAAAATAAATTAAATTAAATTTTAAAAAAATTTAAAAATTAAAAAAATAAAAATGTGTTACCTTGGTTCTGACTCCCTGTGCACGTGACAGAGATCGGAGAGTGAGTAATTCCTTTTTGTCGGTTCAAAGCTAAATTCTGGAGGCAGCATGTTTTTCCTGGATGTCTAACTAAATCTTCTTGGCTAAATTTACTAGGTCAGAGCTACAAACCTCCAAAACACTGTTGCATTTAGTAACACAGTGGGTTCTCATTTGTGGGGATTCCGCACTTTGAAGCGTATTTACAGCTCAGTTCTTCACCCTAGAGAGCCTGACTCTGGAATCCAGCAGATGATGGCTCCTCACAGCATTCCAAATCCAACCAACTTTTCCAGCCACATGTCCAACTATCATATCTGATCATACACACTTATAATTCTGGCACAAAACCTGCCTTTTTTCTTGAATTTTCTTTGTGTGCCCAAGTCTCTGTCCTTTTGCCACGTTGTTCTTTCAGCCTGGTTGCTTTTCCATCATGCCTCCCAACAAAACCCTTTGCAGTTAAAAGTCGTATTTTTCATGAAGACTGTACAGATCTACTACTACTACTACACACGCACACACACACAAACGTGCACACACACACACACTCCCAGTCAAAATCAGTTACCATGTCTTCTAAATGCCCACATTATAGGTCCCTATATTATTATACTCTTCTATTTTTGCTTCTTTCCCTACCTCACTGATTTTACAACCCCACATTGAATTATAAGTCCTTTGAAGGCAAAACCCATGTTTTCAAATCCTTATATTTGCAATCACTGCCAGCTTATTGTCTGAATGATTGCATGAGTGTATATTTGAATATTAGTTTGGATAAACACTATAGACATTCATTTATAATACTAAATCTAAATTTTTAAATGCAATGGCTTTATATAGATTGTCGATGCTTTGTTCTCATGGGTTTTTTGCATTCATTCTGATTTTTTTAATGTAATACTAGATATTCTTTTTCTTGATTATTGAATCTTTTATGACACCCCACCCCCTCCTTAAGTTTGGGGCTGCTGACAAATTCTTCACTCACCTCATCAGAGACCTGGTTCTGAGATGGAATCTCCATGACATCTAAAATAACTGCTAAAAAGTTAGTAAAATATGTTTTTTGTTTTATTTATTGTTCTCAATGCTAATGAAATCCTGATATCGAATAATAGGAATAATAATATAATGTACAGTTTAGAGGATTAAGGGAACTTTAAATCATATCATCCACCCTCTTCATCATATAGATGAAGCACCTGAGGGCTAGGGAGTTTAGGAGAAAGTGGTCCAGGCTTACACTCTCACTTCTCTTTTTGGTGGTAATGCCAGGTCTTCAGGTAGCTGTTTGGATCTGTGGATATAAGCAAAGTCCAATAGGCTTCCCTGTACACTGGACCCAGTTCAAAGTCCTTGTCCTTATTAGTAATGCTTTGTATCAGTCTGAACTCAACCAATCTTGGAATGACAATACATTCTAAAGTAAAAAAGACACAAAGAAATAATCGTCAATTAGAAGCAATTTTTGTTTATCTCGTTTGCTGTTTGGCTGTCACAAGGATATGTATTTCCTTGGAGGATTTTACAATATAAACATTACAGGAAAGTAACAGCATTTCCAAGAAGGAAGGAGAAACACAATGATTCATTGCCTTATTGAAGATTTCTCTTCTACCAGATAAGGAGACCAAGACTAAGTGAAAGGAAATTATTTGTGGAGAGACGTTCTTGCTCTAACTTGGTGGTTCTCAATCTCAGCTGCTACAGTCACCTGGAAGCACTTTTTAGAATACCAAATGCTCAGGCCTAGCTCCACACCAATTAAATCAGAAGCTCTGGGACTGAGGTCCAGGTATTGGTGTTTTTTTTTAAATCTCCTCAGGAGATTTATCATGCATCCAGGGAAGCAAAGTATTTCTGCACATCTTTGTGGCAGTGTTCTCAGTCCTAATTCTGTATCTTCTTATCATAGGCTGCATGATTTGGTTAGTTTTGTTTTTAGATACTCATGTTTGACGACTATCCATACATGATTTCGGCAATGAAGAGGACGACCAGCACCAGCCCTTTCCATAAACCATTTGAATTTCGGGAGTTTGTCTCTCTGAACCTAAAAGCCAAGAAAAGGGACAACATGCCTTGTTCATCTTGTGGCATATGGCAGGGATTTATCTGGTGGGCACCTGGTGAGTTTGCATCTTCTTCAGCACTAAGAGTAGGTTGCTATGACAATGTGAGAATCAGATGCAGTTCACAACCCTTCTCCAATCTTCAGGGTGCTCCACTTCTCATCTCTGCCTGCCTCTAGCTTCCTCTACTTCCTGGCCTCTTGTGTTCTGAGACTAGTAATCTCTGAATGAATGTCAAGAGAGAAACAGATGCATATAGAAGAAGTGAGAAAAGAACTGGGCTCTGGATTTAATTAGTTTGGATCTGAGTACACTTAACAATTCAGAAGTTAATGCACCTACTTGCTCTGGTGGCTTCTTTCTTGTCCGAGTTCAGAGATTGGAACCTAGCATACATAGCCTAAGACCAAGCTTTTCAAATCCACTACACCAGAGATGCAATTAGAGAAAATTCTGCCCTTGTTCTCTTCTTGTGTTTAATTTATAGTGCTACTGCCACTCTGGGTATCATTATGGGCATTTTCATGGGAAGTTAAGATGAGGTATATTATTAAGCATGTCTAGAGTGCTAACCCTAAAATCCTATTAACTTTGATAATCAGAAAAAAATAGAATACAACTAGAATTCTTGTGTCTGCCTTCCATTCTGTACCATTAGATTTAATGTATGATATCTACTTAGTTTCAGGCTAGAGGCTCCCAACTAGTATCCCTGCCCCCTTCTCTATGCCTTATGCCAGATCACAGGATCTGAAGCATCTCTTGCATCTTGTCACTGATGAACCTTAGGCTCTGTTCTTTCAAAAACACTGGTTCCAAATGCTCAACCTACAGATCTCAGTAAGTTTCCAACATCCCTGAGCCCTAGTTTCCCTTTTTTGCATAATGGAAAACTTGACATTCCTATATAATATATAGCACAGAGGAATAGCTTCGTAAACTTTTGGTCTTTCTTCATTTCTCCTTTCTAGCTTACCCACTTTCTCTTCATGGAGCGATATACTTAAAACTGTCCATATCTACTAAGTGCCAATTATACAAATAAAACTTAGTCCTGGCATTCCAGGCCATGTATAAGACTAATTTTCACACTTTTTTCTCCCCCTTTGCCTTTGTCCTGCACCAAAAGGCCACCTCACTCATCTAAAATGATTTGGACCTCTACCCATATCCTTGCATTCAAAGATACCATCCCCTCTGTCTGGAAAGACTCTACCCCATCCTTTTGTTATTGAAATTGTGCCCTTTCCCTAAGGGCCAAGTTAATTGCCACTTCCTCCAGGAAACTGGAAGGACCTCATTCCAAAGACATTCTTCCAAATTTAGAGACTGAAATTTATCCCTTGCCTTTTAAAATCAAAAGTCAAATAAACCAAGAACACACCAAAAACTTATTTAAATTCACAGTGGAGTCAACCAATGGAAGCAAATAAATCTGTCCCCCCAAAAGAAAACATTCTAAAATATGTTTTTAATAAAAAATCTGATTCTCCATTCATACATTTTTTTCCTTTTAATTGTAAAACGTCAGATAAGCTAAATGCCATTTGTTTCATTTTAGCTTAACTTTTTCTCACTCTAAAAGAAAGGCATGTGTTTACATTAATTCTCTATGTAGACGAAATTCTTAGATTCTTGAGGGGTCTGGTATACATCCTGTTTGCAAACTAAGATTTCTTTATGAATGAAGAATAAAATGTGCGTACACAGGCCTGAAACAGAAACCTCACTTTGGGGCACTGCTATTAGTTCCAATCTTTATAATCGGCATCTCTGAAATGCTCCACTTTACAAAGTACAAAGCCTGTTTTCATAGTTCTCTCATAAGCTGTTTTCCCAATGCACTCCAATCAGTTTGATGCCAGTGAGTTTCTGTTGTGTTTATTATATTTTGTCTTCTTTCCACCCAGGCTCCCACCCCCAAATCCCACATTGTGAGGAAGCCTTTGAGTAACAAGAAGCTTATTAGCAAATTTTCCAGCAAATAGAATTTTTTGGAACTTTTTCCACCTTTCGTTGATGGGCTTACACTGAAATAAACCAGTCATGTTTGTGTTAAACTTCTAATGAAACTTCACTTCCAGTCACATTTCATGAATGGCAAACTGAATATACCAACAAAATCAACTCGTGAGTAAAACTAAAGAGAGACAGAGGCACACTGAGTAAAACAGAAAGAATATGAGAAGGAAAAGTTGGGAAAGAATGATTGCTTAACTCTTGTGACCTCCGGTGATAAAACTTTGAAAATATTGTTTTCCCTAAATTGAATGTGAATATGTGTGTATCTGAGAGAATTAAAGACTTTAGAAATTAAAACCAAATTTACGTCCATGTAAATCATTCCATAAAATTGGTGTCCACAAATGACACCAACACATTGATAAATCTATTGTTAATGTAAGTGTTAAAAGTCACAAAACGAAAATGAGATTACAATGAACTGAATTCGAGTACTAACTAGACTTATCCAGACGAATTAAGAAGTACACAATGATAAAGCTTTACTCAAAACATCAAACAAAATGGGGTCTAGACTTCCTTTCTTCCACAAAGTCCCCAGGCCCCAATTGTGCTCACCTTTTCAGTTTTTGTTCCCACACCATGCCCTTTCATTTCTTTTTTTAAATTTAATGTCTCTGTATCTTTCTTATTACCTTTGCAAAAAGTACGAAAGTACTGTCAACTACAAATTGGCACTTGCCATCTATCTCTACAAGGATTAAATCATGTGCTTCTGCAGCTGCTGACCTTCAACACCCCCTGAAAGGAGTTCAGGTGGAGAGCAGAAATGAGGCCCTCTGCGCTCTGGGAGAAACTGGCAGAACAGGTCTTCAGATAGGTATTTTCAGGAGAAGATTTTATGAGCCCAATTCTTGCATCTCCTCATATTTAGAAAAGCACTAACATCCTTCATGGTGATGTCCACTCCTCTTAACTAGCAGTAACCTTCCCGAGACTAGCAGAAACTTTCCACAAAAAAATGTGCTCAATTACATATACTCCCCCTTCACCAAAATCACATAGATACTGACCTTCCCCCCTACCTCTTTGGAGCAGTTTCTCAGAGCTAACTGAGATGCTGTCTCCTGGGCTAGAGTCCTCATTTGGCCCCAAATAAAACTTAATTCACAACTCTCACGTTGTGCATTTTTTATCAGTTGACAGCATTACTCTGAACTAAGGTAAGTAATTTAGTAGCAATAGGAAAATTAGAAGGAAAAAAAAGCAGCCAGACAGAAAAATAATGACTTCCAAGTAAAAATGCTTTGAAAATGGTCACATCTCCATTCTTTAAACAACAATTTTACATCTTGGCTCAACCTATAATCATTTATTGTTAACTTCCCTGAATGTTGATCAAAGATGTAAGAAGACTTGAGAAGATGATCAGAATATTACATCCTGATCCTAGATAATGTTAATGCCTACCATGTTCTAAGTACCTCAAGATACTTCTAAAACCTCAAGTTACTAGATAAATGATAATTTTTTTAGTAAATTGATAAATGATAGTAAAATGATAAATGATAATTCTTTACACATAAAATTCTTTACACATAAAATAGTACCGTGTATATTTTGTAAATGCTTTCAAATACTGCATCATCTTTTGTCCTACTGATCCAAGATGAGTGTTGATTCAATGCTTGCTTAATTGAATAAAAATATATTGAAATCACACAAGAATCTATGATGTGTACTATGGACCTAGGAAATGAGAAGTCAAACTCAATATTATGTTGGAGACAGTGGTTGGATTGCATGCAGTCAAATCAGAGCTAAGAACCAAGCTTGTTGGAAGAGTTGACACACCAGAACAGCTGGAGTTAGCTTATTTACCTGTGGAAGAAAACACATACACAGAGAGGTGGCCAGAAGCTGATGATGCCAAAACTACTTAGAAAATTTGTGGTCACCTGTCCTGTTGCATTTTTATAGGAAGAGATCAATAATTCATGACTAGAAGTAAAATGACCTGCCAGTGCTGTTAACAACATCCTTTCACCTATTGATTCAAAGGGATCAGGTCCTTATTCATGTCCTCACAACACTTCACATTTCCATGTCACTTCAGCATGCTCTTCCATGGCAAGCATGGTACCATTGTCCAACCTCGCTATTGGCTTCCTCTCCACCACAGACATTGACCAAAATTAACACTGCTTTGAGTTTCAGGGACTCGCCAAGTACATAGGACTTCGGGTCCTCACTAGGAAACCTAGTGAGGTTTTCCCAGCCACAAAGCCCTGTGCTGTCTTTGTGATGTGCTGGTCTGATTTGGAGCAAGAACAGATAGGACATAAGGAGTGAAAGCAGATAAAGAAATCAAAATGAGACTGTGACAAATGTTAGAAGCATTGATTAGACATCACTTTGAACCACAAGGGAACTCTTTAAGGTTTTGTTCGGGGACAGAACACTATTTAAAGCTTCCAAAGTGTAACACTGAAACTCATCTTTACACATTATATGCCAGGAGACTCATCTTTATACATTATATGCCAGGAGGCACTAATGTTTAGTTGTTCCTTTTGTGTTATTTACCTGCATGGCAAAATATTCATGAACAGAGGAAAGAAGTTTAGATGCAATACAGGATTATTTTGCTGATGTTCTCATTTTTTCTTGCCTTTTTATTTGTGTTGGAATCTGATGCGAGAATATTATTCTAGTATATAAAATAAGATAGAGGCATGAAAAACTTCTAGCGGTACTAACTCATTCTAGAGAACATGAATTTTACTCTTAAAACTATAAATGAAAAACTGAAACAAACAGAACACATTTAGCTGTTTTGAGGCTGCTTTTGGAAATTTGTTTGCTAAAAGGTTTTATTCTCCTTTATTTATCCTCAAATTTGAGGCCATACTGTGATTCTGACAGTCAGAGCTATCTAATGATTCCCTAAATAAAAGCTTCTGTTACTAATTCCACTTAAGACCAGCATATATGAGGAGCCTGTGGATTTTGGAAATAAACTACCCCAAATTATTGTTTCAACACAGGTTTAAATTTCAAAATAGAGATTAAAATTTGAACAAAGGACTGCCACTTCTGCCTGTGACACAGTCACAGGAGCTGGACTTGCCTTCTCATTATAAACAATGATAAAAACTGACAAAATACGCAAAACTACTGTTTTTAGACATTGGACAACTGGCAGTCCAGGACTGTGTTACCTGAGAGAAAAGAAAAAATGAGGTGAACTATATGATCACTGCAACTTTCTTCCTGAAACCATTTTTTAAATTTCAAAGCAAGGAAAAGGAGTCCAAGCAAAGCATGGCAGTCCTGCCGAATTGTTGGGGCAGAGACTAAAGTTCGAAGAGGCTGAGAAAGCTGGATATGCAGGGCAGAGTACAAAAGATGAGAAAGCTCCCAAAGAAATAGCTCCAGGAATCTGCATGGTCCTCTTGATATTTTGGCTGAATGCTAAGCAATACGTGAAGGGTAAAACTAAGAAATGCATAGGGTAAAATGCCTATGAAACTGGGCGAAAATAATAAACTACAAGGGAGCTGTAAACTGAATAAATCAAAAGCTCACTCAGGGCTGAGGGACTATTTTGTATCAACTACCCAAATGGAAGAAACCTTGTTGAACCCCTGAGGCATTCAATAGAGACCCCAGAAGAAGTCTTCATTGCAGGGCTACTCTGTGTCACTCTAAGAAAAGCTAAAAGGTAAGTTCAAAATAATCCATAAGCAACTAAATTTCCTGCTAAAATATACTTCAATATTCTTTAAATGAAGACAGAAAATTCCATATACATATCAGCATAATATTTACAATGTCTATAATCATATAAAAAGTTACTGAACATGTAAAGAAGCAGGGAAACGTAGCTCATAGTCAGGAGGACTATTGCTTATTAATTAACTGAGAAATGACAGAGATGATGCAGCTAGCAGACAAATACATTAAAACAAGGTTATAAATATTCTTAAGGATTTAAATGAAAACAAGAACCTAATGAGAAGAGAAATGACAGATTAAAAAAAAATGTAGTTTATAGGGCTCACAAACATAATATCTGAGAGGAAAATTTAACAGGAAGGACTTAATAGCAGATTAGAGACAAAGCAAAAAGGATTAATAAACTTGAAGACATAACAATAGAAATGGAAACTGAAGTACTGAGGGGAAAAATTGTTTGAGAATTAAATAAGCAGAACCTCAGTTACCTGCAGAACAATTGGACTTCCAGAAAAAGAGGAGGAAAAGGAAGATTAAAAGAAAAAAAAAGAATGGCCAAAATTTCTTCAAAATGTCTTTAAAACCACTTTATAGAGGTAAGATTGACCAACAATATTTAATGTATACAACCTGATGAGTTTGGAGATAAGTATATACCCATGAAATTGTCACCACAATCTATGTCATAAACATACCTATCACCCCCAAAAGATTCCTCTTTATTTATTCTTATTATTTTTGTGATAAGAACACAAAATAAGATTTACCATCTTAGCTAATTTTTAAATATACAATACTGTATTATTAACTTCAGGCACTATACTGTACAGCAGATTTCTAGGACTTACCTTGCGTAACTGAAACTTTGCACTCTTTGGCTAATACCTCTATAAATCCACAGATCTAGGAAATTCAAAACATTGGATAAAGACAAAGAAAACCAAAAGAAGGCATGTCTTAATCACATTATTGAAAACCAGTGAAAAAGAGAAGCATCCAAAAAAAAAAATTGTTTGGCTCAAACGTCTTCACTGGTGAATTCTACTGAACATTGAAGGAAGAAAATAATAATCTTACATAAACCCAGAAATGACAAGAGGAGAGGACAATTCCCAACTTATTTATGGCACCAGTTTTGCTCAGATTCCAAAAACAGAGATATTATAAAAAAACTACCAATGTTCTTCATAAATATAAACACAAAAATCCATGCCAAAGATTAGCAAATCTAATAAAACAATTAAAAATTAACACAGAATGACCAATTGGGATTTATCACAAGAATGCAAGTTTGGTTAATAATTCAGTAGACACAGATTAGAGAACAAACATATGGACACCAAGGGGGGAACCTGGTGCAGGGAGGTGCTGGTGTGATAAATTGGGAGATTGGGATTGACATCTATACACTAATATGTATAAAATGGATAACTAATAAGAACCTGCTGTATAAAAAATTAAATAAAATTCAAAAAAAGAATAATTGAGATATTAGTAATCTTCATCCTCAATTTAAAAGAACTAAATTACCCTGTAGAAAGACAGTTTGTCAGACTCAATATAAAACAAAACCCAGATACATACCTATATAAGAGATATACATAAAATATAAGCACAGAAAGTAAAGGGAAAGAAAAAGATACACTAACTTTTATATCAACCAAAAGAATGCTGATATAACTACATCAACATCAGGCGAAGCAGACTTTATGGTAAACAAAGCATTGGCAAGGATGTGGAGAAAAGGGATCTCTTGTGCACTGTTGCTGGGAATGTAAATTGGTGCAGCCACTACGGAAACAATTCCTCAAAAAATTAAAATAGATCTCCATATGATCCAGCAATTCCACTTCTGGGTATTTATCCAAAGAGAAAAACATAAATGAGAAGATATATGCACACACACACACCCAAAAAAATAATAATTCAGTAGCAATCAAGGTTATTCAGCATACTAACAGAAAAAGGGGGAAAACAATATATTATCTCAATAAACAAGCAAAAAAAGCATTTGACAATATTCAACACTTATTCATGATAAATGCTCTTAGCAAACAGAATAAAAGGAAACTGTCTTTACTTGAAGACAACATGATAGCACACATTAAAAAAGAACAATCTACCAAAAAAATCTGCCTAGAACATCCTGATAAGTTTACAATAATGTAAGGTGACAGGGTA
Source organism: Monodon monoceros (assembly GCF_005190385.1). Lineage (NCBI taxonomy): Eukaryota > Metazoa > Chordata > Mammalia > Artiodactyla > Monodontidae > Monodon > Monodon monoceros. The sequence continues at coordinate 17,894,524 of NW_021703767.1, forward strand.
CAGTATTAAAGGTCAATATTTAAAAACTAATATTATAAAATCAATTATAATTCTATATACTAGTGACAAACAATGGAATAATAAAATGTTTAAGTACCATTTCCAGTAGCATAAAAACATAAAATACTTAGGTATGGGTATAAATATAGGCATGTAAGATTTCTATAGTGAAAATTATAAAACATTATTGAAAGAAATTAAGAAAAATAAATGGAGAGATATACCATGCTCATGGATTAGAAGACAAATTAAAACATCAGTTCTCCCAAATCAATCTATTGATAATTCCAATCAAAATTTCAACAGGGATCTTTTTTAAATAAAAATTAACAAATTGATTCAAAATCTAGTTGAAATTTCAAAGGATCATAATAGCCAACAAAAATTATTTGAAAAGAACAAAGCTGGTGTTTTCAAGTGTATAAACATGTTGCTCAATGAAATATAATAGAAATCTTAAAAATATATCCACATGTATACAGTCATTTGATTTTCAATATGTGCTAAGGAAATACAATGTGGAAAGGAATTTTTCAACTAATGATGGTGGAAAAACTGAATATATATATATGTGAAAAAAATGAACTTCAACACTTATTTTATTATTTTTTTTCCAAAAATGTTAATAGTTTTATTTCTAGGTAGTTGGATTATGAATGACTTTAGTTTTCATGATTCTGTCTTTCTCGGTATTCCAAATTCTTTTCAATTAACATGTTTTATTTAATCAGAAATAAATAATGTATTTTATACTTTTGATGTTTTGTTTTGTTTTGTTTTGTTTTGTTTGCAGTATGCAGGCCTCTCACTGTTGTGGCCTCGCCCGTTGCAGAGCACAGGCTCCGGACACGCAGGCTCAGTGGCCATGGCTCACGGGCCTAGCTGCTCCGCAGCATGTGGGATCTTCCTGAACTGGGGCATGGACCCACATCGCCTGCATCGGCAGGCGGACTCTCAACCACTGCGCCACCAGGGAAGCCCGATGATTTTTAAATTAATTTTCATTGGAGGATAAAAACCCACTTATTTCACACCATATAGACAATTTTCTCAAAATGGACCATAAACCTAAAAGCTAATGCTATAAAGCTTCCAAAAGAAAACACAGGAAAAAAAATCTTTGAGAACTTGATGAAGACAAGGATATTTTAAAATATAAACAAATTGTTCATACTAGTACAATGGAATACTACTCAGCAATAGAAAGGAAGGACCTGCATGATACACGCAATAACATGGTTGAATGCCCAAAATACTCCTAAGGTTCAGAAGGCACATACCGTACTGGTGGCTGGTGCATGACCCACGGGCACATGACCAAAGCTTGTCCAATCAGAAGAATCCACCACTCTTCAACTTTGGGGCTTGTGAGATGCAGAAACAGAGATGACAGGAAATCTGCTCCAATGCCAGCTGCAGCTACATCCATTTTCCAGGGCACCAGTAGCAGTGGTGTCTACAGTGGCATCCAGGAATCAGAGCTAGAAGTGGAGGCTGTATAATCTGAGAAACCAAACTGTACAGTGGTGATGGTAGCAGTGTCCTCTCTGGACAGGATCTGTGGCTTTATCGTTGTCTGTGCAGTTCTGGCTAGCTTCCGGATTCCTTTGTTCATGACAATTTCCTGAGCCTCATTCTCAGCCGCTCTGGCAATTCTGTGAGTTACCCAACATCCATTCAATATTCTTTTCTTGAAATGGTTTCTTCGAGTTTTTGCTGTTTGCTACTAAGAACTCTGATTAATATAAATTATATCAACCATGTGTATAGCAATGATTTGAAATTTTATATCTCTAGCTTTGACCTCATCTACAGTCACATAAACCTCTCCTTGAAATCTTCCTTGGATAAAACTAAGCATCTATAAAATAGAATTCTTGATCTCTTCCTCCCCCATGAAGTGATAATTGGCCAACCAAGGCTTAGTATTTTCTCTCTCCAGTACATCAATTAGCAGCAACTAAACAGCTCCATCTTTCTTTGTTTCCGTTTTAATATTTTTTTGCTGAAGTATAGTTGATTTACAATGTTGTGTTAATTTCTGCTGTACAGTAAAGTGATTCAGTTTTATATATATATATATATATATATATATATACATATATATATATATATATATATACATTCTTTTTAAAGTATTCCTTTCCATTATGGTTTATCATAGGATATTGAATATAGTTCTCTGTGCTATACAGTAGGACATTGCTTTTTATTCATCCATATTTCTTATAACTATCATAACTATCCAGTTCTTTAGATATTGTATAATTCAGTGAATCCCCTTTCACTTGCATCCCTTCCCAATTCACAGCAGGTAAAAGTATCAACAAATGTAATGCCACAGCAGGCCAGAGGTTATCACCCCTTCACTTACCACAAACAACAGGATGTCTGTTGCCATCTGGCCATTGAGTGATCTAATTCCAGAATCTCATCCTGAGAGTCAGCTTCCTAGAACCAATTCTAGTAAGATTACTGACATAGGGTTGGATTCCCCAGAATCAAATAAGGAGATGAGGAATTTTCAGAAAGCAATATTTTTGACATATTTCTAGGACACAAGTGACGATGTGGATCCAGAAAAAGAAGGAGGGGAAGAAAGTGTGTGGTAGCAACAAAAGCTCCACAGAGTGTAACTTAAATTCAATAACTCAAAGGCACTTTGTGTTCCATGAAGTCTCACGGAAGAGTTGTCCTGATTAAGGGATGGAGTATTTATATTCACCCACATATCAGTCACTGGCTAAGAGCTGTTCTCAGGGAGAACTAAATTCTCAGGCATTTCCCCTCTCTGTGCTTGCAGGCAAGGCAGGTTCCAGCAGCCTGGAAAAAGCACAAGTGTTTATTTTGTGCCTCTCCCACTAGCCTGTGGGTCACATGAGATCAGAAGCCCTGTCATCCTCTACAGTGCTATGTGCAGTACCTGGAAGGGTGTAAGATGGCAACAGTGCTTTTGCATCCAGTCTGATCTATCCTGGATCCCAAGAATCCGGGTGTGAAATTGGGAAGACATTGCTTAAGAAGCAGTATTTTGAGGAAACCATGGGAAGTAATTTAAATCAGAATCAACAAAAGGATCTGGGATGTGACAAGGAGAGAGCAGAGGTTTAAGGCCAAGTTCAGAAATCTAGAGGAGCTAATACACTAGCTGGATGGAAGCAGATTAAATTAAGAGATCTTGGAGGCATTATTTAATTGAAAATATAAGCAAAAAAAAAAAATTCTGATAACATGCTTACAATTGTTGGCATGTGTTAGGCTGGAGAATTAAAGACAGCCAAGGAAGAAAGAAACTGGGGAACATTTGGTGACTGACTATTTGATAATAGTGAACTTGTTCTCAGAAAAAAAAAAAAACAAGATATTCTCCAAGAAACTGGGAAATTACATGGAAGAATCAAAGTCATTTCTTCTTGAATGAGCTATAAATCAATTAATGAAAAACAGATATATAATCATCACTCTACGTGAGAGAAAATGAGGAGAGATTGTGCATCTAGGTAACTTAGACATCTTTGAGCCACTAACAAGTACAAAGTAGAACTGGGCTGTCCAATAGAAATATAATGCAAGCCACATATGTAGTTTAAAATATTTTGGTAGTCACATCGACAAAAAGTATAAAGCAACAGGTGAAATCTTTAATAATATGCTTTATTTAAACCAATACATTCAAAATATTACCATCTTCACATATCATTAATATTAAAATACTCATGAGATATTTGATGTTCAATTTGTAAATTTAAAGGAATTAAAATTAAATTAAATTGAACATTCAGTTTCTCTGTCTCAGTAGCTATATTTCAGGTGTTCAATGGGCACACGTGGCTAATGATTATTATATAGAACAAGGTAGTGCTAGAAGCAAAGAATGACAATGTGAGACTATCTGAAAAGCACTCTGAATTAAGTGAATAGATGTATCTAATGCTTACTGTTAATAAAATTCTTCATCCTCTTTCCAAAGGGCAAATTTTAAAAAATTTACTTGTTGAAAGCTTCTTAATGGCAGATCATCAATGAGGCCACTGCAGAAGCCAAAACCATCATCCCTTACTGAAGAGCATTCTGAGTTTAAGCTGCTTTTATTTAGAATGTTGGCCTCTCTGGAATGTTCCATGACTTCAACCTGATCTTGCCACTCAGTTTCCAGATGTGTTGCCCTATAGTAATTATGTTTTCACTTTTGCATGAATAGATGATGAACCCATGAGAAAAATTTAGAGAGTTCTAAGTAGTTTTGATATGTATATCAGAGTGAAAAATCGGTAGAAACTTCTCCGATTCCAAAAAAGTGCCATTGGTATTATCCAGCCCAAATCAAGATGCAGTAACACAAGAAATGTGAATTCTAAAAATAAGGCAAGATTTTAAAACTTTCTTATGGTGACTTATTTTACTTATTTTAATTCCTTCTCCACTCCTCCTACTACCCTTGGGGGAAAAAAAAAGAACTAGAGAGAGAATTATACAAAGTCCACTTATTGCATATTGGAATAAAACTGTGACTGACAAATTTTTTGTAGTTGGGAATCTATTCTTCTATTACAAGATCAGGGACACCTACTATCCATGAAAAATTATCAGGAAATATAATTGAGTAAAGTAAAATTTTGTAGGCTTTTCTCAGGGCATAAAACTTTTGATTTTGATAGAGAGCTCAAAATTGCTTCGGGTCCAGTAACTTCCATTTCAAACCTCTCCTGAAATAATCCCCCAATGCACAAAGAGTCACACAATTTTATTGCCAATGGTAGTCTGAATTAATTTAGTTCAAGGAATTTGTCCAAGTTATCACATGTGTTTCATCACCTTCAATGAATGACAGCCTGAAAGGAGGGTAGACATGACTAAGAAAATGCTAAAGTAAATCCGTGTAAAAATTTGACCACGAAGAAACACCAAGTTTTCATCACCAGCATAACATTCTACATCCCACATCAGAAGCGATCTTGATTGCCATTTATGGGGCAATATCTCAATATTCACCTCAATCACACCCTCTTTCCCAGACTGTAATAAGGACTCACAAGACAAATGAGGGTCTATCTTGGATGCCATTTGATCTCCACCCACCTGCTCATATCATCCGTATTATAAAGTAGTGGACTATGTTATACAAAAAAGCTAGCACAAAGTGGTTTCTGCTGTAACTGTATTCCCCATGAAATGGATTGGAATAGCAGCATTATAAAAATCAACCAAAGTCTTCCTCTTAGATAGCCTGGTAGTATCAAGACATACACAAATACTTCTAACTCTCTCCAGAACCATCGAATGAAAAGCCAACCGATAAAGTGAAATTTCAAGATTTTTCTGCATCAACTAGTATATATGGTTATAGCTCTACAGAAAACCACTTGTCTGCAACTTGTGGGTGGTAGCTGATTCTATGGTTGAGAGCTGACATTCAAATCCAGGCCATCTTGGGAGTTTGAGATTGACATGTACACACTGCTATATTTAAAATAGATAACCAACGAGGACCTACTGTATAGCACAGAGAACTCTATTCAATACCCTGTAATAACCTAAATGGGAAAAAAAAAATTGAAAAAGAATAGATACATGTATATGTATAACTGAATCACTTTGTTGTACATCTGAAACTAACACAACATTGTTAATCAACTATATGCCAATATAAAATAAAATTTTTTTAAACTTAAAACAAAGTAAAACAAACAGAAAAATAATTAAGGGCTTCCCTGGTGGTGCAGTGGCTGAGAGTCCTCCTGCTGATGCAGGGGACGCGGGTTCGTGCCCCTGTCTGGGAGGATCCCACATGCTGTGGAGCGGCTGGGCCCACGAGCAATGGCCGCTGAGCCTGTGCGTCCGGAGCCTGTGCTCTGCAACGGGAGAGGCCACAACAGTGAGAGGCTCGTGTACTGCAAAAAAAAAAAAAAAGAAAGAAAAATAATTAAAAACAAACAAACAAAAAAAACAAGTCCAGGCAGTCTGGCTCACATCCTTGACCACAACCTTGACAACAACAGTAACATAGATACCGTCGGCCCTCAGTATCCCCAGATTCAGAACCATGTATATGGTGAGCTGACTGTAGTACACCATTTTATAAAAAGGATCCAAGCATCCTCGGACATTTGTATCCACGAGGATCCTGGAACCAATCCCACACAGGCACCTAGGAACAACTGTATTCATTTTTGGAATGAGTTTAAGAAATTGTCTAGTCCAGCTCACAAATTGATGTTTAATGTGCTCAATAGTACCCCTGTCAGTGTATTAATTCTCCTAGCAGTAAGGATAGAAAAACATTTCAGAAACAGAGGAATATGTCAGGTCTTTTTTCTGTGTGACAAATTAAAATAGTTTAAATTTACTCCTTAGGCAGCTCTGCTATATGATTTCCAAATTTTGAAGAATTACTCCTTCTCATCTGCACTTCCATAATCATCTTTTCTACCAAGAGATTGAAAAAAAATCACACCCACAAGAAGTAAAATAATAAAAGTAAATAAATGAACTATAATTCATTACTTTCTAGGACATCTTGCTAGCTTGGAAAAAGAAAAGAAAAACTGAAAAGTTCTAGAGAAAATTATAATATCAATTGTACAGATTTATTAAGCCAGATATAACATGTCTAATATAATAACCACATTTCTCACAGAAAATGCTAGTTGGATTTTCAAAAAGTATTTTTTACCCATCATGTCTAATGTTTCATCTTTATTTCACCCTACAAAGGAATATGGGTTATCTCAAAATTGAGCTTATCTTTGCAGAAAAAGAGAAATTATTATAATCTTTAAAAAAAAGTTATTCGAAATGAAAGAAAATAGAAACATCATCAAAATTGTGATTTCAAATATACATCAACTTAAAACTCTTACAGAGTTTTCAGAATCAGTCATAAAACCAGCCCCTTTAACTTATTTTCTCAAAAAAGACAGTGTAGGGAATCATCACAGTGATCTCTAAGCAAAACTTCTTCCCACATTTACATAAACATCCTTCAGGGTGATTTGACTTTGCAGCACCAGGACTGTCTGGCATACCAAACAAAGCCATAGTTGGCACAGTTATCTCCCTAGCTCTGGAGTAAGATGAGAGATGAAAGAAATATCAACATCTACCAAGGCCAGTGGAAATAAATTTAAACTCTCTTCTACCACCAAACAAACAACCACAGCCACATCTTAAAAGCCACCATCAGGATGACTGATTCCACAGCCTGAAGTGGCTTCTTCCATGCCTCAGTCCTGTAATTAGTGGCGGGTGTTTCCTCCGGACACTCAAGAGTTAGAGATTTGGTTTGAAGAAATTTGGTTGCTCTGAAGTTTATCCAAATACGTTTATCCAAATAAGACTGAATTTTTTTTTCTGTGTGTGTTCCTTGCTTTTCTCACATGTTTTTCTTTCCCACTCCGCCCCCTACCTATTCAAATTTCTCCTGCAAGACCTATATAAAATTTCCCTCCAATTCTAGAATTTCCTATTGTGTCTCATTAGTTTAGTGCTTATGTCCTACTATTTTTAAAATATCTGTTTCACTTTCTAGAAGCTAAATAATAGAGTAAATCCTTTGTCAAAGAGAGTAGCTAAATTGAAAAAGATCTGAGTTCCTTTTAGCCAGAAAATGAATTTCTTATGCCCATACTTCACAAAACTTCATTTTTGTTTTTAAGAATTTTTCTAAACAGAAAATATAAAAGCTCAAACCAGCTTGATTTGGACATTTGTAATTATTTACATTTGTAATTTACATTTAATTTACATTTGTAATTATTTACATTTTACACTTGTAATTTATTTACAAAGGCTGGTGAGCAGCCTTTTTTTCTTCCTAAGAACACCGTGATTTCTAAATGTTTGGGGAATTACCCCTTCCCTTATTGTGGGACTGTAATTAGGGGCCCAACCTTCCCCTAGCTAAGCAGTGGAGATGTTACTCAAGATTGCTGATAATTTAGCACTCTCTGGAATCTGAATATGAAGCAGACAAAGGGACTGAAACTTGTGGTTTATCCCATGGTTCTTGTTCAGTTCTCTGCATCTGTTTTTCTACCTGCTGATTTCCAAGCCTGTTTCTCCAGACTTTATGTCAAGCTGAGAACTTCCAGTAATTCACCACAATCATCTTTGGTTCATGTTAGTCAAATTCACTTTCTATTGCATGCAACCAAAAATCCCAACTGATAGTCAGTTGAGACCTGTCAGTCATTCTTTGATGAACAGCACCATATGCTGGATTCATTAAATTGTAATCAATTAAATGAAGGAAACTGATCAGTCGTAATTGTGTGATCAATCCTATTGTTGGTGCTGGAAAATTATAAGAAAAAGAAAGAAAGACACTGGCTTACTCTTATTGTGTTTATTCTATAGTTAAGATTAATCCATACGCAAAAATTACAATTCCCAGGAACACAAAGAACTCAGAAGGAATGCATTCACTACCCAAACAATGACTTTTCTTGTCACCCATTAAGTTTCCGAAGCCTGAACCTGTCATTTATGCTCAACTTCTCCCTCTTCCTCACCACACATATCTAATTAGTCACACTTCATTCACTGAGAAAATATTTACTAGCACACCATGTTGATTGTGTTTACTTTATATCTCTTCTTTCCATCACCAAAGCTCTCCCTTAATTCAGCCCCTCACACTGCAGCAACTTACTAACTGGCCCCTCTGCCTCTGACTTTGTTTTTGTGGTTCATTCTCCGGTAAGAAGACAATTATTTCCTAAAGTGCAAATGTGATCATATTGCTCCCCTTCTGAAACTTGCCATCATGTTTGGGAGAGGTCCAAGGTCTCAGCATGGTATTCACAGCCCTTCAAGGCACTTGAAAACTTTTCTGGAAAAAAGTGAGCTGTAACTAAACAAACAATTGAAAAGGCGAGGCCTATCATGATCTGGCTCTTGCTTATCTCTCCAGATTCATCTCTCACCACCCTGTGCTACAAGCATATTGGGCTCCTTACAGGTCCTTCCAGCACTATCATCTCATCTCCTGGCCCTGACATCAGCTACTTCTCTGCCTGAAATGCCCTTCCTGTTCCCTGCCCTCATTTTACCTGACAAACTCCTACATTCCCACCCTCCCTGCCAAGGGGAGCTGATCCTATTTTGTATTAGCACAGTAGTCACTCTGTGCATCCCTCCTGCACAAAATCTATCACTCTGTAATGTCATTTTCTATTCCTCTGTATGCCACCCCTTCTAGAAGGCAGGTTATGTTCCTTGAGTTTGAAACTCTATCTGATTCATCTTTGTCTTCTCTGTGATTACGAGAACACCAAGCACATGAAAACATTCAATAAATGTTTTATTGACTGACTGAATACACATAAAATATTTTCAGAAATAATGCATACAGTATCTGTTACACAGACCCAAATAACAGAGAAGATTTAGATGGAATATATTTTAAGGCATTCTATTTGTAAACACGGGAACCTTCTTTCTACCAAGACGTTGTAGAGTTTCAGGACTCTCTAAAGATGCCAGGCCTGAATTATAACAAATGTATTTCAATGACAAACAGATAAAACTTTCCAGATTTATGTAAAGTTTCTCTTGATTCAATCAATTTGTAAAGTCTCATAGAAACAATGAAAAAACAACAGATGTCCACAAAGCTCTGGATTTTGTGGGACAACACTTCATATATTAATACATCAAGCACACTTGGAGTCTAAGCCAGTCCAGTAGAATTGGCTTTATAGAAGAAGAGGATGAAGATTAAGAGAGTCAAAGAAGAAATATAAAACATTTTTGACAATATTCTCTGAGTAAATGAATTTAGACAAAAATAATGGGAAGTTGTACAAGAAATGGGAGGATGATAGGGCTATTATGGCAGATATTCTCCTAGAATGGAATCAAATGGAATAAAAGTTGCAAACACTTACACATGGTTTCATAGGTATCTGTAACGAAAAAAGGCAACATGCATATGGTAAAGCACAAGATATGCTGGTCACAAAAGACACAATACAATCCTTTAAGAACTTGTCTTCCTTCTTCTACCATGAACAGTCCTCAGTCATCAACCCTTTGCCTATTTGTCTCTACATAGTGACCCTCAGTAAGATGATTTTCTCTTTCTATAATTACAATCTTAGGGCATTAATCACCACCACTCAGCATTAATCCCAAATCTGTAACTCCTGTTCTCACTTCTAATTATATTTTAGTGTTTTTTTTTTAATATATACTACTGTCCACTGTGCTTGCCATGATCTCAAACAAAATTTATTCAGAGTGAATCACTCATCTTCAACCTAATATTAGTTCCTCTTTTCATCATCTCTTTCTGCAAAGACGAATGCTGATCTTCCAATATCATGTCATTAGCTTTTTTTAATACTTTATATCTGGTCCTTCTCTCTCTCTCTCTCTCTCTCTCTCTCTCTCCTATCACTGAATGTTCCAGAAAATCAATTAGTGTAGCTATAAAGTACCCATCAAAATACAAATTTTTTTTCTGACACTAGCTAATTAGGTGCAATATCATCTTATTGAGATGTTGTATCATTGCCAACGTCATTTTCCTGACCTATTGCCTACTGCTTTCAACTTTCCACTTCCACTCCCCATCTTCCTCAAAGACATCACGTAGATTCTCAGATTGTTTTCTGACTCTAGATCCATCATACCTATAAATTCATCTTGTATAAATATAACTGGAACTTCTTGTTACACCCAAGCCAGTTTTGCCATACCACACTTTTTCTGAGAGTCTCCAGCTCAATATGACTTCACAAATTTCTCAACTTATCCCAAAGTCTACCTGCCTTCTAAAAACTTTCTATCACCTCACATTTATGAAGATTTACACAATTTCACCATTAAAGAAAGGATTCCATTGAATCCTTTCTGCTAAAATAATATCTCCAGTGGGCTTCCCTGGTGGTGCAGTGCCTAAGAATCTGCCTGCCAATGCAGGGGACACGGGTTTGAGCCCTGGTCCGGGAACATCCTACATGCCGCGGAGCAACTCAGCCCATGCGCCCTGTCTGCTTCCACTCTAGACCTCGGTTTCCCCTTCCTTCCCTCACTCAGGGCACTAATAACACGGAGCTACCCTTGCCCACTCCCACCCTTCTGCTCCTCCCCACCTCCCAAGATTCTGGTTCCATCTTTCCTCTGTCTACAAACTATCTCTGGACAGTTGTGTTGTTTTTTGTTCAAAGTTTCATTCTTAGACATCCGTCATTTCTGCTGCTAGCAGTGCCAAATATTCATCCTCATGGCCTCCCCCAAGATGCTCTTAGGGGAAGGGGCCTGGGGCAGAGCAGGCTGGGTTACTGACTACCCCAGTCCCAGGGAAGGTGGAGACCTGCCCCTAGGATGCTGCAGCAGAGTAAGGAGGGGGGCCTGTGTTGACCGTCTGGTGTAGGGGCCACATTTTCCCCTGTTCTGTCAGGGAGGAGGTAGCCATTATTTGTCCCAGCCTGCCCGCCCCCCCTTTGGTTTCCTATTTGCAGTTACTTGAGTAAAAAAATATCCTTTTCTGGGAAAAAGAAAAAAACAAAACTACTGAGCCCGCGCTCTAGGGCCCACAAGCCACAACTACTGAGCCTGCGTGCCACAACTACTGAAGCCTGCACATCTAGAGTCTGTGCTCCGCAACAAGAGAAGCCACCGCAATGAGAAGCCTGTGCACCGCAATGAAGACTAGCCCCCGCTTGCCTCAACTAGAGAAAAGCCCGTGTGCAGCAACAGAGACCCAAAGCAGCCAAAAATAAAATAAAATAAATTTTAAAAAATAAAATAAAATCATAGTACCTCCAGTGAAACTTATAAACTAACTTGGATTGTTTTTATATTTAAGGCTCTTGATAATTATTGATCAAAATTGGCTAATTCAAGCTGTATTAATAAACAATCCCTGAATTTCAGAGACTTAACAGAAGTTTATTTCTCACTCCCATGTGGGTCATCTGGCAGCTCTACTGAACAAACTCTCAGTTATCCCAGCAAACAGGAGCCCTAATATTTGGTACTGCATTATCCTCAGTTGCTATGGCAGGCAAAGAGAGAAACTAGAAAATTGTGGAGAGGATTTTCATTGCCTCTGATTATAAGTGACTCAACTCATTTCAGCTCCTATGGTTTTAACCTAACTGCAAGTAGGCCATAAAATGTAGAGGAGCAGCACAATACTTAGTGAGCTTTACTGTTTCTATCACAATAAATTTGTAATAATCATCTCAGCTTCACTGGTATAGAAAGAGAAATTCTCAACCCAAACATTGCAGTGTTTCACATTGAAACATTACTACCTATAGGAAAAAATTGAGACCTGTGACTATCTCTCTGAGTAGACCCACTTATATCTCCTGCTGTCAAAGACCAGATGGAAGATAGCAAAGATAGAAATATGATCTTGAAATCTTAGGGCCAAGAGCCCAGGGCCACTAGGAGCTCCCTACTCAGCATGGATGAAAGGCTACCACTTACTGATGTAGAGCTAAGCTGACCAATAAAGATGACCTAGAATGTATCTGATGTATTACAGCCAAATTACCTTGAGCCTCCAGAAGAACACAAAATGGGAGCTAGCAGTTGTCTTGTTTTGCTATTTCATTGATTCAAGTATCCATGTGTTCTCCTTAATTAGGGAGAATTCTGTGAGAACAGACATTACGCAAGATAAATTTCCCCATTACTCCAGGACCTTATTATCAGGAAATACTCAAGACTATTTCATAGTGGACAAGAACCTTTATTAGAAAGACCATTTGTAGATGGATGGGAAATACTTCTTTACTCCCTGTGCTTCCTTCTAGGTGGAGAGTGATTCAGCTTTATCATACTCCCAGCTTCCCTCACCTCTCACTCGCTCCCACACAGCTTATCTAACTGGGAGCAGCCGATCTAACTGGTAAGTTTGGAATGAGGACCTGGGCAAGTGGAACCAGCATCTTCCTTCTCTTTTTCCCTTGAGAAACAGCTGCCCACATGTTCTGTTTTACTTCTCTGTGGGCCAGCTCTGTTCTCATATAGAGAACCTGCGCCATCAAGCACTCCTGAGACAAGTTAAGTACGTTTGTATACATTTGGGGCTCAGTGTTCAGAAGCCCACATTCTCCCGCACACAAAACACATTCTCTAATTTCAGTTTTAGTTGTAATAAGAGTGATTTTTTTGTTCTCCATATGTTGACTCCTTTATTGTATTTCTTAACTGATAAAGAATCTGAGTCGGTAGGTGCGGTACAATTTATTGCATCCCCCAAATAACCACAAAAGTAGCATATTGTTTTATGTTATTTATTTAAATATACTTGTCATCAATATTTATAACAGGCTCTTTTTACTGTTATTGTACTACAACTACTACTTTCGTATGCAGTGATACTAATACATTTTTGTCAGTTATTAGAATGTGTAACTACTGCAATTTTTTCATAGAAAATTTTATTAGCAATTTGAAATGTGTGTCAACATACATGCATTATATTCTTAATCTTCTTGTACTATGACTTGGTTGTTTGCACACAGGCAAAAACAACAACAAAAAGCAAAAAATAAAAATCAGCTTGAAGATAACATTTTCTACTAGCATTTTCTATAACTCATAGACATGCAGTAATATATAAATTGGGATTCAGATAAGAGCATCTCTCCATTTGGAGTTTACAGTAGAAGCATGACTCCAAAGAAAATCAAATTAGCCTACAAATGCCAATGTCTTCTGATGACAAAAAAAAGCACTAGTCAAAAGCTGAAAGCTATTGAATTAAACATATACAGCTACAATATAAATCAATTTTAAATGTTTTATGTTGGACTGAAAATAGAAGCCATTCCTCAGCACCTCTACTGTTTATTATCTATAAATTGCTAAGAAGATGACTCATGCATTTAAACAGAAGACAAAACTGAAGTTTATCTACCATCTCTTTTGTCTTTTTTCTCATTAAATTACGTTTACTTGAAGGTCATATAATGACTATCTGCTTTTTAGTGCCACCTTTTGGGTGGTCTTGTTATTATATAACATCAAAATCAAAAAACTGGAAATTCAGTGTGTGTGTGTGTTTGTGTGTGTGTGTGTGTGTGTGTTAATCTGTAGCACATTAACATATTAAGTGTATGCCCTTAGATTTTCACCCTAACTGCACAGATTATTAAATGGAAACATTATTCACTATGTTCTGTAATAAAATAGGCGTTGTAATGTTTCCTTATTAGAGTTTATGGAATCATGAAATTCAACCCCTGTCCATCCCATCCATTATATCCTTGTCTCCCAACACAAATCCTAGTAGTCACATTCATATAAAGTTTGATCTAAATTATGTCTATTCTTTCCCTTTTAGGAAAGATGTTTACAGGAGCTGCACCATTCATTGACACAGCCAGAGACAGCTGCTTTTCTGATGCTTCATGATTTGCAAGTATGGAACTAAAATCAAACCCAGGTCTAATTCTAATTCTATGGATTACATTTACCCACTTCAAAGAAAATACTGGCTCTAACAAACATCTTCTGCTACTCCTATCTTGACAGAGTGAGTTTAACTCCAGTGAGATGAGAAATCTGCTCTCAAAATCTCAAAACAAAATAACAGAATTGCTCACTCACATCTTGTTACTTCTAAAATTACAGTTCAGAATTTGACCAATATCAAGGATCTCTCTGATTTAGGTTATAACTGGAAAACAACATTTACTGTGACCCAGGACCTGCCATTTACTCATATAAGTCATTCATTAAAGAGTCTATTTAGCATGTCACCCACCCATTCATCTAGGTTCCCAAAGTCCTGTTTCTATGACTAATTAGATCATTGAAAAATAAGAGACCTAAAAGATATTACTTTAGTTGACATAGAAAATATTTAACAAATTTATAACATAATTTTCAGCCTTCAGGCCAGTAAAAACATCATCTCTTTAAGCATGTTTTAGAGATTTTTGTAAAATCATAGTAGTTCACCACTGAAACTTAATGTTCCTTATACAAACACCTATTTTACATTTGATTTCTAAGAAAAAACCCACCACAAGTGAATTTGTAGCATTTAAATTATTATGACTATATAAACAAAGCTAGCTTAAATCTCTTTGCTTCCAGGCAAATTAAACTCTGCACCCAATTATAATAATCAGATCATCTCAGGGACTTTGTCACAGTTACTCTTTCTGCTCTTCGTTGTTGACCTCTGTTCTGTTCCTATTCCAAATTGTTCTTCCTTATGTTATGTTTTCTTTTACAAATTGTCTTAAATCTTGTTGGATAAAGTTCAAGTGCCAAATGTAAGGAGTTAATTCAGGAATTCCAGCAAGGAGGCTGTGGTTGTTGGACCTAGTACCAGACAGGAGCAGCGTGGAAGAGCCAACTGCTCATGAGCCTTCCAAGACTTCACAGGTCTTAGCTGAGGCCATTGATAATCGTTGCCAGAGGAGAGGTAAAGCAAATGATGGCAAATGCAAGTAAGTAGAGGAAAGATATGTATCAAACATGCTTATATACTATTCACAATAACTAAGACATGGAAGCAACCTAAGTGTCCATCAACAGATGAATGGATAAAGAAGATGTGGCACACATGTACAATGGAATATTACTCAGCCTAAAAAGAATGGAATATTGCCATTTGCAGCAACATGGATGGACCTAGAGATTATCATACTAAGTGAAGTGAGTCAGAGAGAGACAAATTTCATGATATCCCTTACATGTGCAACCTAAAAAAAAATGATATACATGAACTTATTTACAAAACAGAAACAGACTCACAAACACAGAAAACAAACATATGGTTACCTAAGGGGAAAGGCAGGGGAGGGAATGATAAATTAGGAGTTTGAAATTAGCAAATATGTACCACTATATATAAAACAGATAAACAACAAGGATTTACTGTCTAGCACAGGGACCTATATTTAATATCTCGTAATAACCAATAATGGAAAAGAATTTGCAAAATAATTATATATGTATAACAATCACTTCACTGTACACCTGGAACAAACACAATGTTGTAAATCAACTATAGTTCAATAAAAAATTAAAAATTAATTTTTTAAATGCTGATATGATAGGCAGGCAGACTTGCAATGAGATATGATCAGAGTTAAAGTTTCTTAAGAGAAGGCTTAGGAAGCTTCCTGGGTCTGACTGAAAAGTTGGGTTATCAGGTGTTTACCAAGGCGAAGTCGAGGTGTCTTATCGGGAGTGGTCACATACTGAGGAGTTCATTGCAGTGAACTACAGACTTGGTCAACCAGAGGTGGAAGTAGCATTTAAGAAAGGACCCAGTGCTTCCCTCCTGATTGGATAGACATTCTGAGAAACACTGTGAGAAAGGAGTAACCGGAGTAAAGGAACAGTACAAATCTCTAATCAGTTATATAAAGGAATACATTCCATACAAGAGAACATCATGTTCACTGAGCTTCTCTCACCTTTAGGATTATTTTACTTGTGCCACAGGGTGTGATGAACACAAATTTATTTCAAAGGCTTTGTCCTCTGGAAGTGTAGGTTGTTCACTTTGGGATTTGTACATTGACAAAAATTAAAGCCAATCCGTGATGTGCTACACATTTCACGCCCTAGAGTAGAAAATAGCTCTGCTTGTGAATCAACATAAATGTCCATAAACATAGGAAAAACTTCACTTCACAACTTTTCAGAGTCTATTTGCTTTAAATTCAGTGTAGTATTAATTTTAAAAATAAACACACATTGAAACCATGCAAATCTAATTGCCCTCTCTTTATTTTTTTAGTATTATTATTACTACCAGTAGTAGAATAAAAACACAGCATTTGTGATAAAATATTAGTTCTCTTTTCTATTTGCAAATCGGTTAGTTTATTGTTTATACTTAAATAGAATCTTCATGCAGTGATTAAACACCCTCTTGGACTTATCTTCATAGCATATCAGAGAATTCCAATATATTTGGTTGATCTTTTTTCACAAATAGAGAAATGCAGGCTCAGAAATTACTTGATTTTTCCCAAGTTCATTTAAATGACTTGCTTATTAAGCTTTAGGAAATCCCACTAAAATTATATGCTGTTTTTACATTTTACATATCTATTTGTTAAAATCCTAAAGAACATCAACATTTATCTGTACCACTCATTTGGCCCCAAATAGAGGATCTAGTTGATACTTAGGGAACTTTATCCTGAATATATAACTGGACTCACCTAAAATGTTTTCCATCAAAAGTAGATTTAGGTCTTCCATAGTCAATTATATGTTCTATATTGCTGAAACAAGAAACATTTATATTATATGACTTCTAATTACAAAAGTACATTACCTGTCAACCAATTTTCAGAAAATACAGTTTTTAAGCATTATTTCAAAACTAAAAATGCCTACTCATTATCTTATACTATGTAGGATCAGTTTATACAATAGAAAAAACTCTAGATGAAGGTTTCCATTAAGCTATAATATTAAATAATTCACCTAGAACCTGAATTTCTAGAAACATACTCAATTTCTCCTTTTAAGTAAAAAAAAAGTAAAAGTTAATATATATATCAATTGCGTGGAATAAAGATTTTATTCTAGAATAACATAACATTATTTTCAAACAAACTTTTCATTTGAAATAGTTCCAGATTTTTAGAAGATTTGCAGAAGAGTTGCAAAGAAAATACAGAGAGGTCCCATATACTCTTCACTCAGATTTCCCTAATGTTAACCTTACACAACCGTGGTTCAGTTGTTAAAACTGATGAATTAACATTGAGACATTGATTTGTTAAACTAAAAACTTCATTCAGATTTCACTAGTTTCTCCAATAATCTTTTTCTATCTCAGGACCCAATCCAGGATGCTTCATTACCTTTCATTATATTATTTTTTTTTAATTTTTATTGGAGTATAGTTGCTTTACAATGTCGTGTTCATTTCTACTGTACAGCAAAGTGAATCAGTTATATGTATACATATATCCCCTCTTTTTCAGATTTCCTTCCCATTTAGGTCACCACACAGCACTGAGTAGAGTTCCCTGTGCTATGCAGTAGGTTCTCATTAGTTATCTATTTTATACATAGTATCAATAGTATATATGTGTCAATCCCAATCTCCCAATTCATCCCACCCCCACCCTTTCCCCCTTGGTATCCATACGTTTGTTCTCTTCGTCTGTGTCTCTATTTCTGCTTTGTAAATAAGATCGTCTATACCAATTTTTTATTACATTATTTTGAATAAAAGCATGTTTACATTTATTTTGGATAAAGAAGATAAATATCAGCAATATAATAAACACTCTTTGAATTATTATCAAAATATATAGTATAAGTAGGAATCTAATACACTTATTTGCCAGGAGATTTTATAAAACTTAGAGAAAAATTTTAAATGTGTCTCTGATTTTAGTAACTTTAGTACCTCTAGTGTAATTATTATTTTCATCTTGCTCTCAGTATCTATTAATTTACTTTTAGTTTATTGTATAAGCATAAAATTATATGAAAATATTGAAATAATTCTTACATGCTCTAAAAAAGTAGAATTTACATTTCTATATATTTATTATAGTATTATTTGCACATTTTATAGAAAGATGTTTCCATGACTACAAACTATCTGAATTGGAAAAAAAGGGCCGTCTACATAGATAGAGATGATACTCTGAAATATTTGAGAAAATGGAGAGAGAGAGAGAGTGAGAGATTTCAACTGTACAAGGCTTGGGTATATCTGAGCAGTTGTGGAATAGAGAGCTACCTTATTAAAAACTTTTTTGGATATTGAATTTGGAATCATTATATATGGGTTGCAAACTGATATCATAGAGGGTATAGCACACAGGAATTAAGAGTTCACCAACACTGTATACTCATATACTCGAGTAGTCAATTTCACAGCATTCTACAGAACAAGGTTTTCAAGCCAAATCATAAGGAAAACTCAGAGAAGACCAGAGGAGTAATGCAAATATGGTTAAATGATTAGAGAACATGATCTTTAAGACATGCGATTATTAATCTTTTACTCTAGAGAAAGAAAGCTGAAATGAATATTCAATTTTAAGCTTGGCTACTACTCAGAGGATGTACTCACTAGAGCTACTGAACC
This sequence comes from Monodon monoceros, assembly GCF_005190385.1. Lineage (NCBI taxonomy): Eukaryota > Metazoa > Chordata > Mammalia > Artiodactyla > Monodontidae > Monodon > Monodon monoceros. The sequence continues at coordinate 17,913,572 of NW_021703767.1, forward strand.
CAAACAGATGGAATTAATTGTAACAGTGGAAAGATGTACGTGAGATAAAGAAAGTCTTCCTGATTATGGAAGCTATTAAGCAGTTGAAAGTTCAATGATTTTTTTTTTTTTTAGCGAATTAAATTAGCATGCAAAATGGCATGTTTATCATGTCTTGGATTTTCTTTAGATAATCACCACATATACTTGCATCCTTTAGCAATATGTTCACTTCTGAATGTTTCTAAACTTCTTATAAATAGAATGATATTGCATATATTCTGCAATATACTTTTGTTTGCTCAAAATTATATTTATATAATTAATCCATGTCAGTATATTTTAAAGACCTATCTTATTTTCTAGTACCACAAAATGTTTTAAGTACATCTCAAATTTTCCCTGCCCAATCAACTACTTCATCAAGGAGGCTTGGTTCCTTTTATTGCAGAATGGTATTTAGAAATCAAGATCTGGGCTCCAAGTGTACTTATTGCTACTGGGTTTTCATTACTTTTAGATCCTCTCAGTGTAGTATGTATTGTGAAGATATGTGTAGGTATACTAACCCATGCATACACACACATTACATTTCTGTATCTATTTATCTGTGTGCATATATATAGAAAACATAAGTAAATATACTGTACAAAATGAGAGCTAAATATATATATGTATACAAGTTCATACAGATATCTCCAACTCCAATGCAATACCACAGGGTTCACTTTTTTTTCATAAATTTATTTATTTTATTTATTTTTGGCTGCGTTGGGTCTTCGTTGCTGCACGCGGGCTTTTCTCTAGTTACAGCAAGTGGGGGCTACTCTTTGTTGCGGTGGGTGGGCGTCTCACTGCGGTGGCTTCTCTTGTTGCAGAGCACGGACTCTAGGTGCGCGGGGCTTCAGTAGTTGTGGCTCACGGGCTCTAGAGCGCAGGCTCAGTAGTTGTGGCGCACAGGCTTAGTTGGCCCGCGGCATGTGGGATCTTCCCAGACCAGGGCTCGAACCCGTGTTACCTGCATTGACAGGCGGATTCTTAACCACTGCACCACCAGGGAAGCCTGGGTTCACTTTTCTGTAAACTTTTTCTCAATAAGAAAGAAACAGCTCTCATTTTCTACAAAATATTTACTTATTTTTTCAATCATAGACACAGAAAATAGTTTCAGAATTACTAACCCACACCTCTACGAGAAACAAATTTACTAATTACAGTGCAGTATTCTGTATAATGCTGTTTTGTAGTTGGCTTTTAATTATCCGCTCACTCTTTGTGGTATACAGTTCAAAGGCTTTTGAAAAACGCAGTCATGAAGCCACCATTACAGCTGTGATACAAAACAGTTTTGTCACCCCCCCCAAACTCTCCCATGCTGCCCCTTTGTTGTCAACATCTCCCCTCATTCCTTAACCCTGGCAACTACAGATCTGTTTTCCGTCCCTATAACTTTGTTTTTCAATAACACCATATAAATGAGATCAAGCAATATGTAGTATTTTGAGTTTGGTTTCTTCTTTTTAGCAAAATGTATTTAATATTTATCTATATTGTATAAATCAATAGTTTTTTTCCTTTATATTGCTAAATACATATTTCATTGTGTGGCTGTACTACAGTCTCTTTATCCATTCACTGGTTAAAGGACATCTGAGTTGTTTCTAGTTTTGGATAATTATGAATAAAGTTGCTATAAACATTCATGGAAAGACTTTTATATTAATACAGTTTTCCATTTATCTTGTGAAGAAACTGAAAAATAGGATTGCTAGGTCATATGGTAAGTATATACTTAACTTTATAAGAATAGAATAGTGCTTTCAGAAATAGATTCACATATAAATGTTCACGTAAATTATCATAACTGTGCTAATGCAATTCAATGGGAAAAGAATGATCTTTACAATATCACTCTGTGGTGGATAAAAGATGGCCACAAATTTATTGGCACTCCTTCCATCAAGATGTGATCCCTTCCCCCGAATCTGAGCTTTCCTGTAACCACTTTCATCAGTAGAGTAGGAAGGAAGTGAATTATGACAATTTCTAGACCTATGTTAAGGAACCTGAGCATCAGACACATGAGTGAAGAAGCCATTTTGGAAGTAGATCCTTCAGGCTCTGGGGCCCTCGCTGATAACATAGACCAGAAATGAACCATCTTGCCAAACCCCTCCGGATCCTTGACCCAAACAATCATGATGGGAAAGAATAAAATGTAGTCCCTAATACACTTCACATCTCCAAACTTTCATTAGAAATGGATTATGACTCTAACTGTAAAAGGTAAAATTAGGGCTTCCCTGGTGGCGCAGTGGTTGAGAGACCGCCTAACGATGCAGGAAATACGGGTTCGTACCCCGGTCCGGGAGGATCCCGCATGCCGCGGAGCAGCTGGACCCGTGAGCCAAGGCCGCTGAGCCTGCGCGTCCGGAGCCTGTGCTCCGTGGCGGGAGAGGCCACAACAGTGAGAGGCCCGCGTACCGCAAAAAAAAAAAAAAAAAAAAAGTTTTGCATCAGTGTCATGACTAAGATGGCCTGAGATCTTCTTCCTCATTCACTCTTTTTGAGAGATTTTGGTATCAAACTTACGCTATTCTCATATAAGCAACTGGAATGTTGTTTCTTTTTTATATACTCTGGAATCATTGATGTTAATATTGAAATTATTAATCGATTCCCCAGAAAAAAACTTCCATCCGAGATGATGTTTCTTCTTCCTAAACTAGACATTTGAGGTTTTCCTTCCTGGTGTCTATTGTAGGCAAACTATTCCAGGTTTTCTTTATCTTAAAAGCTCATTCTATTGCTCCCATTCCTGTCATTTTTCTAGCATACAATTCTTCACTGACAGATATTTTCTCTCAGTATGTATATTAAATATATCATTTCCCTTTCTTCAAGCTTTTATTGTTAATGTGGAGAAATAATCTTTCAGAATAATTGTCATATCTCTAAATGTAACTATCTGTACTGCTTGCTGGGGTTTAAATTTTCTATTTATCTTTGGTCATCTGAATTTTTACTATTATATTTAGGTATGAATTTCTTATTTTTAAGCTTTCTCCATCTTCCATTTTTCTTAACCTATTTTCTCTATTTTCCATCCAATGGACTCTGTTACATTCTTGGAAATTTCTCCACTATCTCTCTCCAGTTGACAAATTTGCTTTTCATCTTTGTCTAATCTACTAATAAACCCATTTTATTCAGATTTTATGCTTGGTTATTTTTATAGACTCTCACTTTTGAAATTTATTTTCAAACCATTATTTTAGATTTTGTGTCTAATTCCAATATCTAGTATTTTTGCAGGTTTGATTCTGGGTTTGTTTTTTTCTGCCGGCTCTCACTCAACATGCTTGCTTATTTTGTTTTGTTTTGTTTTACTTTGTTTTTGTTTTACTGTGAGCTCATATTACTGTAGATATTGAGCCCTGAGCTGCGGTGATTTTTATGAGAGGGCTTTTGTCTGGTCCTGCCAGGTCCCTAGGGTACTACTAACCAAGGACCACTTTACACTGAATACTTGTATGTTGAATATTGAGACCACCCAGGAAGTATGAATTCAGTCAGTAAAACTGAAATCAGATGGCTTGTGGTTATGAAGTCTAAAAGAAAGCTTTTCATTCCCTCCATACAGTATCAAATTCAAGAGAGACTATTTTTCTTGTCCTTTCTTGAGAGGTGAATGTATGGGATGTGGAGAGATGATTCCCCATGAGCATCCCATCTTGTATAGACCTGAGGCTTTTCTAGGTTCCACACTTCCAGACAGTCTCTGAAAACAAACTTTTCCACACAGAAAATTCTTTCAAGGGGAACTGATTTTTGAGTTGTGTTTCCCTCTTGATGCCTTGGCTTCCAATTCCTTACTTTCTTGTCTGTTCATAGATGCTTTCATAAAAAATTTATTTTTAATATTTCCTCCAGTTTTTTAATTGTTTTCAACAGGAGGGGTCTTAAGGCAATCTATTCATAGTACTGCCTGAAACAGAAATAAAAGCCTACTCATTTTTAAGTCCTTTTTATAAATTAAATACCAGCTCTCAGTTATCAGTCATATTAGAGTTCTCATCTATAAAAATTAAATCATGACTTAATAATTGTTTTAAATTTTGAACCATGACGGAAAGCATTTTTTTTTAAAAAGTCTGCCTCCAAATAATTTCTTCATCACAACAAATTCATTTAAAGGATTATACTCTCATTTGAATCCCATCATGGGCAAGCATCATTCTCACATTAGTCTTAATAATTTTCAGTTCAATTGATTTGAAGTAAATATTTGGCTCTCTCTCTAGAATTTTATTTTTTAAGTTGCAGGTAGAGATAAGACCATCCCTACACTAGAGAAGTTTACAATCCAGTGGGAAAACTATATAAGCAACCAAACAATTACTGCTGTTTGATAGATATAAAAGGTAATAAAAAGCACTATGGATACAGCAACAAAAATAGAAGAAAGGCACTTGTTATTGCTTCAGCCTGTCTCTTTGTATGTGGGGAAGGAGCTGGCATCGTCTGGCATTTTTTCACTATGGAGTCGTCATAGGAGCAGAGTACTGAAAAGTTCCTCAGTCACACAAGAAAGTAATGAATGTTCTGGAATTCAGGAAGGGCAAAGTAGAATAGGTGAAGATACAGAGATATAAAGCAGCTTTGTGTGTGCAGGAAACAACAAATAGTCTGGTACGATGAGGATTTAAATGGCAAGATGGGCTTGTGAGATTTGAGACTGCACGCATTGTCATGGGCCATAGGAAAGGAGGTGGAATTCTATCTCTAGATGACTCAGAAACATTGGTTTAAGCGGAAAAGGGACAAAACAGATTTGTACAACAGGAATATCGTTTTCCAAAGTTTTGGTTCTGTAGACTGCCTTACCTCTGGATGTTTTGTCCCTGGCTCTTTGGGGGACATTTTAATTTTTTGTTGAACAATGGCAGTTGTGTGGAGAAGAAGAGTAGAAACTGTGGTAACTAGGAATTGTTCTCAGAAATGGGTACACCTCTTCTTTCGTCCATTCCATTTTATGGGGGATTGAGTCAAGCTGGGTTAGCTTTTGTTACCTTCAGAGCACCACACACCTTGTACTCAGTGTGATGCCTGGAGTGCCAAAGGGTTTTCTCAGATCCCTGATCTATCTTTGAAGTTCAGCAGTCTCTGCATGCCTCCACCACAGAGTGGTGTCTCTCTCCATCCTCTATTCCTCTCCAAGCAGTGTTCTGCCATATTGCTCGTTATTCACCATATGCATTCTGTTGGATGTTTCTGTTGTCTTGGTTCAGCCTTTAGGTCTTGAGTGATCCCTGTTAGCCTGGGTCTTGGAGATGGTGTTTCATCAGGGTTCTTATCCCTCCCTTCCATGGCAGCAGAATTCTGACTCACATGTGTGGGCAGTAGCTGGGAGAGAGTTTCCTGGGCCTCTTCTACTAGTAGCAGACTTTTTCATTGTCTGAGTGCAGAATCTTGGGTTTGAGTCAGTTTCCCGCTCTTTCCCTACACATTTTTTACTTCTACTCTATCCTCAGTGGCAATCTACCTTTGCCTGGGACCAGGGGTGGGATGTCTTCTTTCCTTTCCTTCTTTATTTCCCTGCCCCAGAATTAGTAGTTCTTCTGTCCCTTTGGTTTCATATGAGAGATGAGTCTAGGAGATGGCTGGGGTTTTGTCTCTGTGAGTCTCTGAGGACGAGGGCTACTAGCTGGTGAGTGAGCGCAGAGTCCCCTAGTGCTTGGGATCGCTGACATGCTGATCGTCACTTTTCCTTTAAGAATTTATAAAAATTTTATCTGTCTTCTCCTAATTCACTTTTACAGTAGCTCTTTTCTCAGTGTTCTATCAATAGTGAAAAATAAATTGTGTCCTTTCTCTCTTCTATACCTAGTCTTTTGTGACTACTGCTCTTTGAACAGTTCGAAAAAAGTTATGATTTTGTTGATTATCCAGATTTTTCTGAGAGTGATATTCTCTTGCGGTTTTATACATTTTCAGCAAAAGTCAAACTCCTGAGCAAAAGTTTAGCACTCCTTTGATTTAGTTTTGCCTGTTTTTCTATACAAATTTTAAAATAATTTTTCTAGGTTCCCTTTGGAAAAAATTTCTATCAGTTTTTTACTGTGATATATTCAATGTATAAGTTGTGGGGAAATGTTATTTTTATGATTCTGAGGCTTCCATGGACAAATGATAAGACATGACATCATGTGATCAAATAATTTTGCATACATCAAAAGTTGTTTTAACTTTATCATTTTTTAACAAAGCCTGATTTTTTTTTCATGTTCCTTTCCAGGATTTTAATATTTTTTATGATTTAATATTTTCTATAAAAGGGGCTTTTTTATACTATATTTTTAAACTTGTATTTTATATATGTGAATATTATGACCATGCTAAATTATCTTATGCTGTATAATAGTTTTTACTTGATTTTCTTAGTTTTAGTAAAACTATTAATTATTGACTGTGAAATACATTACTTTACATTCTCAATTTTTTGTGTGTTTTATTACTCATCCCTAATATCATTGGTTAGTACTTCCAGAAAAGTGTTAGTTAATATTAGTAGTGATAGTGGAATTCCTGCACTTTTATTTCTATTATTTTCTCATTTAAAAAGATATTAACATTTGGTAGGAATGCTACATAATATTTTTAAAGTATCCATCTTTTCTGTTTTATTAAGAGCCTTTATTACTAATGGACATTATAGTTTATCAAATGCTTTATCTGTGTCTAAACAATTTGGAACATATTTTTTTTCCTTTAGATCTATTAATAATAAACTATGTTAATAACTCATAATAATGAATTGCCCTTGGTTTTCTGGAATAAAACATACTTGGTTATGATCTTGTTCATAGACTAAGTAAAACTGGTCTAAATATTATTACTTTCTTTGTGAAAACTTTGTGAAGATTATTAACTTTATGTTGTTTTTGCAAAAAGAATTTAGTTCCTTTCTTTCTGTTTGAATGGTTTGGAAAGCTTAACGTTGGGATTGTCTGTTTTTTAAGAGTTTGGTATTTTGTGGTGGAGGGGTCCTCTTTAGTCACATTCTTTCCTTCGTTTCTTTTGTGGTAACTTATGTTAGATTTTTCCATTTCCTCTCGGGTCATTTTAGGTAAATTATATTTTCCATTTCACTCATATTTTCAAATATTTTCGCATAAACTTGAGAAAATATATAACTTAATGATCTTCTAATTTTGTTTGTACCTGTGGTTTTTTCCCCACTCTTAGTATTTGTTATTTCATGTGTGCTTCTTCTCCTTAAGTTAGTTAATGGTATATTGATTTTATTTTTTTACATGAGCCAGATTTTGAGTTTACTTATTAGTTCTAATGTTTCCTTTTTTCCCAATATGCTCAAAATTATTCTCTGTTATAAATGCATTCTTCCTTCTGTAGAGTTTTGGGTTATTTTGTTCTTTTTTTTTTTTTTTTTTAAATTCAAATGTAGGCTTCCTAGCAGACTTTTACTTGTCCTTATAAGATCTGCTACATGGTCTTTTCTTCATTAATATTTTATAGATATCCTATAATTTTACTTTGTATAGTCTCTGTGACCCAAGAGTTGTTTAAATTCCCTTTCTCATTTTCATTTCCATATGTTGAAGGAATTACGTTATATGCCACCCTTGGAATTTTATTGGAATTGTATGTAGAATGTAAATTAGTTTGGAAAGTACTTTTAAGATTACAATATGAAATTATTCTATCCTAGATTATTGCTTTTTAACCTATTATTAAAGTTTTATTTTGTGTCCCTGAATAAAGGCTTGTAGGTTTTATTTATGTAGTCCAGCACAGCTTTTATATATTTTAAGTTGTTTATATTGTTTTTGCTATTAAGAATAAAATTTTTCCATTATATTTTATGTTTTGGGGGATATATAAAAATTCTGTTTTGTAATCATTTTGTTACCTTAAGTCTAACTTCATAAAACTACTTGATGATCATTATATTTTTCATTTTGTTCTCCTGGGTTTTCCAAGTAGTAGGGCATCATATTACATTGTGACTATCACAGTGGAACAGGGATATATTTCACAGAAAATTGTGCACACTACCGGCATAGGATACAATTTACTATAACATAAGAAACTTCATGATTTGTTGCACACAGACAGGCAAGCCTAACTGGCCTTTACATCTCTACAACGTGGCCAGCAGCTGCTGATGATGATCCAGCACGGTCTGGCACAGGTCCTTTGAAAAGCTCCTTTGACCATTCTCATCAGCATAATCCATGGATGCTAGGATGCCAAGTGTACCCTCCTGCCTCCTCTCAACTGTCAGACTGGCTATGTCATGTGTATGCCTGCCTACCACCTGCAACTTCTGTTAAAAGCCCCAGAACATTCTTACGGAGATGCTAGAGAAGTTAAAGATTAAGTTTTCCAGAGTAAATGATCCAGACACACTATGTATATGGAAAACCCAGACTTAAGTTTGTATGAAATCTTTTCCTGAACGTATAAATAAACTATAGCTTTTTCTCCTCCTCTCTTCCACATTCTTCTTTCTAATATTCTCTTCGTAAGGCATTTGATAGAATTCCCAGAAAAATGTTGAATGACAATGCTAATAAGTATTTTTGCCTTTATTTTGATGGGAATAACTCTAGTGCTTTTCAAAGGAATTTGATATATACTGTGTATTTAGTTATTCCTTATCATATTAAGAGAGTTTTAGTTTGTTTCTAGATGATAAGCAGATATAATTTTTTTAATTCAAGAATAGATGATCAAATATTTTAAAATTCATTTTTAGCATCTATAAAGATTATTTGATTTTTAAAATTTTTATTTATAGATAGATTTAATTATATTAATAGATATCTGTATAATAAACCATTCTTGAGCTCCTGGAATAAAGATAGCTCTTATTCCCTTAATATGTTTCCCAAATTTTAAGATATAAAGTCAGGAATCAGCTTGGCATGGTACATTGTATTAAAAAAGGATCATAAAAGAGAGATGGTTAATAATTCAAATACAGCTTTCCAGAGTAATAATTTGCTGTTTTATTGTTGTCACCAATTCCAAGGTCACCTTGGTTCTACTACTTTACCTGTCAAGATGATTTAGGTTATATGGCTGTATAATGCCAAATTCCAGGTGCTGAAAACAAGGTGTTATTCCTTATTTATACTATATGCCCTTATTCTTGGTTGCCCCATTGTCATTACCACCCAGGCTGATAGAGCAGCCAGTTAATTCAACATAACCATTGTCATTACAGAGGAAAAGAAAGAGAATATGGCAAATCACACTGGCTCTGAGAATTTCCAACTGGAGGTAACACTCTGCTCTCATGTCATTGGCTAGAACAAGTCACTCTGCTCGCAGTGTATTAAAGGAAGTCACACAGACACACCTAATTTTGAGTGGTTAGGAAAGTGCAATGTTAATATGTTCTTAGAAAGAGAACCAGAAATATTGGGTTGACCAAAAAGTTCACTTGGGTTTTTCCATAAGATGTTTTGGTCAACCCAATATTTGATTGACAGCACTACATAAACTCTCTCTTTACTATGAGACCTTGGACAGGTCAATTAACCTTTCTAAGCTTCTGATAATAATAGAATACACTTCACAGGGCTACTTTGAGGATAAATAATCTAATACATGGAAAGTCTTCAGTGTAGTGCTTGGCAATCAAAATGCTGTGAATAAATGTGAGTTATCATCATCACCATCACCACCACCATCACCATCATCACATATCCAAATCAATTTTATTCAAGTATTTAAAAATATTTTATATATGTTTGTCTTGGATTATCAAATATTTTGAGATATTTATGTCTTTGACTATCAGAAAAACCTACATTTGACTATAATTATTTTTTCAATTCTTTTTGACTACTTCAGTACCTTTTTGGGCCTGTACATTGATGTCTACTTCAGTATCTACCAGAGAGTGAATGAGAGAAAATAAGTCAGGTTGAATAAGTGTTTCATTTAAATGGGACTTTTCAATACTTCAAATGAAGAATTACACATTAAAAACATAGAATATTACTCAAAGTGCCAATTCAGACAATATGCTCAAAATTACCACAATTTGTTAAAAATGTGATTGAAGGCATATGTTGAGTTCTCTAATGTGTGTATAATATCCTACCAGAAATTATAAGACAAAAATTAAATTTTTTTCACCTGTCATTTTTACTTCTCAATATAAGCATTTTCCTCTAATTTGAGAGCAGAATGCAAAAGAATCTATTTTTCTTAGGAAGATAAGATTCTTCTTATAGCTTCACTATTTTGTACCACCATTAACAAGAAAAAGTAAGATAACACGTATGAAGCCCTAAAACCTATTCCTATTACTTATAGCCGTTCCTTTAAAAAGAAAAAAATAATCATATATTAAAAAGAAAATATTAAGTATTTTAATATTAAGTTGAAAGCTTCAAGCTTAAGGTTTTCTGTTTTGTTTTTACAATGCCTCAGAGTCATTCTTTACACTAAATAATAACATTTTAGTGCTTTAGTTTTATAGGCATCCCTAATTTTTCTTTTTTTCAAAAAGCAAAGAAACATTGATAAAATTCTTAAATGATGTTAAAGAAAGTTTCCATAGAAATGCAGAAGGAATTAAACAGTAAAAGCTATTCACTAGACTTTTAATATTAGATTTTAGCATTTTTTTCCTCATTTCCTAAATGAGGAATTTAGGAATTCCTCATTTTCTAAATTTTTTTCTCATTTCCTAAAACTGTTGAATGGATCTGAACTGTATTTCTCAGTAACTAAGTCCTTTCATCTGTGAATATCTATGAGTTATCATATAGGCCCTATGTTGCTTCTACACAGAATAATGATAATTTAGTAGACTGTACAAACTGAACTGTACAGAATAAGCCAAATGACAAAAATTAAACTGAAAAATATTTTCTGAAGCATATGACCATTTTCAGAAAAGAGAATTTTTCCATATTCTTACCTTCTTAGAAAAGGAACAGAAATGGCAATACTAATCACATACAAGGTGTATTATGAAGTTTCAAAATAATGAAAAGAAGAAAATCAGATCAAATAACTCCTCTTTTTTTGAAACCTTCACCACTGCCCCGCACCTCTTGCCCTTGGACAGGTCAATGGCTCCGTCTTTTCCATCCCATCCTCTTTGTCCATATTCCACATATAGCCCTAAATACACTCAGGAGCAACTACTTAAATACATCTGTAGAAGATGCTCAGGAGCAAGTATTTAAACAATCATTGCCAAGACTGAAATTTCAAGGTGCAGGGTATATATCATTAGTGCCCAGTATAGCACCTGACACAGTACATACTTAATAAACATTAAAAATATAAAAGGAGGAACAAAGGAATGAAAGACAGGAAGTAAGAAGGGAGGAAGAAGATCTACAAAAAACCCCAGAGGAAAAACTTGATACAATTTTTAAAAAGTCATTTCAATTGGTAACAATGTTTCTTCTCCTCTCATTTTTTTAAACAGATTTTATGTTTATGGAGAATTACTTGAGGCTTTCGACAGCCATTTGCAGTAAATAATATTCCTGCAAAAGAGCAAGACTGCTGTGCTTGTTTTACCTAATAGTGTCAAATGGAAAAAAGGAAAGAAAAAAATCACATAAGAAAATCCTAAACTTGAAGAGAGAAATGGCTGAAGAATCATATTGTCATCTTAAGGGAGGCTTTTCTTATGTGCACTCATTTTCTATGTTTGAATTAAGTTAACAGAGATGTGTGATTTAACAAGAGCTGATGGGCAAAACCCTAATTTTTTTCTGTGTTTTTGGTTCTCATGACATGAGTTTTCCATTGTCCTTAAAATCATCAAATCTGTTCTTAAAGAGTTACTTTTCACCATGGCACCTGGGCTTAAGACAGGGAATGGGTGACTCACAGTCTCAATTTTCTCTCAAAAGCCATATCCTGAATCCCAGCCACTCAGAAATGACATCTGAATTAGAAACTAATTCATTAAAAATCTTTTCTGTTCTCTTAAAAAAATTATTATAAGGATTTGCTTTATACTTTCAGCTTATTACCTACAATGTCACTAATTTCCTTTTGTTTTAGTTCCTAAATTTGCACAATTTTTTTTTTAATGCTTTACTTGAGCCTTCTCTCTCACTATAGTATTTCTCATCCTTATACCCCATGTGTTCTCTAGAAGCTTCAGGTGCTGCACAGGTGTTCAGAGCAGAGCTCTTGTGTTTAACATGCACATTTCTGCAGATCTCTTGTAATGTTCCTTTGGCTTCTCTTGCTTCCTTTTATTTCATCTCTAATTCCTAATGAGAAATATATATAGCTTGTGCAGTTGCCTTGAGTTTGAATGAATGTCAGCTGCTCAGCAAGTTTGACAAGCATCACATTCTTCTTTAAGGTAGAAAAGTCAATTTATTCTAATGTAAAGTTTGCCATATATTTATCCTTTCTTAGTTGAAACTTTCTCTTATAAGTTTAGGAATGTTTTTTTGGCAAAGTTGTAATACTTGGGAAATGTGTAGGTCAGTGTCTGTACATAATAAGTGCTCGATAAATATTAGGGTTTGGATGGTGTTGTTGAGTTCCAGAAAACATTATATATACCTACTCAGAGTCAGATATACTTACTTAAGAGTTAAAAAGTCATAAAACTGAAGTCTTTATTTTATATTTCCTGCCTCAGTGATACAATATGGAAATTTGGAATCCATTTTTCCTTCATATATATATATATATATATATATATATATATAACTTTTTAAGTCATAGTATCTACAAACTGTGGCACTGAATCCTTTTGTAAACGAAACCCCTTTACACCATCATATTCTCCAGCTCTTTTATAGGCTGAATAACATAAAACAAAAGAGCCTTATTTGATATTTTACTCATTGTTTTCAGACACCGGTGACAATAACACCATTAGCCACGGTAGATTTCTAGAAACAGAAAATAGTGTGTTTGATTTTCTAATAAACAATTTTCTAGTTGAGGCAAAGTTTCATTGAGGAATAACTACCTCACCAACTACTCAGCATATAATAAATTGTTTATACAGCAGAGATATACCATTAACACAAACAGCAATTTGTACATCTCTAGTTATTTAAAGTGCTAAAATCACCTTAAAACTGATAGAAAATTTGAGCTGGAGCTCTCCAACCTGCTCATTTTATAGATTTAGAAACTCAGTTCCAGAGAGTCTGTGATTAAGGTCTCTAGCAGACGGTGGCACATCTGAAATTAGTTACCCTTACTCTTAACCCAGTCTCCTTTCTTCTATATGCTTGTGTACATATAATTATATATACATATTGCATTAAAGGTTAAAAGATCAGATTACCTCACTCCATCAAGCTGTGTGGGCTTTGCCAAATCTCTTAACTTCTCTGTGCTTCAGTTACCTCATCTGTGATATAGAGATATAAATAACAATAAATCTACATGTAAGGATTAATTAGCTTATATATGTAAAGTGTATATGGCATATAGTAAGTACACAATAAATGGACATTATAATTGTCGCAGAAAAATGTTAAATTTTTCCTAGAAATATATTAATTCAGATGTAACCTCATTCACAATTGGCTGTCTTCTTCTGCCTAGTTCTCTGGAGTGGACCCAAGTTCTTAATTTAGAAGCAGCACGAAAGAGAAGGTACAGTCTGGCAGGGGACAGCAGGAAGCCACTGCTCAGAAAACAGGGAATTGGGGATACACAGAGTATGAGTTACCCACCTATGCGCGCACGTACACACGCCCACACGCATGCTCCCAGCCCAACCTCCTTAGGCCAGATGGACGAATAGAAAGTTTCCTGGAATCATTACTACTTCCTTGAGAAGCTGACAAGAATCATCCCCACTGATATTACTTCATAATGGACAAGCAGCACCAAGTCCTCATATAGGGCAGCAGCTGGAACCATTCTGTTTTGGCCATCACTTCCAGACCACCAGAATTTCCTACTAGCTAGCTGCAGATACTCCAACAGTTCATACTATTACCCTTAAAATAATGCAACTATGCATTTTCACAATGGATATTTTGTTCGTGATGGCAACATTTTCACAACAGTATAATAAACTGTTATATACTGCCTAAGTCTGTCTTAAACAAATATTGATATAATTTGTCAATATTACTGTTATCAGTGAAATGCTTTTGGATATTATTGTTGTTGTTGTGTTTTTTTTTTAATTTAGAAAATATCGGGGGACCATAATTTGCATGGACAGTTTTTCTTCAAAAAATTTCTTCAAGGGGACGAGGGGAAGATTGCGGAAGAGTAAGACACGGAGATCACCTTCCACCCCACAGATACACCAGAAATACATCTACGCATGGAACAACTCCTACAGAACACCTACTGAATGCTGGCAGAAGACCTCAGACCTCCCAAAAGGCAAGAAAGTCCCCACGTACCTGGGTAGGGCAAAAGTAAAAAGAATAAACAGAGACAAAAGGATAGGGACGGGACCTGCACCAGTGGGAGGGAGCTGTGAAGGAGGAAAGGTTTCCACACACTAGGAAGCCCCTTCGTAGGTGGAGACTGTGGGTGGTGGAGGGGGTAAGCTTCGGAGCCGTGGAGGAGAGCGCAGCAACAGGGGTGCGGAGGGCAAAGCGGAGAGATTCCCGCATGGAGGATCGGTGCTTACTGGCACTCACCAACCTGAGAGGCTTGTCTGCTCACCCGCCGGGGCGGGCGGGGCTGGGAGCTGAGGCTCGGGCTTCCGTCGGAGCGCAGGGAGAGGACTGGGGTTGGCGGCGTGAACACAGCCTGCAGGGGGTTAGTGCACCACGGCTAGCCGGGAGGGAGTCCGAGGAAAAGTCTGGACCTGCCGAAAAGGCAACAGACTTTTTCTTCCCTCTTTATTTCTTGATGCGCGAGGAGAGGGGATTAAGAGCACGGCTTAAAGGAGCTCCAGAGATGGGCATGAGCCACCGCTAAAAGCGCAGACCCCAGAGAAGTGCATGAGACGCTAAGGCTGCTGCTGCTGCCACCAAGAAGCCTGTGTGCGAGCACAGGCCACTATCCACACCCCACTTCCGGGGAGCCTGTGCAGCCCACCACTGCCAGTGTCCGGGAATCCAGGGACAACTTCCGCGGGAGAACCCACGGCACGCCTCAGGCTGGTGCAATGTCACGCCGGCCTCTGCCGCCCCAGGCTTGCCCCGCACTCCGTGGCCCTCCCTCCCCACGGCCTGAGTAAGCCAGAGTCCCCAAATCAGCAGCTCCTTTAACCCCATCCTGTCTGAAGGAAGAACAGAAGCCCTCCAGCGACCTACACGCAGAGGCGGAGCCAAATCCAAAGAAGAGCCCTGGGAACTGTGAGAACAAAGAAGAGAAAGGGAAATCTCTCCCAGCAGCCTCAGAAGCAGCGGATTAAAGCTCCACAAATAACTTGATGTACCCTGCATCTGTGGAATACATGAATAGACAGCGAATCATCCCAAATTGAGGAGGTGGACTTTGAGAGCAAGATTTATGATATTTTCCCCTTTTCCTCTTTTTGTGAGTGTGTAGGTGTATGCTTCTGTGTGAGATTTTGTCTGTATAGCTTTGCTTCCACCATTTGTCCTAGGGTTCTATCCATCAGTTTTTTTATTGTTTGTTTGTTTGTTTTAATAATTATTTTTTATTTTAATAACTTTATTATATTTTATCTTATTTTATTTTACTTTATCTTTTCCTTCCTTCCCTCCTTCTTTCCTTCCTCCCTCCCTCCTTCCTTTCTTTCCTTCTTTCTTTCTTTCTTTCTTTCTTTCTTTCTTTCTTTCTTTCTACTTCTACTAATTCTTCCTTTCTACTTTTTCTCCCTTTTATTCTGAGCCATGTGGATGAAAGCCTCTTGGTGCTGCAGCCAGGAGTCAATGTTGTGCCTCTGAGGTGGGAGAGCCAACTTCAGGACACTGGTCCAGAAGAGACCTCCCAACTCCACATAATATCAAATGGCAAAATCTCCTAGAGATCTCCATCTCAACACTAGCACCTAGCTTCACTCAACGACCAGCAAGTTACAGTGCTAGACACCCTATGCCAAACAACTAGGAAGACAGGAACACAACCCCACCCATTAGCAGAGAGGCTGCCTAAAATCATAATAAGTCCACAGACACCCCAAAACACACCACTAGATGTGGTCCTGCCCACCAAAATGACAAAATCCAGCCTCATCCACCAGAACACAGGCACTTGTCCCCTCCACCAGGAAGCCTACACAACCCACTGAACCAAAATTAGCCACTGGGGACAGACACCAAAAACAACAGGAACTACGAATATGCAGCCTACAAAAAGGAGACCCCAAACACAGTAAGATAAGCAAAATGAGAAGACAGAAAAACACACAACAGATGAAGGAGCAAGATAAAAACCCACCAGAACTAACAAATGAAGAGGAAATAGGCAGTTTACCTGAAAAATAATTCAGAATAATGATAGTTAAGATGATCCAAAATCTTGGAATTAGAATAGACAAAATGAAAGAAACATTTAACAAGGACCTGGAAGAACTAAAGATGAAGCAAGCAACGATGAACAACACAATAAATGAAATTAAAAATACTCTAGATGGCATCAAAAGCAGAATAACTGAGGCAGAAGAATGGATAAGTGACCTGGAAGATAAAATAGTGGAAAAACTACTGCAGAGAAGAATAAAGAAAAAAGAATGAAAAGAGCTGAGGACAGTCTCAGAGACAGCTGGGACAACATTAAACTCACCAACCTTTGAATTATAGGGGTTCCAGAAGAAGAAGAGAAAAAGAAAGGGACTGAGAAAATATTTGAAGAGATTATAGTTGTAAACTTCCCTAATATGGGAAAGGAAATAGTTAATCAAGTCCAGGAAGCACAGAGAGTCCCATACAGGATAAATTCAAGGAGAAACATGCCAAGACACATATTAATCAAACTGTCAAAAGTTAAATACAAAGAAAATATATTACAAGCAGCAAGGGAAAAACAACAAATAACACACAAGGGAATCCCCATAAGGTTAACAGCTGATCTTTCAGCAGAAACTCTGCAAGCCAGAAGGGAGTGGCAGGACATATTTGTGATGAAGGAGAAAAACCTGCAACCAAGATTACTCTACCCAGCAAGGATCTCATTCAGATTTGATGGAGAAATTAAAACCTTTACAGACAAGCAAAAGCTGAGAGAGTTCAGCACCACCAAACCAGCTTTACAACAAATGCAACAACCAAACCAGCTTTACAACAAATGCTAAAGGAACTTCTCTAGGCAAGAAACACAAGAGAAGGAAAAGACCTACAATATCGAACCCAAAACCATTAAGAAAATGGGAATAGGAACATACATATTGATAATTATCTTAAATGTAAGTGGACTAAATGCTCTCACCAAGAGACACAGATTGGCTGAATGGATACTAAAACAAGACCCATATATATGCTGTCTACAAGAGACCCACTTCAGACCTAGAGACACATACAGACTGAAAGTAAGGGGATGGAAAAAGATATTTCATGCAAAGGGAAATCAAAAGAAAGATGGAGTAGCAATTCCCATATCAGACAAAATAGACTGTAAAATAAAGACTATTAGAAGAGACAAAGAAGGACACTACATAATGATCAAGGGACCGATCCAAGAAGAAGATATAACAATTGTAAATATTTATGCACCCAACATAGGAGCACCTCAATACATAAGGCAAACACTAACAGCCATAAAACGGGAAATCGACAGTAACACATTCATAGTAGGAGACTTTAAAACTCCACATTCACCAATGGACAGATCATCCAAAATGAAAATAAATAAGGAAACACAAGCTTTAAATGATACATTAAACAAGATGGACTTAATTGATATTTATAGGACATGCCAACAAAAAACAACAGAATACACATTTTTCTCAAGTGCTCATGGAACATTCTCCAGGATAGATCATGTCTTGGGTCAAAAATCAAGCCTTGGTAAATTTAAGAAAATTGAAATTGTATCAAGTATCTTTTCCGACCACAATGCTATGAGACTAGATATCAATTACAGGAAAAGTTCTGTAAAAACTACAAACACATGGAGGCTAAACAATACACTACTTAATAACGAAGTAATCACTGAAGAAATCAAACAGGAAATCAAAAAATACCTAGAAACAAATGACAATAGAGACACGACGACCCAAAACCTATGGGATGCAGCAAAAGCAGTTCTAAGAGGGAAGTCTATAGCAATACAACCCTACATAAAGAAACAAGAAACATCTCGAATAAACAACCTAACCTTGCACCTAAAGCAATTAGAGAAAGAAGAATAAAAAAAACCCAAAGTTAGCAGAAGGAAAGAAATCATAAACATTAGAGCAGAAATAAATGAAAAAGAAATGAAGGAAATGATAGCAAAGATCAATAAAACTAAAAGCTGGTTCTTTGAGAAGATAAACAAAATTGATAAACCACTAGCCAGACTCATCAAGAAAAAAAGGGAGAAGACTCAAATCAATAGAATTAGAAATGAAAAAGGAGAAGTAACAATGGACACTGCAGAAATGCAAAGGATTATGAGAGATTACTACAAGCAACTAAATGCCAATAAAATGGACAATGTGGAAGAAATGGAAAAATTCTTACAAATGCACAACCTGCCAAGACTGAATCAGGAAGAAATAGAAAATATGAACAGACCAATCACAGGCACTGAAATTGAAGCTGATTAAAAGTCTTCCAACAAACAAAAGCCCAGGACCAGATGGCTACACAGGCGAATTCTATCAAACATTTAGAGAAGAGCTAACACCTATCCTTCTCAAACTCTTCCAAAATATAGCAGAGGGAAGAACACTCCCAAACTCATTCTGCGAGGCCACCATCACCTTGATACCAAAACCAGACAAGGATGTCACAAAGAAAGAAAACTACAGGCCAATATCACTGATGAACTTAGATGCAAAAATCCTAAACAAAATACTAGCAAACAGAATCCAACAGCACATTAAAAAGATCAAACACCATGATCAAGTGGGGTTTATTCCAGGAATGCAAGGATTCTTCAGTATACACAAATCAATCAATGTGATAACCCATATTAACAAATTGAAGGAGAAAAACCGTATGATCATCTCAATAGATGCAGAGAAAGCTTTTGACAAAATTCAACACCCATTTGTGATAAAAACCCTGCAGAAAGTAGGCATAGAGGGAACTTTGCTCAACATAATAAAGGCCATATATAACAAACCCACAGCCAACATCATTCTCCATGGTGAAAAACTGAAAGCATTTTCACTAAGATCAGGAACAAGACAAGGTTGCCCACTCACACCACTCTTATTCAACATAGTTTTGGAAGTTTTAGCCACAGCAATCAGAGAAGAAAAGGAAATAAAAGGAATCCAAATCGGAAAAGAAGAAGTAAAGCTGTCACTGTTTGCAGGTGACATGATACTATACATAGAGAATCCTAAAGATGCTACCAGAAAACTACTAGAGCTAATCAATGAATTTGCTAAAGTAGCAGGATACAAAATTAATGCACAGAAATCTCTAGCTTTCCTATACACTAATGATGAAAAATCTGAAAGTGAAATCAAGAAAACACTCCCATTTACCATGGCAACAAAAAGAATAAAATATCTAGGAATAAACCTACCTAAGGAGACAAAAGACCTGTATGCAGAAAATTATAAGACACTGATGTAAGAAATTAAAGATTATACACATAGATGGAGAGATATACCATGTTCTTGGATTGGAAGAATCAACATTGTGAAAATGACTCTACTACCCAAAGCAATCTACAGATTCAATGCAATCCCTATCAAACTACCACTGGCATTTTTCACAGAACTAGAACAAAATATTGCACAATTAGTATGGAAATACAAAAGACCCTGAATAGCCAAAGCAATCTTGAGAACGAAAAACGGAGCTGGAGGAATCAGACTCCCTGACTTCAGAGTATACTACAAAGCTACAGTAATCAAGACAGTATGGTACTGGCACAAAAACCGAAAGATAGATCAATGGAACAGGATAGAAAGCCCAGAGATAAACCCACGCACATATCATCACCTTATCTTTGATAAAGGAAGCAGGAATGTACAGTGGAGAAAGGAGAGCCTCTTCAGTAAGTGGTGCTGGGAAAACTGGACAGGTACATGTAAAAGTATGAGATTAGATCACTCCCTAGCACCATACACAAAAATAAGCTGAAAATGGATTAGAGACCTAAATGTAAGGCCAGAAACTACCAAACTCTTAGAGGAAAACATAGGCAGAACACTCTATGACATAAATCACAGCCAGATCCTTTTTGACCCACCTCCTAGAGAAATGGAAATAAAAACAAAAATAAGCAAATGGGACCTAATGAAACTTCAAAGCTTCTGCACAGCAAAGGATACCATAATCAAGACCAAAAGACAACCTTCAGAATGGGAGAAAATATTTGCAAATGAAGCAACTGACAAAGGATTAATCTCCAAAATTTATAAGCAGCTCATGCAGCTCAATAACAAACAACCCAATCCAAAAACGGGCAGAAGACCTAAATAGACATTTCTCCAAAGAAGATATACAGACTTCCAACAAACACATGAAAGAATGCTCAACATCATTAATCATTAGAGAAATGCAAATCAAAACTACAATGACATAGCATCTCACACCAGTCAGAATGACCATCATCAAAAAAATCTAGAAACAATAAATGCTGGAGAGGGTGTGGAGAAATGGGCACACTCTTGCACTGATGGTGGGAATGTGAATTGGTACAGCCACTATGGAGAACAGTATGGAGGTTCCTTAAATAAAACTACAAATAGAACTACCATATGACCCAGCAATCCCACTACTGGGCATATACCCTGAGAAAACCATAATTCAAAAAGAGTCATGTACCAAAATGTTCATCGCAGCTCTATTTACAATAGCCCAGAGATGGAAACAACCTAAGTGTCCATCATCAGATGAATGGATAAAGAAGATGTGGCACATATATACAATGGAATATTACTCAGCCATAAAAAGATACAAAATTGAACTATTTGTAATGAGGTGGATAGACCTAGAGTCTGTCATGCAGAGTGAAGTAAGTCAGAAAGAGAAAGACAAATACCATATACTAACACATATATACGGAATTTAAGAAAAAAAAAATGTCATGAAGAACCTAGGGGTAAGACAGGAATAAAGACACAGAGCTACTAGAGAATGTACTTGAGGATATGGGGAGGAGGAAGGGTAAGCTGTGACAAAGCGAGAGAGTGGCATGGACATATCTACACTACCAAACGTAAGGTAGATAGCTAGAAGGAAGCAGCCGCATAGCACAGGGAGATCAGCTCAGTGCTTTGTGACCACCTGGAGGGGTGGGATAGGGAGGATGGGAGGCAGGGATACGCAAGAGGGAAGAGATATGGGAACATATGTATATGTATAACTGATTCACTTTGTTATAAAGCATAAACTAACACACCATTGTAAAGAAATTATACTCCAATAAAGATGTAAAAAAATAATAAAAAATTTCTTCCAGAACAATTTTGAACTTTGCATAAGAGACTGGGAATGAAGGAGATGGGGTAGATATTGAGGAGGGCAAGATTACTTTTGAGAAGCTCTTGACTCTGCTGAGAACTTTACAGGCAAAAGGAAGCTGTCTTACTGTAGCAAGGGGGTGATATCTGTCTCTGAACATCTGGAGGGTCCAGAAGAATCTGGGAGTTCAAGATTCTCAGGCTCATCCACCCAAATGTCTCCATCTCATGTCGCAGGTTCCACACTTTTTCTGAGGACCCTGATTTGGAATAAGGCAACTGTGAGATTATGCATTTTCAGATTTTTCTGCACAGTCTGCTCTCTGGCCGCAGAAGATAATGGTGACTTTCAATGACAGGCCTTGAAACAAAGAGTTAGAAAAATATATAGCTTCTCTTTTAAATATTTTTTCAAGATTTCTAAAGCCAGGGTTAATAAACTTTTCTGTGAAGGGCCAGATAATAAATATTTTGGACTTGTGTGATCAACTCTGCCTGATAGCACAATGATACTCAATACATAACCAAACGTTCCAGTAAAACTTTATTCACAAAAACATATGGTCAAGCCCTCAGGCCGCAGCTCACCAACCCCTGCTCCGAAGCAACTATCAAAGCCATCCAACTACACACTTTTTAAATTGCTCTTTTCCTCATTCTGTTTAAGTGCCACTGCTGCTACATAAACCTGCACCTCATCCCATAGCAAGGGTCTTCACAATTGTAATGCCACTGCCTGCTGTGGGCTGTTCCACCTACTGACCACCAGCAAAGGAACCCTCATCGTTGTGTGATCAGTGAGTGGTCCCACCTAAAGGATCCTCTGATATTCATTGTTTTAGACTCAGTTGAGCCCAGGAGGCAGAGCCTGAGAAAAAAGAAAGAAAAAGAAAACTTGTGTGCAGAAAGCCTTGAGGTTTTAGGCAGTGGAAGGAGCAGATAAGTAAATTTAGGAACAAGAGAAGGGGTCTGATGGAGGTTCCTTAAAAAACTAAAAATAGAATTACCGTATGACCCAGAAATCCCACTCCTGGGCATATACCCAGAGAAAACCATAATTCAAAAAGACACATGCACCTCAATGTTCATTGCAACACTATTTACAGTAGCTAGGTCATGGAAGCAACCTAAATGTCCATCAACAGACAAATGGATAAAGAAGATGTGGTACATATATACAATGGAATATTACTCAGCCATAAAAAGGAATGAAACTGGGTCATTTGTAGAGACATGGATCGACCTAGAGACTGTCATACAGAGTGAAGTAAGTCAGAAAGAGAAAAACAAATATTGTATATTAACTCATATATGTGGAATCTAGAAAAATGGTACAGAAGAACCAGTTTGCAAGGCAAAAATAAAGACACAGATGTAGAGAACAAAGGTGGGAAAGTGGGGGTGGGGGATGAATTGGGAGATTGGGATTGACATATGTACACTAATATGTATAAAATAGATAACTACTAAGAACCTGCTGTATAGCACAGGGAACTCTACTTCACTGTACAATAGAAACTAACACAACACTGTAAAACAACTACACTCCAATAAAATTTTTTTTTTAAAAAGAGAGGGGGCCTGGCAAGAATAATACAGAGAAAGAAGGAGTCAATGCCAGGGTACGTTCTCAAGCTGGTCCTTGTTAGGGAAAATTGGGGCTTATTTCTATCAACATTCTTGGAACAGACATGTATCACAGTCCTCTCTACTGTTTCCCAAGGAGCAGAAAAGGACCCATCTAATCACTGACTCCTATTCTTGTCAAGGGCTGCCACATGGCTGTTAATCAACTCTACTGAGCTTCCCAGTTACACTTGAAGGATTGTGTTCTGCAGCTTCAAGGAGCCCCAGATGAGAAAGCATTCAAAATACAGGGTGTGACTGAAGGAAATTACTATGAGGCTATGCCTGCCTGAGAATGTTTAGAACCCACGATGACCAGAGTAAATGTGAGGAGGGCAGCAAGGTGTTGACACGGGTATTAAGAATTGTCCACCCATTGGAGTAAGTTGGTTTATACACTGATCAGATGCAAAAACAATGGCAAAAAGGCAAAATCTATACAAAACTGAACAACTTTAGTTTTGAGACAAATCATTAACTGATAACCCTGGAAAGCCATCTTGCATATCCTTTTTTTAATCTGTTGGCGTGCACTTTTGAAACTCTTTGGCTGAGTTCTTCTTACCTTGTTTTTTCTCCTACATCCCCAATGATCTTTGACTTCCCTTTATTGTTCTACATGATTCCACCACAAACATCCTCAAACTGCATTCACCAGCCATTTCTCTGCATTGGTGTGCACAATCAAGGTGATCTTACTAAATGGAGAAGACTAGCCTGCTTCATTTATTTAAAAATGTGTGCCCACCTCCTGCTCATCTCTGAATTGAGTGTTCTGTGGCAATGAGACAAAACTCTTGGTCAGAGTTCAGTACCTGAAGTCTCACTGATCTCTTTGACATTCCTTCCCCAACACTTTCAAAGTCTCCCATAATCATTAGTCCCATTTTCCACTGATAATTCTATGCCAATCATGTCTCTAATTCTTGCAACAATGTTTCAAGTCAAGGATTGTTGTTATCTCTTTTTTTTTAATTGAAGTAGTTGATTTACAATATTGTGTCAGTTTCAGGTGTACAGCAAAGTGATTCCATTATATTTAATTTTCAGGTTCTTTTCCATTATAGGTTATTACAAGGTATTGAATATAGTTCCCTGTGCTATACAGCAGGGATCCCCAACCCCCGGGCCATGGATGAGTACCAGTCCGTGACCCGTTAGGAACTGGGCCACACAGCAGAAGGTGAGCGTTGGGTGAGCGAGTGAAGCTTCATCTGTGTTTACAGCCGCTCCCCATCGCTCGCACTACCGCCTGAGCTCCACCTGCTCTCAGCAGTATGGTGAGTTGTATAATTACTTCATTATATATTACAACGTAGTAATAATAGAAATAAGGTGCACAATAAATGTAATGCACTTGAATCATCCCGAAACCATCCCCCCCACCATCTGTGGAAAAACTGTCTTCCACGAAACCGGTCCCTGGTGCCAAAAATATTGGAGACCGCTGCTATACAGTAAAACCTTGCGCTTATCTAGTTTTTTTCAGGATAACAGAAATAGAATTTATTATATGGCCTGTTTCATGAATATATAAGAATGTGCTATATTCTTATATTTCAGTTGTGATTTTTGTCTTTATTTTTTTTATTTTTATTTCATTTATTTTTTAACTTTCTATTTTATATTGGAGTATAGTTAATTAACAATGTTGTGTTAGTTTCAGGTGTACAGCAAAGTGATTCCATTATATTTTTTTCAGGTTCTTTTCCATTATAGGTTATTACAAGATATTGAATATAGTTCTCTGTGCTATATAGTAAAACCTTGCTGCTTATCTATTTTACGTATAATAGTTTGTATCTCTTAATCCCAAACTAATTTATCTCTCCCCCCACCGTTTTCCCTTTTGGTAGCCATAAGTTTGTTTCCTATGTTTATGAGTCTGTTTCGATTTCCTATACAGATTCACTTGTATTATTTTTTAGATTCCACATATAAGTGACATCATATGATATTTGACTTTCACTGTCTGGCAACTTCACTAAGTATAATATTCTCTAGGTCTATCCATGTTACTGCAAATGGCAATATTTCATTCTTTTTTATGGCTGAGTAACATTCCAGTGTGTGTATATACATACATACACACACACACACACACACACACACACACTGCATCTTCTTAAGCCAATCCTCTGTTGATGAGCACCTGGGTTGTTTCCATGTCTTGGCTATTGTCACTAGTGTTGCTATGAACACTGGGTTGTTTATACAATCAGGACACTGAGGCTCAGGGAAAACAATTCCCTGAAGCCACAAGATAAGTATGTGGCCACGTGAGAATGCAGATTATCAGTGTGGACTTGCCTCTCAGCTATCAGTGTATTAAGTGCAAGGGATAGGAAGGCTTCCCACACTTGGACATCATGCTTCTCTAGAACAATCTCCAAATCTCATGTTCTCAACAGCCTATTACTTAGAGAGACTGCCTAGGTCACAGCTTCGCAACAGATACTGCATGAATATACTAGTCTACCATCAACAGGTTAGAGGTGTGCTGAGATAGTTCTCTCCTCAGCTCACAGGATGGCCTGAGAGCCATCTGGGATGACAAATTTCCCTGAGCCAGTATTCTGGACAGCAGGAATCCTTATCCGTTGACCCAAGTAGGAGGTGCAAGTATAGTTTTCTATGGGTGAGAAAGATTGAGAAACATGACCCTGGATTCTGAAGATACGCAAATGTCAGAGATTCTGAGCTCTCCATTCTAATTGTCCTAGTGGATTGCCAATGAACTGCAAAACATAGTAACTCAGTCATTCCCTATCCATAGATACAAAGGAGCTTTGTGAAGTCTTAAATTCTTCTTGTAGGGAGGAAGCTTAGAAATCATCAGATACTGCTCTTTACCATTTGCAATAATCACTTCCAAAATATCTGGAAAATTGACTTCCAGCCTCTGTTCAAACAGCTGCATTATGGAGGGAGGGGAGGTGGGGGAAGGACCAGTTCCTCTCTCAATCAACTATTCAATATGTTGTGAGCTAAGTGGGGGAAATTTTGTTTCAAATTTCTTCTTCTGTGGTCTCATGTGCCTCCTGCTGACTAAAAGTGTCCACTTCCAGTTTTAGACTTTATTAAACTAAAAATATAGTGTTAATTCATTTTAAGTTATCCCCAGAATACGGTTTTAAATTCACATGACTCTAGGAAGTCACTTTTATTGAGAGCAGCCAAACATTTACAAGTACACGCACTTAAGAGCCATTTAAAATTTTATCTTTTGTCACCACCTGGTGGTAGAACATTTTCTCACGTCTCTTTTTTTTGCACTTTTAAGTTTTCTTTTGTTGCTGGTAAGGAAAATTTCTTAACCGAGAAAATGAGTTAACTTTAGCATTGATAGTCAAGTATTAAACTTTAGCATTGAAGTCAAGTATTGATGCAGACTACGCATGTAAACACTTAATAAATATATTTAATGAATGAATTCTAATTTGTTTTAGTGAATTGTAATGTATGATTTTTTTCATTTGAATTACATAAAGCTCTCATATGATGAATAAAAGTGATCCACAGTATTAGCTTAGAGGTAGTTTTCTTTCTTTTCTTAAGTTTAATTGATTTTTGGTTTAAGCTAATAGAGCTACATGAATGGAAAAAGTCGGCTAAGGCATTTTATTATTATTTTAAGAATGCAAATACATTTAAGTTACAACGTTTAAAAGATATTTTCTATGACACAAAAGTTAAGATTTGGTAAAAATTTATGAAATATGATCGAAAAAGTGTAAAATCTTTGCAAATTCCTGAAGAACTACTGTATTAGGGGAAAAAAACAAAAAAACAAAACCTGAGCTCTACATCATTTGCTGTAGACCATCGCCACCTCGTGGATTGAGAAAGAAGTACTATAGGCTGTGAATCTTTTAAGGTGGAATTTTTTATTGATAGAAAACTCCTACTCGGAATTTAAATTAAATGCAATAATTGGAAACAACATCAATAACAAGTCTGACAACATACTTACCTACCAAACAATTAGATAATTAAAATTCCAAAAGGAATTTGATTAAAAAATATGAGTCAGAGTCATTTCTTAGCCCCCAATTTGGCTATACCATCCTAGGCAATAACAACCACTTTGAGGTTCAATTCCACATCTGCCAAGCAAAGGAAGTGGATTGGACAGACTCTTGCAAACGCAGGACTTTGGGATCATAGCAATTGTAAGTCCAAATGCAATATACATTCATTTTTCTGTTTTCAATATTTGTTATAGTTTTGGGTTTATAACCTGCTTGAAAGAGATGTTTTCTATTTTCTCATTTATAATCAAATAAAATATCCATTTGTCCATCATTTTAGGCTACATGTCCCCAGAAGAAGCACTAATAGTAAACAGTTTTCCTATGTCTAATTGGTAAATCCTATGGCATGAAAATATGAATAAACAGCATTACATGTTTATGAAATAGGTACATTAATCATTTCTGTACACAATGTTTACACTAAAACAATGCTAACAGCTCATGTATATGACCAGATTCTCTCATTTCATGACTACTTGTTGAATACTTGGTATAGAATTCTCGAGAATTATCAATCCAGTATTGTGTCTTTAAAATGTGTGAAACTTTTCCTTTTCTCTGTTAACAGGAGACAAGAAAGCTTTTAAAAGGTCAAACTGTTTGTTGTAAGAATATTTTTATGTCAAATATTTTAACTTTTATTAGGTAATCTCTACAAATAATAAAAATTGGTTAAGGTCAGTATATCAAAACATATCAAGATTTACATTTATATAAACTTATACGTAGTCTAGAAAAAGAAAATCAGAAATATGGCAGAGTTTAGAACAGCATGAGATCTTTTGAATGCATGTTTAAATCAAAGAGCAATCATTTTATAAGTGTGAGAGTGTGAAACTTATTTACAAGGACCCAGTATTTCATATCACTTTTACTAGTGCCATGCACAAATTCTGCTCTGTTGGTCTTGTTTCTACAGCGAGTTATTCTTTCAATTCACTATTTGCTTTATAAATATACATATATGTTATGTGTATATAGTTGTGTGTTACCACAAATGCGTAAAGAGTGCTGATCTTTAAAAAAAAACACAAAAACAAGTAAGTAGATTAAATGTTCTTCTGAGCATGGATGAAGTTTTTCAAGCTTAGTAATTGGCAACTCCTACATCCATGCCTCTGTTGAAGTGATTAAAAAAGAATCATTTCCCAGAACTACAGGTGCACAACAGATTGGAATCATTATGCAAAAGAACAGAAATCTGGAGAGAAACCCAGTGAATAAAAAAAGCCATGTTCCTGGCCACTTTTGCCTTTAGCTCTCTGTTTTTTTCAGCTCTATTTGGATATACAACATGAAATACGTAAAAATTATAATACAGTTGAAGTAAACCATTCAAGATTAGCAATGTATGCCTTGAATTAAACAAACTCCAATCAGAATGCACTGGAGGTGGAAATGAACTAAAGGCCAAACTTGCATTAATACATTTTAAAAGCTAAAGTTTATGTAGGGGAGTTGACAGATTGGAATGCATTACATGAGTTTTTAGAAAACTACACATTTTCTGCTGGTCTTTTGAATTTCCCATCCTGTACCAATTCAAGAGAATCACATTTTCCCTTATGGATGTGTTAGGCCTCTCAGACCCTAGGCCACCTCAAGTGTTTGAAATCTCCATCTCAAAGCCAGTCTGAGGACTCAACTGCTGGTCACCGTGTGTTATTTCCCGAGCCCTCTTCTGAGCAAGAGATGTGAAAATTTATTGATGGCTTTGTCGTCATGTTTCCATGATTCCATAGTCAAGATCTTGTAAGTGCAAAGCGACTTTTCCTCAAATGCTTCCCTAAGAACCTCATCTTTCATCTAGCTGGACAGAAAGAACAAATGAAATGAAAAAATAATAGTAATAATAACATTAAAAAAAAATACTGTAACAGAGGGGGGAAATGTACGTTAAAAAAAAAAAAAGGTCTGGAAATCAAACTGAGGAGTAGGGATATTTGGGAAATGAAACCTGTGAAGCAAAGAGGAATAAATCTTAGTTCAAAGAACAGCAGAATGAGTTAGGCTAGACAGTATAGAAATGAATGGGGCCACTCATTAATGTGTATGTCAATATTAAATTGGAAGGAATAATGGAATGGGGTGAGAGACTGGGTGAAAGGGGGTGGGCAGAAACAGGGTCAAATAGTTAGATGGTGGGAGAATGGAGGAGCAAAGAAAAAAACTGGTCATTGAGTTACTTTAACCTGCTGTTAAAATATATGTAATTTCTCGGTTACTCATTCAGCATTTATCTATGACAATGACCTTAGGAAAGGACAATTACGCTTAAGAAAGCATCCACGCCTAAGTGTATGGGGACCAGGGGTTTTAAACGCTTTGCTTCTCTGTGCCATTCTTTCTGATTTGATCTTTCCTAAAGAGTGGGAAGCAAAGATTTTGTTTTTGTTTTTCAAGTAGGCGATCTAGAACTCCAAGAGAAAAGAGGAAGTTGGAGAGGTTTTCTGAAAGCAAAAGTTGTAAGAAGGACGCATTGGAGGAATTGCAGGGGACGTTTTTGGCTAGAAAAGAATGAAGTTGGGAAGATCTGGGGAGGAGTAATGAAAGGGACGAGATCAAACTTGGTGAAAACTGAGGCGCGGGAGCGGCGAAGCAGGAGACAGGGCCGGGCGAGGAAGTGGGAGCGCGCGAGTGTGAGGGACACGGGTCTGCCCCGGGTTTGGGGCGGTCGTTCTCATCATTGTCCCCGTGGTTTTCCGCCTGGGGAAATGTTATGAAACATTTCCTTCCTCTGTGTCATTGAACCCCTCCCTCTTTTTCGATGGAAGAGCTGCTCAGCTTTTGCTTAGGGACCTATCTAGGTGGAAAGGTTCAACTTTTCTCGCTTTCCTAACGCGGAGGCAGCCTTTTCCCTTCCTCGGGGAAGAGGAGGGAGGGGTCGGGGAAGGAAACCGACTGCTTAATTTCCCCACTGTACACTTTCTAGTCCCAGCGATGCCGCCGCTCCCTGGGTGCAAAAGTGGGGTTCCTTGACGTTTGTGCCAAACCTGGCCTACGTCCTGCAGCTGCTAGTAGGTGGAAGAAGGCAAACTGGGCGGGAGTTGATTATTTCTCGAATGAAGAGAATGCGCAGTTCCCTTCCTAGGCTCTGGGGAATTGAACCGCGCGTTCCAGATCACCTATTCCGGAAGTGTGAACCCGGGTTCCCACTGACAAGTCTCTAAGGCTGGGGCCGGAGGGGGTCGGCGGGGGCGGGGGGGTAGGTGATGGTGGAAGGGGGGAAGGGCGAAGGTTTAAAATGCAAACCCATTTTAAAGTCAATGGCCTGGAATATGTCTCCTGGCTTCCTCACGCAGGCACGCTTTCTAGGGGACGCGCGGGCCCTATCAAGCTTTCCCGAGAAAAGTTGGGGCGAAGAGAGAGCACGCTGCAGCAAACCGGCCTGTGGCAGGCCAGGGAGATGGAGAGGTGGAGTGGGGTATTTTTCTAGAAAGGGGAGCCCTGGCTCATCTCCCAGATTGAAGAGGCGGGCGCTGGCGAGGGTGGGATGCGGTGAGAGAGGGGGCCGGCATAGGGACAGACTCCGGCAGGGAAATCTTGGAGAAAGGACTCCGCTCTCCACCCCGACCGTCCCTTCTGGGAAATGCAGCCCCACGCGCGAACTGCGCTCCCGCAAGAGAAGGACGGCGGGAAGGGACGGTAGTCCGGGAAGACGGCGGGGGGAGAGCGCGGTGGCAGGGAGTACCTTCTCCCAGCAGCAGCCCCAGACGTACAAAGTGCTGCTCACAGCGCCTCTCCTGCGCCTTCCGCCCCCAGACTGACGAGCCAGTGGCGCCGAGCCAGAGCGGAGGCCGCCCCCCCCGCCCAGGCCCGCGGCGCAGAGCGCGGTTTCGCTCCGACTGAGTTCAGGGGGCGGCGTCCCGGGGATAGAAAGGCGGCCAAGAGGGAGGAGAAAGGGGGTAAGGGGGGGTGGGCGGAGACATTTTCAAAAACTATAAAAAGGCGGCCCGGGCTGCCCCATTCTTGCACTCGCTGGAAAGCGGCTCAGAGCCTGGGGCCTATGCATAGCCAGGGCGCGCAGTAGGGCCGAGAGGACAGAGCCCTGCGCAGAGCGAGGTGCACCGCGACCGAGGCGGAGACCGAAGCGGGGAACTCCAGGCGCCGATCCTCGTGTGGCCCGAGGCCCCTCTCCCGGAGGCGTCCCAGGGCGCTCCGTGTCTCCGCATCAGCCACCCCACCAGAGCCTGCTGCGCGGTGCCTCCAGCTCTTCGCTAAAAGAAAAACTTCCCGCGTGCCGGCAGAACTGCAGCGCCTCCTCTCTAGTGACTCCGGGAGCCCCATCTGCGGCTGGCTCTGCGCGCACTTTCCAAGAATCATAGTAATTGTTAATTTTAACAATCCCGAGGCAGGCCAGCGAGGCTCTGCGCTCCGGACCCGAACAATAGCCCCTTCGCTCAGTGCGCGGCGGCGCGCGGTGCCTCCCGGGACTCGGGTGCCGCGAGCGGTCCCCGCGGGGTTCGGAAGGCGCACGGCAGGAGGCGACATGGGGAACACGGCGCGACGGTCTCGCGGCTCGCAGCCTGCGCCCGTGCTGCTGCGGCTGCTGCTCGCTGCGGCCTCAGCGCTGCTGGTCGTGCCGGGCGTGCGCGGGCGCCCCACCGAGGAAGACGAGGAGCTGGTGCTGCTGGCACCGGAGCGCGACCCAGGACACAGGACCACGCACCTCCGCCTGGACGCCTTCGGCCGGCAGCTGCTGCTGGAGCTGCAGCCGGACCGCGGCTTCCTGGCCCCCGGCTTCACGCTCCAGACGGTGGGGCGCAGACCCGGGCCCGACGCGTCGCGTTCTGATCCCGTTGGCGACCTGGCGCACTGCTTCTACTCTGGCACGGTGAACGGCGACCCCAGCTCCGCCGCCGCTCTCAGCCTCTGCGAGGGCGTGCGCGGCGCCTTCTACCTGCAGGGCGAGGAGTACTTCATCCAGCCCGCGCCGGCCGCTGCAGCCGAGGAGGAGCCTCCGGCGCGGCCCCAGTTCCATCTCTTGCGGCGGAGGCGGCGGGGTGGCGGCGGCGCCAGGTGCGGGGTCCTGGACGACGAGACGCAGCTCGCGGGGGGAGCGGGGTCGGAGGGCGAGCACGCCACGGCGCAGGGGCCGCCGCGGGACCGAGCGACACAGCGCACGGGACAGCCAACAGGTATCATTCCCAGAAGAGTGGTTCCCACTTGTCTCTCCATTCATCTCCCTCTCCCTACCTTCTCTGTGCTGCGCGACTTGAGGGTAGAGTCCTGTTCGCAGACGCGAGCCTATGTCTGCGGACAGGACGGAGACGTGGTGTGGAGGGAATGCGGCTTAAGATTTGGGTTGGTGAACTAACCAAAGCCTGCTGGAGCAGTTAATTCCATTTGCCCTAATAATGAATGATCAAGAGAGGACAGACGTTATCAATGATGTTTCTGCTAAGGAGAAGCGTTCCGATCCGGAAGGGAGAGCTGGTAACCCAATGCCTCCCACTTTAGTTGAATGTGAGCTTGTGCGACTTATTTCCACCTTGTTAATTTCTTTTTAACAATTGTGCATGTGTCCTTTGGTCGAGTTGCAGCTTCGCGCTTAGTTTTGTAACCGCTGCCTGTTCGCGCACCCTGAGCCCAGAGGAGGGCAGAGATGGAGGGCGGAGGAGGGATAGTGACCTCAGAATGTGCAGCCCGCGAGCCTGGACAGCTGCGCTACGATTCCTGTTCTGCTGGCCTCTGTTCCCTTCCCCCCTTTAAGAGTCTGACCCCGACCGGCTGGCAGTGGCGGGGCCCCTCTGCAGAACCTGCTTGGGAGGTCTCTGCCCAGCTCGCCCCGCCTCTCCGCGCCTCCCACCAGCCCCCCACTTTGCGCTCCCCCTCGCGGCCATAATTCTGCTCGGAAGCACTGTTGAAAGTTAGTCACCGGTGATCCTTCCTGCTCCGCCTTCCCCTGTTTCTCTCTGTTGTGTGCAGTGCTTCCTGTCTAGTTCTTTTCATTCTGTCACTCACTGGGGTGCCTTGTTTCTTTTTTGAACTTTCTCACGTGGCTTGTAAAATTTTTCTCTTCTCCCCTGTACGTCCGCTCCTTGAAGCGGTTACGTGCTCAGAGCCCAGCGTAGAACTTCCCTGGGGGCTGGGTCTCAGTCAGAAGTCAGAGGGCTCTTTTCGAAACAATCAGCCGTGGCCCCGTGGTCCGAAGCAGGAACTTATTTCCCTGGGGCGGTGGGAGTGGGGCAGTCAGCTTCTTGGCAGACTGGGTGGTCCTTGTGCCCGGATTTGGCAAGAGCAGAGCACCGCAGGGACCCGTGGAACGAGCGAGCAGAGCAGTGCAGGCTGAGATTTCTTCAGGCCCGGCCCCTCGGCAGAGGCCACAGCCCTGCCCTGGGCCTTCCACGTGGAGCCCGATGATCTCATTCAGGATTTGATTCCTGGCCTGTGAAAGAGTGACTCAGGGGCTCTGCCTGCCCCCCTTGCTCCAAGATTTTACTACAGCTGGGGAGAATGGTTGCGCACACTGCCTTTTTCAGATTGTGTGATCTCAGAAAGGACAAAAGAAATCCTGCTTAAAAAAAAAAAAAAAAAAAGCCTGACACCCCTCAGAGGAGCACATGGCCTTTTTTATTTACAGTAAAGGAGAATACTTTAAAAATAACATTTTCAGTGAAAAGAAATGCAAATATTTTTGTTATTGTTGCTCCGGGTGTATTTTTGTATTGTTTTCTTTGACTGGTTAGGCTTTCTTTATATACTCTGGGAAGGTAACTATCCTTGGCTAGACTGCCCCTGAACAAACTATCTTTCTTGTGTCTTTACAGGAACTAGAAGCCTAAGAAAGAAGCGATTTGTGTCCAGCCCCCGCTATGTGGAAACTATGCTTGTAGCCGACCAGTCCATGGCAGAGTTCCATGGCAGTGGGCTAAAGCACTACCTTCTCACCTTGTTCTCGGTGGCGGCCCGGTTATACAAACACCCCAGCATTCGGAATTCAGTTAGCCTGGTGGTAGTGAAGATCCTGGTCATCTATGAGGAACAGAAGGGGCCAGAAGTAACTTCCAACGCTGCCCTCACTCTGCGGAACTTCTGCAACTGGCAAAAGCAGCACAACCCGCCCAGTGACCGGGATGCAGAGCACTATGACACTGCGATTCTTTTCACCAGACAGGTGAGAGGAAGACATTGCCAATGATGAGAGTATTCTCTTGGGAATCAGTTTTGTAATAAGCAAATGTATGTAAGGCCTTTTACCAATATTTTGGCACTTATATTTTTTAATTGGCTAGCATGATTAATCTTCCTTATTTCTTTTAATATTTTAATATCTCAAGTTTCACAGTCTTTTTTGAATAGCATTAGGGAAAATCTTAAAGTCACACAAAGTACTCCTAAAAGAACTACTCAACAACAATGAATGTAGATGCCCTAAAGCACATGTGAAGTTACACCCTGCCAAAAAGTTAGATCACAAGGTTCGTGCTCTGTCTCTGTTAATACGGACATACCTTTGCTCCTTGTAGGACCTGTGTGGAGCCCAGACATGTGATACTCTTGGGATGGCAGATGTTGGAACTGTATGTGATCCCAGCAGAAGCTGTTCGGTCATAGAGGATGATGGCTTACAAGCTGCCTTCACCACAGCCCACGAATTAGGTAAGTCTGTTTTAGAGTGAGAGTTAGCCCAATTCATGAATTCAAATTGATAAACTATGTATTAATTTAAGAGGCAGAGTCTTCAGGTTATATTGCTATTTTAAGGTGCCAGAGCTCCCTAGAAACTGCAGAAAATACTTTTCCACTCTTCTCAACATGGTCATTTTTATTAGAATTCAAAGTTAAGGTAGTAGGAGCTATGGACCTATTTGGAAATTTACATGTTTGTTTACACCCTGTGAAAAGTAGACATTGTCTCTAAAATAGATTATCTCCAAAATACATTTCTTCCTCTAGAAATATCACTTTGAGACAAATGAATCCCTGTTGGGGAAAAAAAATGCTGCAAATGACCTGTATTCTAACGTGGGTTTCGGATGTCTTCTTAGGCCATGTGTTTAACATGCCACATGATGATGCAAAGCAATGTGCCAGCATTAATGGTGTCAAACGGGATTCCCACATGATGGCGTCAATGCTTTCCAATTTGGACCGCAGCCAACCCTGGTCTCCTTGCAGTGCTTACATGATTACATCATTTCTGGATAATGGTCATGGTAAGATGCTCCAGCTACGCTTTCTAGATGTTATCCAACCATCCACATGTAGGGTACTAATGAAACCAGCTCTTTCTTTCTTTTCTGTTCTTTTTATTTTCCCTCCTTCAAAATGACTTTCATTGTCAACCGCATGCATTTTTAGATCTTAATTTCCAGTAAAAGATAGTGCTTCTGGTCACGTAGCTCCCAGAATACATTAACTTGAGTTTTTAGCAGAACAATGATTTCCTGTCATTGGTAATACAGAAATATCCCATTGAGAATAATATCTTAATGACAGTTTAAATCTCTCTTGACATTTTCCCCCCAAACTCTTCAGCTTTCAAATCGCTTTGCTATATATTATCGCTTTTGGTAAGTATTTTCTGAAACTGATCTACCCCCTGCATGCTTTAATTTGCTATTTCTTAATATTCATTGGCATTTTTCCTTGCAGGCGAATGTTTGATGGACAAGCCCCAGAGCCCCATACAGCTCCCCTCTGATCTCCCCGGGACCTTGTACGATGCCAACCGGCAGTGCCAGTTTACATTTGGGGATGAGTCCAAACACTGCCCGGACGCGGCCAGCACGTGCACGACCCTCTGGTGCACAGGCACCTCTGGCGGATTGCTGGTGTGCCAGACCAAACACTTCCCCTGGGCCGACGGCACCAGCTGTGGAGAAGGGAAATGGTGTGTCAACGGCAAGTGTGTGAACAAGACTGACAAGAAGCATTTTGATGTGAGTTTTCCACTGCAACACACGCTCCTTTAAGATTCAGAATTGAAAGAGACCAAGTGATGCTAAAACATTAGATACCACATTAGCATCCCGACCTGTGGGCTCTCTCAGGGATACAGGATAGAGTCGTATTGTTGATTTTTTGTCCCATGTCTTTCTCTTCTATTTCCTGAAAAGGTCTCCATAGAGGTTTTTAACGCTGATCATTTGTGTCTCCATTTAGACTCCTGTTCACGGAAGCTGGGGGCCGTGGGGGCCCTGGGGAGACTGTTCAAGAACGTGTGGTGGAGGAGTTCAGTATACAATGAGGGAGTGCGACAACCCGGTCCCAAAGAACGGAGGGAAGTACTGCGAGGGCAAGCGCGTGCGCTACAGGTCCTGCAATATTGAGGACTGTCCAGAGAATAATGGTGAGTAGAGAGAAGGTGAAAAGGATGCGCTGCAAACGGGTGGTTGAAGGCCAGAAACGGATAACATCATCGTCTCCTTCTCTTTCCAGGAAAAACCTTTAGAGAGGAACAGTGTGAGGCACACAATGAATTCTCCAAAGCTTCCTTTGGGAGCGGGCCCGCAGTGGAGTGGACACCCAAGTACGCAGGAGTCTCACCCAAGGACAGGTGCAAGCTCATCTGTCAAGCCAAAGGCATTGGCTACTTCTTCGTTTTGCAGCCCAAGGTAGTGACTTTTCTTCAGACTTTTTGCCTAAGAAACAAGGCCTTAGTTTGCTCCCTTTCTTCAGACTTTTTGCCTAAGAAACAAGGCCTTAGTTTGCTCCCTTTACATGCCAGCTCTGTTGTACTTCCTTTAATTTATATATATATATATATATAAAGCTGAGCTTTTAATTTATTTATTTATTATTTATGGCTGCGTTGGGTCTTCGTTGCTGCGCGCGGGCTTTCTCTAGTTGCAGCGAGCAGGGGCTACTCTTCGTTGCGGTGCGCGGGTTTCTCATTGCAGTGGCTTCTCTTGTTGCAAAGCATGGACTCTAGGCACGAGAGCTTCAGTAGTCGTGGCATGCGGGTTTCAGTAGTTGTGGCTCGCAGGCTCTAGAGTGCAGGCTCAGTAGTTGTGGCACACAAGTTTAGTTGCTCCACACATGTGGGATCTTCCTGGACCAGGGCTCGAACCCATGTCCCCTCCATTGGCAGGCAGATTCTTAACCACTACGCCACCAGGGAAGCCCTAATTTATATATTAACGTGTTCAATTTCAAGTTAGAACTGCTTTGCTTCTAGATACATTGGCAACTGCTTGCTTTGAGTTTGGTGCTGTTTTGGGCTATGAATGAAGCTTGAATCCACCACTTATGATTCTTGCAATGGTTTATTATTACTCCTATATGCGAAGAAAAGCCCTTTACACATGGTTAGGTAAATTATGTGTTAACATGGAAACCATCCAGTGGTTTTGGAAAATAGTTTAGGTGTGGCCCGAAGTACTTGTTACTGGGTGACTAGCAGTAGTATGTGCAAATGGACTTATTAAAATGAAAGTCTGAGCATTGAGAACTCTTGTGTTTGAGAACATATACTGAACTAATGGAAGCATTGTTTTGCTGAGGAGATAAATCTGGCTCTGAGGTAGAAAATAGAATTGAATTTGGTTGAAATTATCATGTGTCATTATCACTGTAGGCTATGAAAACAGTCTCCAGTTGCAGATTCAACATTCAAGTGATTTATTCAGCACCTGTTATTGCCAGGTAGTATTCTAGATACTGAGGATACAGCAGTAAACAAATTGACAAAAAGCTCTGCTTTTGTTGACCTTAGCTAAAAGTGAGATAGGATACAAATAATCAAAAAATTTATAATATTTTCAGATGGAAAAAAAAGCCAAAGAGAAGGATAGTGTGTGCCGTGTTATAAAGTACTATTTTAATTTTGATAGTCAGGAAAGCAAAGATGTAATGTTAACGAAGAAAACTTTCAGAACTATCCTAGCATCATCTCTTGCCCTTGTTCATGTGTAACACCACGTACGTGCCCTTCCTTTTTCAGGTGGTAGATGGCACTCCTTGTAGCCCAGATTCCACCTCTGTCTGTGTGCAAGGACAGTGTGTAAAAGCTGGTTGTGATCGCATCATAGACTCCAAAAAGAAGTTCGATAAATGTGGCATTTGTGGAGGAAATGGATCTACATGCAAGAAAATATCAGGATCAGTTACTAGTGCAAAGTAAGTGTTAAAATGCCATAATCCTGAAGGTCTTATCATTTCAATGTAACTTTTTACAGGTCTGGTAAAAATTACATTCTTAAATGATTACCTGGTGTTTTAAGCTAAGTATTGATTATATGAATATCTGGTGAATGAGAGATTTTTATATCTGTTTTCCTTGTCTGCAGACCTGGCTACCACGATATCGTCACAATTCCAACCGGAGCCACAAACATTGAAGTGAAACAACGGAATCAGAGGGGATCCAGAAATAATGGAAGCTACCTTGCCATCAAAGCTGCCGATGGCACATATATCCTGAATGGCGACTTCACCTTGTCCACTTTAGAGCAAGACATCACGTACAAAGGTAGTGTCTTGAGATACAGTGGCTCCTCTGCAGCGTTGGAAAGAATTAGAAGCTTTAGCCCTCTCAAGGAGCCCTTAACCATCCAAGTCCTGACAGTGGGCAATGCCCTTCGACCGAAAATTAAATACACCTATTTCGTGAAGAAGAAGAAGGAATCTTTCAACGCCATCCCTACTTTCTCCGAATGGGTCATTGAAGAGTGGGGCGAATGTTCCAAGTCATGTGGACAGGGTGTGCAGAGAAGGCTGGTGGAGTGCCGAGACATCAACGGGCAGCCCGCTTCAGAGTGTGCAAAGGAAGTGAAGCCAGCCAGCACCAGACCTTGTGCAGACCTGCCTTGTCCCCTCTGGCAGCTGGGGGATTGGTCGCCATGTTCCAAGACTTGCGGGAAGGGTTACAAAAAG
Source organism: Monodon monoceros (assembly GCF_005190385.1). Classification (NCBI taxonomy): domain Eukaryota; kingdom Metazoa; phylum Chordata; class Mammalia; order Artiodactyla; family Monodontidae; genus Monodon; species Monodon monoceros. The sequence continues at coordinate 17,952,521 of NW_021703767.1, forward strand.
AGAACCTTGCAGTGTCTGTCCCATGATGGGGGTGTGTTGTCTCACGAGAGCTGTGATCCTTTAAAGAAACCTAAACATTACATAGACTTTTGCACAATGGCAGAATGCAGTTAAGCAGGGGCGGTGTTGAGGGAAAAGGGCAGTGGGGAAGGGCTGATGCACTGAAATCAAGAAGGCTGGAGGAATCCAGTGCACCTTGCTGGTGATCAATGAGGTGTGCCGATGAGTTGGGAGGTACAGGTAGGTAGAAAAGAAGTTAGATCATCAGAATTTCCTGCCAGTTACAAAATTGATAGGGTAGTTTATGAGGATCTTTAATAGCTGACCAATAATATAGCATGAGAAAGCCCCAGGGCGTTATTATTTCTTTTGTTAAGTCTGTGACAAGGTTTTACAAAAATAGAAACAATTTTCAAAGTAAGTGTAAGAAATACTACAATCCCTGTTTCCTGGTACTGATGAAATACTTTGTATCATGGAGGTTGGGAAATGAAAAGCAGGAGGAAGATGAGGTTTTTGGTTTAAGATGCGGCTTACTTTACCTCGCTACCTATGGAGGGAGAAAGGAATACACATAGGATCGTTGACCATCACTGCTCCTAACTGCTGTGGTTCAGAGAATGTTTATGCCATCTCTTCTGCTGAGAGTTAAGAATTCAGGACTGTCCAGCATGAGGAGTGCTTGGCAACGCCCAGTGACTCAAATGACTCCATCTTTCCTTTCTTGTGCCATTATTGTGTCTTTATTCGTGAATTCATTTTGATGAAGAAACAATTCCATGTATTTGTAAAAACAGCATTAAGTCTACAAGGGGAAGAAAAGCAGTGATGTATCAGATGCTGGTAAAAGCTAGGGGATGCCCGTTGATCTGGGTACCTCCTACATTTCTTTCCTCCTGAGGTAAGCCTGCTTAAGGAATGTGGATGTGGAAAAAAAAACAAAAAACAGTTTGTGTCTGAAGAAAGTCAGTAAGATCACACAAAAAGAATGTAATGCCAGAACAAGAATGGGGTGTGTACAACAGGGTCCCCAGTGTTTGGGGACATTGAGATCACACATCTCACGGTGGGGAGGCTACTGAGGGGTAGCGGGTCCATCCCCAGCAGCTGGTCCAACAGTCATATCCTGGTGAATGTCTGTTCAGCTCTTCTACTATGAAAGAAAATGACTTTTTTCCATATGTATATAGTAAAATATGTTACTATAAATTCTATGTACTTTATAAGTATTGGTCTGTGTGTTCCTTCTAAGAAGGACTATAGTTTGTAATAAATGCCTATAATAACATATTTATTTTTATACATTTCTTTCTAATGATAAAACTTTTAAGTTATATCGCTTTTGTAAAAGGTCATATAAAAATAGAGTATTTATACAATATATGTTACTAGGAAATAAAAAAAGGACACTTTCTGAACATGTGTCTATTTTTTTTAATGGGAGTTAATTCCTGGGTAGGAAATCTGAAACTCAGATATTGAATTTTTGTTTGTTTTGTTTTAAAAATGTCTGGTTTATTACTTTTTTAACACTGATAAAAATGTTTCATTGCATACATTTTAAAAAAAAACATCTTTATTGGAGTATAATTGCTTTACAATAATGTGTTAATTTCTGCTTTATAACAAAGTGAATCAGCTATACATATATCCCCATATCTCCTCCCTCTTGTGTCTCCCTCCCACCCTCCCTAGCCCACCCCTCTAGGTGGTCACAAAGCACTGAGCTGATCTCCCTGTGCTATGCGGCTGCTTCCCACTAGCTAGCTATTTTACATTTGGTAGTGTGTATATGTCCATGCCATTCTCTCATTTTCTCCCAGCTTACCCTACCCCCTCCTCGTATCCTCAAGTCCATTCTCCAGTAGGTCTGTGTCTTTATTCCCATCTAGGCCCTAGGTTCTTCATAACCTTTTTTTTTTTTAGATTCCATATATATGTGTTAGCATACGGTATTTGTTTTTCTCTTTCTGACTTCACTCTGTATGACAGTCTCTAGGTCCATTCACGTCACTACAAATAACTCAGTTTCGTTTCTTTTTATGGTTGAGTAATATTCCATTGTATATATGTGCCACATCTTCTTTATCCATTCATCTGTTGATGGAACAGATACTGAATTTGAAGAGAGAATATTTTCTTCAATTCTTTGGAAGTATGATTTCATTCTAATGAAATTATTTTATGTATCCTTGGGGTATCCTTGGGGTATGTGATTGCTACAAAGAAAGAAATCTATTATATCTTTGGTGATAGATAGGTTTGTTACTAATGTAATAATATACACCAGTGGTTGGCCAAATTTTTCTGTAAAGAGCCAAATAGTAAATAGGTTTTGTGGCTCATACTATCTCTGTCACAACTACTCAACAGTGCTGTTGTAGCATGAAAACAGCAATAGACAATACAGAGATGAATGGGCATGGTGGTGTTCTAATAAAACTTTATTTATGAAACAGTGGGCGAAATTTGTTCTGTGGTCATAGTTTGCCAACCTCTGATGTATAACATATAAAATGGAAAAAGATGGGATTCTGGATACATTTTGAATTCATGTCTCTTCTTCAATTATATCACGTAAGTAGAGGTTTTTGAAAGTATTTAAGCTAATGAGTAGAAAACGATGCCTCATAAATTACATTTAGGATAGACATGCTTGGTGAGCCAAGCCCTCCAAATATTTCATGTGCTCTTCAGGAATACATGGGGTGTTTTGGAGAAACCTCGGAGCACCCAGGCCACCCTCTCAGTAGCCTTTTGTAAGTCACTCTATTTTAAATACTAAATGGTACATCAGTGACTTTAGAAGTTCAGACCGCTTCCAAAGTAACTACATTTCTCTCAGGAAATAGCTTATTTGCTAGAAGACTCGGATTATGTGGTTAACCACAGACATTTCCAACTTTATATTTTCATCCTTTTTTTCACCCTCCTTTCTCAAGTAGTTCTATATAATATGCTAATTTCAGATTCCAACGATACTTCTAATTTGCCCTCAGAATTACTCAGTGTTCTTCCCCTGAGCAGTTGAATTTAAGATATTCAGGAGCCAGATGCATGGAGCAGAAAGTGGGGCAGAAGAGAGGAAAGGCATGTTAGTCTATGGTTAAGTTTTTTCCTACCTATTGGCCACCAGACTGAAAGGTGAAAGTCAAATCTCACACCATGGGCAGTGGCCCCATATAACTCAGTTAAACATAGAATTTGGTCATGCAATTCAGTGCCCTAACATGCTCTTTGCACCAATAACCTCTCCCACAATTATTTGTTTGGCCACATTATTAAGGTACAAATCCCCATAGTAAGTGACATGGAGGACACACACACACACACACACACATACACACGCACACACAAAAGGCCCTTTTCCTCAATTACTATATAAGCTATTTGATAAAATGAGATAAATGTACCTAGAATGATAACTCATAATAAAAAGAAGTCATTTTCAGATCTTGCCTAATTCTCTGATGAGTTTTTTCCTTTTCAAAGGCTTACATTGATTTGATGTAGTAAGCCAAGAGAATGAAATTCAGGACACAAAGTAATAAAAATAGCCGAAAGATTTTCCACTACTCTCTTTATTCTCAGCTCAAGGTAATGCCAAACAACTTTCTAAGTTGCCACATTATTTTCTTCAGCCAGCTGCTGGGGAGATTTCCCTTTTATCAATCAATGGATCTGTTTAAAATACGCTATTTTGGCAGCAAAGAGAGTTTAGCTTAAAATACACATCTGGTTCTGTGAGCTTGACCTGCTTAAAAGAGGAAAGCTTTTGTGCTCATTTCTGTTGCAGGTACAAATGATGAGCTGGCGTGATGTTGAGGACTCATTCAAACACCTAATTTTCAGAACATTCTGCAGGCACTTTCTTTCTCTAGTATTTCAATAACCACCATGCAAGCACAATTTTTGCATCAGAGCTTTCACACAAAAATCAGCAAAAATCGTTTCCAACTTTCGCTTTTGTTTAATTTGTCTTCCAGAAGAGGGTTCTGTAGATCTTAATGTAACTTAGGAACAACAGATAACAGCTACAATTTGCTAATCTCGTTGGTTTTCCAAAAAAAAGAAAAACAAAAACGTTAATATAAAGGTTGGGTGTGCTAGACCTACCAAAGAAATGGACCAAAGCTACTCCAGTATAGAAGTGTAGTGTGTTATGCCATATGCATACTTCTGTGACATGAATGAGTTCATAGGACACTGGCAGAATGGAAACGGTACAATGTGGAAGATGCTTTGGTTCATCAACAAGTTTTCCCAGCCAATAAATGTTTAGTGCCTTCTCTTAAGAGCAGCGGAACAGAAAATATACTAAGTCATGAACATGGCGAGTCACAGAGGCATACAGAACTATGCAGAATCTCCACTCATGCCAGTTGTCTCCATTTGGTCTGCATCTTGGAAGTTCCTAATGTGGTCTGTGTTCAGTTTGCTCTTGTATTCATAATTCAAAAGTCTGAACTTTTCCTTACAGCCCCTTCTATTAATCACATTGCCCTTGTTTTAGGGTAAGTTTGTATAGTTACAAACAGCCATTTGTAATTTAGCATATTTTGTTAGCTATCTTACTTTCTTTTCCTTTAGGGTTACTATTGTTCTATGTTCTACATCTCTTAAAAGGAGTTATAAACCATTTACTTGCTGGGGTCAGAAGGAGATTGAGGACAATTTTATGTAGAATAATACAGGAAGGCTTTTTCAATGAGATCTTTGGGAGAAAAACAGAGGGACACAAGGAGACAGCTCTCCAAGGGATGAGATTACAATAGACAGGGGTCTGCACAGGTGGGAGTAAGCTCAACTTCTTGGAGGGGGCAGCAAGAGGTCAGTGTGGCTGGAGCACTAAGGAGAGGGGGAAAGGGAAGAGGCCAGTGAAGGGCAGAGAGCTTGCTCAGCAAAAGTAGGAAGTATATTTGGGTTTTGTTCTGAGTGAGACGAGGAGCCAGTGGAAGGAACAGAGCAAAGGAGAAACATGGTCTGACTTAACATTTTAAACTGGAAGGAGACCAGACAGGAGCCAGATAGGAAACTATAGCAATAATTGCAATGAACGATAATGATGGTCTGAACTAGGGTGATAGCCACAGAGGAGGTGAAGGAGGTCAAATTCTGCAGTTCAGGACTTTGAGATTTGCAGATGGATATAGATGTGAATGGGGGAAAAATATCATGAATGAGTCCAGGGTTTTTTTGCTTTTCTGTTTTTTGGTGGGAAAAGAGTGTTCTGTTCTGTGCAACACTGATGCACACTACACTCTACTTAAAGACCAACGTAAATTAAAAATACAGGATTTTTGGTAAGTATTGAAACCAGCTAAACCTACAGGTAAATATAAGTAATTGTTGAAATTACAGTTTCAAAATTAACTGGAAATGTAGAATAGTAGTTAAAGAGAAGACATATAATATAAAATATTTTCATAAAAATAATTCAAGTCTAAAACCGTATGTCATATTGACAAAATCATAAGAGTAGAATAGAAATGTCTTATGTTAGGAGTTATTAAAGGACATCATCTTATTCTTGAACTTGGTAATAGGGTAAGTATAGATGAATGATATTTCTTAAAAACAAAAACCCAAAAAATGTCTCTTCATAGAGAGAGGATGTGTGCAAAATATAACTCATAAATAAAAGAATGGAAAGCAAATAATAAGGTAACAGAATTCCAACCACATTATCATGACAACACATTGTTTAAACTTTCCTATTAAAAGACAAATATCTTCAGGATGTGTTTAAAAATAAAATCCATTGACATGATAAATAAAAGGGAACTAACTAAATCAAAATGACATTTCTTCAAAGAAGTCCAAAGATTTATTAGGCAAAGAGTAGGAAAAAAGTAGGAATAGAATATGAAATCAGCCAAAAATGTATTTAAGAAGGAAAAGCACTAAGCAAAATAAAAATTAACATATCTTGTGGATTAAAGGTAGAATCTACAATAAGAAATATGTGTCCCTGATAATAGAACATCTATATATCAATCTTAAATTGTTAAAAATACAAAGAATTATCAACATGTAAGGATTATTCTATTTGTCTTTAAAACCTCTCTCTAGGTCAAGGAAGATCAAAAATGTAAGAAAATTAAAAAAGGTAAAACTTTACAAAGACATAAAAAAAGACTTGAGTAAAGCAAGAGACATGCAAATTTCTTTTACAGTAAGTCATAAACCTTCTATTTTGTCCAAAATTAAGTAGTAGATTTGATGAAATTCCAATCATTAGCCATTCATAAATTTTTGGAACTTGATAACATAATTCTAAAGTTCTGAAGAAATAAATTTGGTGAAGATAAAATAAAGGGAAACACAACTGAAAAACGCAGTGTAATGTAAGATACCTGTTCAACTGGATTTGAAAATGCACCGTAAAATTACAATGAAAATAAAAAAGCAGTACTTGTAGAATTATTGACAAGTATATTTATATGTGAGAAATATAGCTCACAAATAAACCTTAGTAATCATAACTACAAAATATTAGAATATAATGAAGTTAGCAACATAAGTCTGTGAGTAAAAAATAATCATTCCAAACAGAGCCTTAAATTAAAAACTAGAAATTTACTTGGAAAAAAAAAATTTAGACCTTTCTTTCAGATCATTTATAAACTTAAAATCCAGATATACAAAAAGTTAAAAGATTTAAATGCAACCCTGATTAGCAAATATAGAGAAATATTTATCTGATCTCTGAATGGGAGAGGAAATCTGAACACAGAAATAATGAAAGGTATTAAACAACCAAGACACACACACATAAACGAATTGCTTTGATTGGCGTAAAAACTTCAAACTTCTGTGTTTCAGAAGAGTCTTTTAAAAAATGTGAGAAAAAAAAAGAGTATTTTCATGAAACACAAAAGACAACCAAGCTTCCCTCAGAGCTTTCCCAGAGGCCATTGGTTTCACTCCAGGATTCCAAATGGCCACCCAATTAACCGCTGGTCATCCTTTAGATCTCAAAGTAAATGTCACTTTTCCAGGGAAACCCTTCCTAAATTCCTCAGGCTAGATTAGCTCTTAAAACACCCTGCACTTTCCTGTCTTGTCACTTTTCACAGAAATCATATACTCTTTTTAGCTCTGCATTTGTTTTGCTCGATATTATTTTCCCAGCGTTTAGAACTGTGCGTGTGCAAATGTTATATTTATTTAATGAATAACCCTTAAAAGTAGTCAAACTATTGCATATAGATAGTTCTACCCCTAAGAATCCGTGCTAAATAAATAATCCAGAAGGTTCACAAAGATTTGTATATGAATGTTACATAAATCTGAAGGCAGCCACAAAAGAAGTACACTGACGACTACTTATGACATAACAAAACTTGAATCTCAGGGAATTCCCTGGAGGTACAGTGATTAGGACTCCAGGCTTCCACTGCAGGGGGCACGGGTTCAATCCCTGGTTAGGGAACTAAAATCTCATGTGCCGCTGCGCAGTGTGGCCAAAAAATTAAAAAATTCAATAACAAGCAAAACTTGAATCTCAGATTAGTGATAATGAGGACCAACAGTCCTGGAAGTTCACTGTGTATTTTTCATGATAATTCAATTAATACTCAACCCCCACCCCAACTATGATGTAGGTATTATCATTATTCTTACTTTATAGGTAAGGAAACTTGGCAAAGAGAAATTGAACTGCTTGGTTGAGGTAGGACATTTAGCAAGCAGCTCAGCAAGGATTCCAACCCAGACATCCAAACTTGAGAGCCTGTAGCCTCTACACTCTTAAGCATTATGCCATATTATGCTACCAAGTTGTACACACACATACACACACACTCACACTTAACAATGTATATACACAGAAATAACCTACCTGGCTATTTTTATTTTCTTCTTTGTACGTTTATGTATTTTCCACATTTTTACCAAAAAAACAACTATATCATTTTTATAATAAGAAAAAAATGACTTTTAAAGGGTAGGAAAATCCTAATTAGAGTGGTTTTCACTGGGTGAATTCTTCCTAACCAGAAATTTCCAGAAATTATAAACAACTTCTGTTTTTATTTAATTTGTCCCCAGTAAGAACACTTTAAAAAGCTGAAGCACTTTTGCAGCACCGTATCATAAAAGAAAGTCAGTTTTGTTGGTATTTGTATGATGATGGTCTTTCCAAGCATGGAGAGAGAAGTGAAGATAGATAAATTGGTCTGTTGATTACTAAGTAACTTCATATTCTAATTTAAGTACACAAATTATTTTCTGAGGATATATATATATATATATATATATATATATACTATCTATCACTAAAAGTACTAAAGTCACATTTCAAATTCAAATCTGAGTTTTCCAACATTTTATATTTTTCTACCTCTCTGTCCCTATTCTCAGTGAAAAGCATAAATGAACAGTAAATCTTTAAGAATTTAGAGTTATTGACACTTTATTATTATTTTTTTTAAGTGTGTACCTAGCGACCAAAGGAGAGCCAGGAGAATCAAACTCATAAATTCCTATCAGGCATAAAATCCACAGAGATTGTGTATCTACGTATGTGAGGTTCATTGCATTATTAAGTCCTGTAATTCATAGCTGTCTAGGGTGCAAAAGTAGCCAAATGTCAGCACTGAGGAAAGGCTGGACCCAAGCTCCACACTGACATTCTCAGTATTTTGAGACTATCTATGAAACAAAAGGATTCACCAAAACTAAGAGCAAAACAATAAACTACGATCTTCCTGGTAGATAAATATATAAAGAATAAAGCCAAGGTGTGACAATGTTATTCCTCTTTATTATGGAAGCTTTGTGAAAATTACTTTTTAAAATCAACTGTCCTTTTCAGTTGCTCTCATTTTCCTTATGGAAACTGCCAGAGGGGCAGAGAAATGCTTTTCCTTTAAGTAAGAAGGAGAGAATGTCTAATAAGCACTAACATAGTAACATGTTAGGATGGAATAATGGTCTATTAATGCAGTGGTATTTATTTCCTTGAACAGCACATCAGTGAAAAGGTACTGTCACCTCATAACCAGGGTAGATATTTCTAAAATTGTCTCTTTTTTCAAAAAGTCAAGCTAGGTACTGAAGTAAAATGATACATCTGGAATTTAAAATTTTCAAGCAAAAATAGAAAAGGTGGGGATAGAAGAAACTAAGTTAGGAAAATGATGATAATCATTAAAGTTGAGTGATGGATAGAGACTCATTACACTTTGTTCTCTGCTTCTGTGTAAAGTAAAATAGAAAAACCGAAAAACTAAAGAGAAGTTGTAGTTCTTTTATCCGACTTACAAATCAATGTCAGTACTTGAAATAATTCAAGATATGACTTACATTAGTGTCCTTTTCTACTCTTCCACATGTTTGGGGGGACAGAGAATAAATGTATGTAAAGTACCCACACTTAAGAACACAGAAGCACTCCTTAAAACAGCTTGATACAGAACACAAGAGCAAATCATGTAACAGAAAGAAGCAAGGAAAGAAAGAAAGGAAGGAAGGGAGGGAGGGAGGGAGGGAAGGAGGAAGAAAGAAGGAAAGAAGGAGAGAAAGAAAGAAAGAAAGGAAGGAAGAAAGGAAGAAAGGAAGGAAGGAAGGAAGGAAAAAAGGAGGGAAGAAAGAAGGAAAGAAAGGAGAGAAAGAAAGAAAGAAAGAAGGAGAGAAAGAAAAGAAAGAAGGAAGGAAGGAAAGAAAGAAAGAAAGAAAAGAAAGAAAGAAAGAAAGAAAAAGAAAGAAAGGAAAAAAGAAAGAAAGAGAAAGAGAAAGAAAGAAAGGAAGAAAGGAGGGAGGGAGGAAGGAAGGAAGGAAAGAAAGAAGAAGGAAGGAGGGAATTGGGGCGTGGGAGAGAAAGGCATTCTTTTTATTTGCAGTGCTATAAAACATAGAACAATTAAATGAGTTTTCTGTTATAAAAGACTGTGAATTTGTCACTTTTTCTACAAAGGCCTGATTTAAATATTATCATAGGCTATAAAAATTTTACTACTTTATAGTATAGACTCCTAGAACTTCTATTTTGCACCAAGAAGTAAATTAAGCAGAGAGAGTGAAAATGGAAAGTCACTTTTGCTTGCATATATTCAGAATTCAATATTAAGGATTAAAAAAATTATTATGGCTAATGAAGTACATACCAAGGGATTTTAAATATATAATGTATATGTACACATATGTAAAGCATATATATATATATTTTTTTTTTTTTTTGTATATTTGAAAGAAAAGCTGAGTAAAGAGAAAGGAATTAATATGAAGACACTCAGGGATTTCTCAGTTCCTCAAGCTGAAGGAGACAGGACCATTGGTGAAGCAGGAACACAATGGTCGGCCCAAATAAAGGTCACATTTGGCAACCTTGAAGCTGCAGATGAGGGAGTTCAGCTGAAAGATTAGATCAATAGGCAAGGATCAAAGATCTCTGATTTCTAGCTGAAGCTCTTCACCAGATGTATTAGATTAGTTGAGTACAGAGTTTCTCTCCATTTTTCTTCTTTAAAGAGAGCTAAGGGTTTACCAGTTCCCTGCTGCATCTTGCATAAAAGCAGGGAAGCTGACCAAATAACAAACAGAGGGACTGAGCAGCTGCCAGAAGTAAGGGCCTTTATAATATTGTTCTGGTTTTTCACTTATTTCAAGTTGATTTACTCAGTTCTGAATGTTCCAGAACATTTCACCTTCAAAATTTTCACCAAAGTTGTTAACAAGAGTAGAATTGTCAGGCTTGGCTTTCATCTCCTGACTTCTCAGAGCATGCCAGAGGTAATGATAAAAACGGGACTCATTCCAAAGGAACCTTGAGGGGAAAGGGAAGACGAGCAGGGGCATGGACCATCCATCAGCTAGATAAACAAATTCTGAATAAATGGAAGTTGGCTGGAGGCCTCTATCTCAAACAATAAGGACACGCAAACAATAAGGACACGAATCTGAAAAGCTAGATCTCCAAGTCTATGGGCAAGGTCCTTTGCTGCTACAGATCACAGAGGTGATATCTAGTTATCAAAGTACAAGGTATTCTGGAGTGTTCTCCGTGGCACTAGGACAATTTCTTTCAGAAGTTGGGTATTAGTTAAATCCTGTGCTTTTCTAATTAAAATGCTCTTACACTAGCACTAATATTCTAATACTCTACATTTTTAATATCCTATAAGAAAGCAGTAGTGATAATAGAATTTCCTTGTATGGAGCTTCAGTGCAACTTTAGGTTGGAACTCTGAATTGAAGACAAAACTATGCAAGATTGCTAAAGAAATCACAGAATATCCTGTTTATTTTTGAGTCTATGCTCCCTTTTTCCTTTCTTAAGACAAAAGCCATTGGCTTTTCTACCAAAACTCATAACAGTATTGTATTTTTTTTCTTTAAGAACCATATGCATGTGAAACATTAAAAGATTAAACTGTAAACAAAGCTGAACACATGGAAAAGCTTTTGATCCCATAGAGTTGTAAACAGTCAAAAAACTGGGCTACACTAAAAATTGCAGGGACAGTTGCAACACAGTAATACTCAGTTCTTAGCATGATGGGAAGAAGGCAAAACATATAATTTTACAAAAGAAAAATAAAGGCATTGTTGAGAGTCCAGAATTAGGGAATTGAACATTTATTTCTCCGAGGGATTTTGCCATCCACAATGTTGGGACTTCAGGGGAGAAAAGTACCATACCATTAATTCTTTCTAACATATCTGACTTAAATTATCAATAACCACAAAAAAGATACAATCAAAATGTGAAAGTTTGTTAATTACAGAGCATCAATAATAATAAAGTCTGTCTTCAGGTTGCTGGATATTACACTTATTTATATTCAGAACCCAGAGGAGAAAGGAAACTAATACTGTTAAAACAACTTACTTTTAAGTCATATTTTGACAGCGACTCTGCTGAAGAATCAAACTGTCAACCCCAAAGGTTTTATGGAGCAGGAACAGGCCATTGTATTCTAACAGCACATCTTTGAGAAAAACAGCGCTCGTTAAGAATACAGTGTACACGAATGAAACTTAAAAGCTTTTGCACAGCAAAGGAAACCATAAACAAGATGAAAAGACAACCCTCAGAATGGCAGAAATTATTTGCAAATGAAGCAACTGACAGAGGATTAATCTCCAAAATGTACAAGCAGCTCATGCAGCTCCATATCAAATAGATAAACAACCCAATCCAAAAACGGGCAGAAGACCTAAATAGACATTTCTGCAAAGAAGATATACAGATTGCCAACAAACACATGAAAGGATGCTCAACATCACTAATCATGAGAGAAATGCAAATCAAAACTACAATGAGGTATCACCTTACACCAGTCAGAATGGCCATCATCAAAAAAATCCACAAACAGTAAATGCTGGAGAGGGTGTGGAGAAACGGGAACCCTCTTGCACTGTTGGTGGGAGTGTAAAGTGATACAGCCACTATGGAGAACAGTATGGAGGTTCCTTAAAAAAACTAAAAATAGAACTACCATATGACCCAGCAATCCCACTACTGGGCATATACCCTGAGAAAACCATATTTCAAAAAGAGCCATGTACCTCAATGTTCATTGCAGCTCTATTTTCAGTAGCCAGGACATGGAAGCAACCTAAGTGTCCATCAACAGATGAATGGATAAAGAAGATGTGGCACATATATACAATGGAATATTACTCAGACATAAAAAGAAATGAAATTGTGTTATTTATAGTGAGGTGGATGGACCTAGAGTCTGTCATGCAGAGTGAAGTAAGTCAGAAAGATAAAAACAAGTACCGTATGCTAACACACATATATGGAATCTAAAAAAAAAAAAAAAAAAAGGTTATGAAGAACTTAGGAGCAGGACAGGGATAAAGACGTAGACGTAGAGAATGGACTTGAGGACACAGGGAGGGGGAAGGGTAAGCTGGGACGAAGTGAGAGAGTGGCATGGCCATATACACACTACCAAATGTAAAATAGCTAGTAGGAAGCAGCCACATAGCACAGGGAGATCAGCTTGGGGCTTTGTGTCCACCTAGAGGTGTGGGATAGGGAGGGTGGGAGGGAGATGCAAGAGGGTGGAGATATGGGGATATATGTATAACTGATTCACTTTGTTATAAAGCAGAAACTAACACACCATTGTAAAGCAATTATACTCCAATAAAGATGTTAAAAAAAAAAAGAACATAGAGTCCATTCTCAGCAATATATTTGGACTTAATCACTTTGAACAAATAATAAAAATGTTTAATTCAGGCAGTCATTCCCTGAAATATGATTACACATCCTTCAAGATGTATATGCTCAAAAAAAGACAAAAATGAAAAGAAGAAAAGAACAACCATATTTTCTTAAGAAACGTAATAAAAAGACAAATCTGCAGAATAAGTGGTATTAGATCATCATTCTGCTGCTATAATAAATGCAGATAAGAATCAGTAAATATCCCTGAGCCCCTATTTTGAACAAAGCCCTGTCTGAGGAACTGAGAAGGACACATAAGAAAGAAAAAGGAGAGAAAGAAAAGATAAAAGGATGGAAGAAAGGGCTGGAGGGAGAAAGGGAGGATAGAAGAAAAGACAATCTTACCTTCAGGCTTACCATATAGCTGGAGAAATAAAATGTTTACATGTGAAAAGTTAATTAGCAAGACAAGAAAGTGAGTCCAATGAGTTGTATGCACAATCTGGGTTCAGAAATACAGAAGAGAGAGGTTACTGCAGGTCAAAGGGTCAAGGAAGATTTCAGGGAAGGAGTGGAGACATAAACATGAAACAGAATGAATGGAAGTGAAACAGGCAGGGGACCTTGTCTTAGTTTGGGCTGCTATGACAAAGTACCATACACTGCATAGATTATAACAACAAAAAGTTTTTTCTCACAGTTCTGAAAACTGTCAATCTGAGATCAGAGTGCCGGCACAATTGGGTTCTGTGAGAGCTCTCTTCTGGGTTGCAGACTAGCTTCCTATTGTATTTTCACATAGCAGCAAGAGGGCAAGAGCACACTTTAGGGTCCCTTTCAAAAGGTCACTAATCCCTTCCTGAGGGCTCTACCTTCATGACATAATTACTTCCCGAAAGCCTCATCTCATTGAGGGTTAGGATTTTAACATGGGTAGAAATAAACATTCGGACCATTGCAGATGTGCTCCAGATCCATGTGTTCTAGTCTGTTCCAGCTCCTCATAATGGCAAGTGGCATGCATACCTAATACCACTAGTTGGATTTGGTAGAGTGAAGAGCAGGAAGCCTTTCCAGCACGGAGCAAAGAATAAAAACTGTGTGTAATAGACCCTGAAAAATGCTTCCTGCCTTGTAGCTTCATTCCAATTCACTCAACTATATAGGTCAACTTAACTTGTTAAAAAGTTACCTAGAGAGGCTTCCCTGGTGGTGCAGTGGTTGGGAGTCCTCCTGCCGATGCAGGGGACACAGGTTCGCGCCCCGGTCCGGGAAGATCTCACATGCCGCAGAGCGGCTGGGCCCGTGAACCATGGCCACTGAGCCTGCACGTCTGCAGCCTGTGCTCCGCAACAGGAGAGGCCACAACAGTGAGAGGCCCGTGTATGGCAAAAAAAGAAAGAAAGAAAAAAAAATGTTACCTAGAGAAATTATTAAATTCTGGATATTATAAATTTAAAAAATGAATCCAAATTACAGAGGCAAATGATGTGATCTTTGAAGATAAATATGCCAAAACTCACATATCTAAATTGACATCCTCCTCCCCCAAGTCTAATCACTTTGGACAGCAAGTCATGAGCCCAGAGCAGCCACTGCTTCAAGGATTAGAGTTCCTCCTTGGAACAGTCTTCAGATCGAATTCAGAAAAGCAACCTGTCTCATTGCCTCCCAGCCATGTTTCATTTTTGACCAAAAATGGCATCACCCAGCTTTGAAACCCACCTTAGTCATGGTACTTGTCTGGAAAGGACTTTGGTTGCATCCAAAATGAAATCCTCCTTCAAAGAGAGATTTGCCACCACAAGAGATATTTGAAGAATGAGCTGCAGGCTCTAAAGGTAATTCCAATGGATCCATTCCAGAAATATTAAAGTCATGGTAGCATGACTAGGAAAGGAGTATGTACTTCCCAAATGACAGCCTTAAAGGGCCAGAGTGCTTTGGAGTGAGCATTCTGTTTTGTCTGTTGAAAAAGATTCAGTCCTATTGAGGGGTTGTTTGACATAGTGGCTGAACATGCAAAATCTGGAATCACACTGCTTGGCTTTGGATCTCAGCTGTTCCATTTACTTGCCTTACCCTTAACTACCTTACCTCAATGTTCCATCTATAAAATGGTAAAAGTAACTAACTTCACACAGTTTGTATAAGGATCCAATTCTGTAATACCTGCAAAATTACGGAATTGGGTACCTGGTACATAGTAAACAGTACTAATCCTCAGGTGGTGGTAGATATTAAAGTAACAGTTATGGCATCAGAAAGTATTTCCAAGAAAAGATTAATGTGAAGGCAGTGGAGTACTTAATGATGTACATACTCTGTCCTGTTGACAAAGACGTTTGACACCAGCTCTGTTACCAGTTACATACAACTCTCTTCACCATGATTGACTGTATGCTCCTTCTCAAGGAACCATCTGCATTTCTGGACTATGCTCTCCCTACTGACTGATGTGTTTCAGCTTGACAACAAAATCTACAACTAAAACATCTCTTTGGTCCAACCAAATAACAGTATAAATTTGTGGACAGAGAGAGTTTATTTAGAGAATGCATAATATACACGCATATCGCTGTATCTGCACTAGAAGGAGACGGAGGTAGAAGCCGCAAAGAACCCAGAGACCCTTAGATGTATGCATTAAATTGTTTGTTTTCCCCTATAACCTGGCGCTTATTAAAGCTCTTGGTAGTAAACGCACAATCTCCTCAAAATCTTAGTTAGAAAGAAACAGCCAGTCCTTGTATGTACTAGTTTACTTTGTCTGCTAGTACAGTTTCCCATCATGAAGATCTTGCCACACTTTCATGCTAGAATTTAACGTATTAAAAACAAGCTATTCTTCAGTTCCTTTCTGCTTGCAGTCAATGGGTTTGAAGTCCTGGATCTTTTATTCATTAAATATGTGACCTTGAACGAGTCACTTAATTACTCCAGATCTCAGTTATTTCTTCAGCAAGGTTAGAGCATTGGATTAGCTTATCTTTGTGGTCTAAAATCTTTTTCTTTCTTAATATCTCATGTCACTGGAGGACGACTTGGAAAGCCATCTGTAATTCATTATATCCTGATACTGAGCTTCAACCCACAAAGATGCACACAGAGGGAGATATCACTGTGACGGCCCAGGCTATTTCCTTTAAAGCTTTTTTGTTTTGTCGTTTTTTTTTTCTTTTTGCGGTACACGGGCCTCTCACTGTTGTGGCCTCTCCCGCTGCAGGGCACGGGCTCCAGACGCGCAGGCTCAGCGGCCATGGCTCACGGGCCCAGCCACTCCGCGGCACGTGGGATCTTCCCGGACCGGGGCACGAACCCGTGTGCCCTGCATTGGCAGAGGGACTCTCAACCAATGCACCACCAGGGAAGCCCTGTTTTGTTTTGTTTTTTTAATCCAATTTCTTCCCATTATACTGTCATTTTAATTGTGTACTAACATAGAAATATCAGATTGGGTTTAAATGACCTTTACTTAGCATAGAATTACTTGAAGGTTTTCACTTTCAGTTACATCGTTTTTCATGGGCTAAGCCCTCCAGCAGGCATGCATTCCCCATAAAAGTGTTCATCTGGATTTTATGCTTTTTTCTGTCTCTCTATGTTTCTTAACCACACCTTTTTCTTTTATATCTCTCCTTCCTATAGAGTTCCTAGAATTGTAGTCCACACATAATAGAAACTCAGTAAAAGTTTTACTCACTGGCAAACATACGGGCTTCCTGCAAAGAGCAGCCATGGTTTCAAATATTTACAGCACCTATGGCTAAAGTAATCTTACAGGGGACTCTGCACCGTTGCTGCTACTGAAGTGGACGTACCTGTGGTTCTAAATTTCTTTGGAAGCTTGCATATTACCTAAGCTCTTTGAGTTTTAGTTTCCTCATTTGTAAATGAAGATCTATCTAAGGATGGCTCTTCAATAAATGAGATTTTATATGTAAAGCTTCTAGCACACCAAAGAAATATTATTATTCTTATTGATTATTAATATCTGGAGCAGCTGGACTCCAACTCCAACCTGACTGTTGGACACAATAACTCAGTTATTTCAGAAAGTTCCTCTGTAATAAGAACTGATCTGACTTAAATTGGCCTTCAGAAGCTTCTAGAAACTAACAAGTTTCTCAGCTCCAAACAAAGCATAGACAAATTAGAGTTATCCATGCCCTGGAGTGTGATACATTGACAACAAGCAATATGAGTGGCAAGTTCTACTATACAGGGTAAATCTATTTTTCTAGGTATTAAATTAAGAGTAAAAACATTTTTGCTTTACTATTAAACTTGACCAATTCCCAACTTCATAAACAACCTTTTGTGGAATCTTACTTTCCTTATAATTGGGACTATTTTGATGGTGGCAATGGTTGTCTTAGATGACCAAGGTCCTGAACTATGACTTATATGAAGTGCTTGAAATAAAATTTCCATGTTCCCCCTTTCCTTGGTTCACACTTCAGAATAAATTATGAAATAAACAGCACACACTCTTAATCAATCAGACTGATGACAGAAAGCCAGAGCTTCTAGAAATATCAAGTCATAGTCATAAGAAAGAGTGAGTCTGTGGTTTATTTTTTTTAAGTTCATTAGAAATGACCCAAAATACATTTCTCAATTATTGTGAATTTTTTCACATACAACAAAATAATGTTATCGCTATTTGTTCATATACACAAAAAGTATTGTGATTTTTTTAAAAGGTTCTTTTTTTAAATGATGATGTTATTGTGAGGGGAAATTTACAGCAAAAGTTTAAACCATGGAAGAAAGAAAGCTACTAGAAATTGTTTTTATTTATATTGGATTCTAAAAAGTACTGTTATTTCTATGGTGATCGTGCTTTTAGAAATATTTTGCTATCAAAGCATCCACAACAGCAGTGTTTTAGCTTTCCCTGAAAAAAAAATAATAATATAAACTGAGACCTCTAGTGGAGGAAAGTGGGAACTGTCCCCCTGATTCCTTGTTCTAACTTCACACTAACCAATTCTTTCCTAGAAAATGTAGGGGTTTTTAATAACTTTTAAAAACCTGCATATTTACCTCTTGAACAGTTAGTAACTTTCACTACCTCTTTATATTAAATACTTAGCAATGAAAATGAATATATATATGATACATACATAAAATTTGAAAAACCAGTTGTTTTGATTGTAAATGGTTTAGGGAATTTAACATACAGTTTGAAAACTAAAACATCATTTGGATCAAAAACTCTTTTATTCCCTAGTGAAATGACTCACTGTGATTTTGTACCCTGGGGATGAAATGTGCACTGGGACTCTGGAATCCTGTAACAAGGATGATGCAGAGACTAAAAATACTTGACATTTATACATTGTTTGACATCCTGGGACATGAAAGCAGTGTTGAAGTGCTGTATCACTATCCCAGCCACAAACAAAATGACAAACACTGCAATGTACTGCCTGAAATATGAGGCCAACTTGACAAGAAGAAATGGCTGGAGGAAGGTTATACAAAATAATAATAACAAGACAGTGAACGGAACCTAAAGGTCTGCAGAGATTTAAGGTCTGCAGCTGTACATGAGTTCTCTGCCGAAATACTTTAGATCACATGTTTTTCCACATACTTTAATTTATGGCTTTATTTGTGTTGTAGAACAAAAACCAGATTGAGTCTGTAAAGAGGATCCCTAAGGTATCATTTATAGATAACTCTGGTTGGAGATTGTCCAAGAGGACATGGACTCTTTAGATTGGTAAACCCTGTGTTCAAATGAAACAGCTCTGAATTCAAGAGGGAAAAAATGCTCAGAAGATAAGGTTTTGACATGGCCATTAAAACGGCAGTAATTCAAAATGAGAAAAAGTTGTTCCCAAAGACACACATAAACATAAAGTCTAAAACACTTACCTAACACATACATTTTACTACAAAATCAAGGTAAAGTTAAGAAATATACAGGATTGATCTTAGACTGAGCAGGATTATAATATGTTTTATTTTATTCATCCTTTTGAAAATATTTACTAATTTTATATCCTGTATAAAGCCTTTGATTTACTTTTAAGGGATAGAAGAGGCAGACAAAAGAGTGAGTTACTCCACACTTCTGTTCTCCTTTGGGAAGTCAACTTCAGATAAAATCGCCGAACAATAAAATGTAGTACACGCTTTGCTACCACAGTAAGAGTTACAGATAAAATGGGCATTGGAGTAAACAGATAAAATGGACATTGGAGAGAAGAGACAGTTAATACAGAGTGGGATGCTTGAGAAAGTCTTTGCAGAAGAAAAGGAATTTGAACTATGCCCTAAACTATGGGTGGGATTGGGATAGGCCTAGAAAGGCATTCCTAGAGGTATGACAGAAACTGAAGCAAGATCTTAGAAGTAGAAATGAGTTTAGGACAGGAGTTTCTTTTAGGGAAATCATGAAGAGAAAAGGTAAAAAGTAGCTCATTAAACCATTCTAGGCTTGGGATAGAATGGAGATAATAACTGAAAGCAGTAAGGATTGCATGAAAACCTGATGGATTCCATAGGCGGTGTCCTGGAGACAACAGGAAGGGAGTCAGCATTAACTTGAGGCTTCAGGGGCTGCATATCAGTATTTGCTAAACACTGACTATTGTCTGAGAGCTATAAGGTGGTATTGGTAGGATATTAAAAGAAAATAAACCTTGACCCAAGCTTAAAGGAAAGTGTCAAGATAATTGTCTAGATAAAAGTTAGGCTCAAAATACTTGGAAACACATACAAAAAAGAGTAATATGAAACCTGATTAATGGCTAAGATAAATCAGAAGCTGGGAAATGATGAACCAAAGAAGTTGCAGAATTTAAGTTTTCTATAAATCCATCCTGTTTTTTTAAGGAAGTGCATTATTATGATGGTTAGTTTTATGTGTCAACTTGGCTAGGCCACAGTACTCAAATATTTGATCATACATACTTGGATGCTTCTGTGAAGGTATTTTTTAGATGTGACTAACATTTAAATCAGTGGGCCTCATCCAATCTGTTGAAGGCCTTATGAAAAAGACTGACATCCCCCAAAGATGAAGAAAGTTTGCCTACAGACCACCTTCAGACTTGGACTGCAACACCAAGTCTTCCATGGGTCTCCAACCTGCTGGCCTGCTATGCAGATTTTGGAAGTGCCAGCCTCTATAATCACATGAGCCAATTCCTTAAAATATCTGTTTCTGTCTTTCTGGCTTTCTTTCTCTCTATATATAAACAATACACACACACACACGCACACACACACACACACATGCACACACACGCACACACACACACACACACATACACATCCTATTGGTTCTCTTCTCTGGAAACTCTGACTAATACAACTATGAACTAGGTTGATATAGAGAATGTTGTGACAGATGAAAGCAGCAAACAAATCTCCGCATGTGAAGAACTTCATCAAATGTTCAGATGTGTTTGGTTGGGCTGTTTTTTGTTTTGTCTTCTTTTCCTTGGAATGGAAAATTCATTTCAAAGCATGATCAGAAATAATGTTAATTGGAATTGGAAACTAGTGAGCAAATAGTCTTCAGCTCTAATACAGGTACTGATGGATTGGTGTAGGATCAAACAATTCATGTTAGACATTAACATAAGGTGGATAAAACACAACCATTAGAAAAAAAAGAAAAACTACATCATTTTTGTCACCAAATAATATATTCACTAGGAGGCTGCTCCTTCTTCAAAGTACCTCTTTTCCAGTATGATGGTTCCTCCAAAACCAGGTGTATTTGCCGTATGATCCAGCAATTCCACTTCAATACCAAAAAGAATTGAAAGAAAGGGCTCTAACAGATATTAGTACGCTAACATTCATAGCAGCATTATGCACAAGAGCCAAAATGTAGAAACAATACAAATGTTCATCAGTGGATGAACAAATGAACAAAACATGGTGTATACATATGATGGAATATTATTCAACCACAAAGAGGAATGAAATTCTGATATATGCTACAACATGGATGAACCTTATGCACATAATGCTAAGTGAAATAAGCCAGATACGAGGTCAAATATTGTATGATTCCACTTATGTGAGGTACTCTGAACAGAAAAATTCATAGAGGTAGAAAGTATAATGATGGTCACTAAGGATAGCGGGAAGGAGGGAACAAAGAGTTATTGCTTTGTGGGTACAGAGTTTCTGTTTGAGATGATTAAAAAGTCCTGGAGATGGATGTTTCCACAATAATGTGAATGTACTTAATGTCACTGAACTATATACTTAAAAATGATTAAAATGGTAAATTTTGTGTGGTATATTTTACCACCATAAAAAAGTACCTATTTTCTGGGCAGGCAAGTGAGCTTGCAATAGGGACTGAGGAAAATTAGTAGCTATCAGAGTTAGGCAAAGACTTCCTGAATTTAGGAAGAGAAAGATGATTAGACCGGGGCTAATATTGGAAGGAGATAAAGAAATTTGCTGAATGAGAACCTTGAGGGTCTCAGGACAATGATAGCATCTGTATGCTGAGCCAGTAAGAACTAGGTGAGCCAAAGTACACATCGTAGTGAGTAGCATAAGCCCCGCAGAGGATACACCCACACAAAAACATGCGTAAGAATTTTCCACTAAATATTTATTCATGAATAATAGTGGTGAATGCAAACAATCCTTCCAAATTTGCTCTTTAAATGGCCATATGATTATAGTCAGAAAAACATTTATTGAACTCCAACTGAACTCAGAAGTATACTGTTTCTCAATTCATATGGGTAAATTTGATACATTATAGTCATTTTCTAGTAACTTCTTTACTAGAGAAGTTTTAATTCATTAGAAAGATTCAAAATGCAAATTTTCAGAAATGTGATATAGCAAGACATGTTGGTTGTTTGTTGCTACAAACAAACCACCTAAAAATGTAGTGACTTAAAACAACGATTATTTAATTAGCTCATAAACCTGCAGTTTGGGCAAATCTTCATAGGACAGGCTCATCTCTGCTCTGTGAGGTGTCAGCTAATACTCAGAACCTGAGGAACCACTTCCAAGACGGATTACCCAAACTACTGGGAAGCTGATGCTGGCTATCAGCTGGGAACTCATCTGAGGCCTTGGGTTATTCCTCTTCACATGGACCTCTCCAGCTGGGCCTCTGTCTAGCTACTTGGGCTTCCTCACAACATGGTAGTTAGATTTCAAGAGTAATAGTGTCAAGAGAATGCCTTTTACAACATAGCCTTGGAAGTCATTGTCATAGGTTCACCTAGATCAGATTCAAAGGAAGGAAAGGCACATAGATCCCCCACCTCTCAATGGGACAGTTGTCAGCATCACATTGTGAGCAAAGCATGTGAAATAGGAGATATCGTTGAAGTCATTTGGGAAAATACAATCTGCTACCCTAGATATTATAAAGGAGAAATACAGCCAAATCAAATTTTAAAAGTTAAGTTTGTTTAAATTTAAAATGAATATCATACTTGAATACATGGGGTCTGCTAAAAGTGATATTATGATATTAAATTTACTTTTGGTGCCTTATCAATTTACTAGTCCCTTCTTCTACTCCAGCCATTCCCCTTCAGGCATCAAAACTTCTATAGGTCAATTCTAGAAGCTTCATCATCTCTGCCCCTGAGGGTGGCCTTCTGACAATCATGGCTGACAGTGTCATGTTATCCTTCTCTCATCTTTATCTCCCTGATACTTATCTTTCCCATTGCGGAGCACAGCCTCCAGACCCGCAGGCTCAGCGGCCATGGCTCACAGGTCCAGCCGCTCCGCGGCATGTGGGATCTTCCCGGATCGGGGCACGAACCCGTGTCCCCTGCATCGGCAGGCGGACTCTCAACCACTGCGCCACCAGGGAAGCCCCCTGACACTTATCTTGAACCTCATCTTGAAACTATCAAATAACTGTTATAATAAATTAATATCTGTTATAGAAAACTGATGGAGAGCTTGATATATATATATTTTAAAGGATGAAATTTAAAATAATATAAAATTATGATTCCCATACAAATATAAAATGGATATGTGTCAAAGATTTTATTTAACTCATTAAAATAATGAGGGAACAAATGAGATGTTATAACAGTTTCAAAGAACTCAGAGGACCACACATTTATGGTAGAAATGCTGAAATAAATTTACAAATGGGTGCAAACTGGCAAAACTGCTCAACATCTACAGGGTCATCAACTGCATTCCAAGGAACACAATCTGCATTTTCATGGACAGGATCTATTTCCATTTCTATTAATTTATGCAAGTTAGATTCTATCTCTACTGAGTTATAAAAGAACATAATTAAAGATAAAGACACACCTCCCCTCTAGGATTACATAATCTCCAAAGGCTCTTGCATTTCATTGAAAGGATATTCAATAATCTCTTCTATCCATTTCAAAATTTTCTACACTCTTCCCCAGATCTTAAAGTATCATCATGATTGACTCAACCAATCAGGGCCCATTTGTTTTCTAATATTTTAGTGGCTTAAATAGTAAGGCTATAAAATCAAATAGAAAGAGTAGAAGGAACAGCAACAAGGTGTAAATTAGAGGTTGAAATTGGCTGATGGATTATTTCTGGAGCCTTTACATCTCAACTCCCTTATTCATATGTAGATTGGCTTGCATGATGTAGAAAATGTGTGCCCACTATAGCACCATCCAGTGTATGCAGCGAGAAGAAGAGAATTCTAACAGATGATCTTCCAGCTGGTTATCAGTCGGAATGACCATTTTTCCATCCATGCCCAGAAACAAACAGGAGACCGTTGTGGAACTCCCAACTCAGCTGTTCAGGACTTAAGATGAACTTCTCTGCAAAAGCCAAGTGCTACATAAGCAGGACTTCTGGGTGGTCATCCTGGCAGCATGAAAGTATGATTCACTGAAGTGCAGAGTATTAGAGATGACAAAGGCACAAATGACCCCTACAAGGTTCAAATTAGAGAGAATCCAGGAGCAATAACAAATCCAAAGAGAAACTGAAGCTGAATATTATTTTGTCCAAAATCAAACTACTCTCTCAGCAGGGAACACATCGCATCAACAAACATCTCTTCATTTTATTGGGCTTGACACCAAACCAGATTTCCTCATTAAAATGTCTGTTATGCTGAGACTCCATGGCCGGAATTAACATGCAGCGTTTATGTTATTTATTCCCGACTCTTTCACTGAGAACTAAAATATTTGGATTACATTACCCATGACAATGAGAGTTCTGGTGGTAAAAGCATGATCACATTAAGTCCAAGCTCATCGGATACAATTTTGCATGCCATGAATAAAAATTTGCTTAATGGGTTGGTGTTTGTGTTTGTTTTCTCTACATGCTTCTTTTTTAAAAAGAAATTATTTTTATCCTCATAATAAGCCCTAAGATAATTAAAGCAGGTACTATCATCTTGTATAATAGAAAATGTAACTGAGGCATAGCAACTTTAAATGTATTTTTCTTATCATACAGCACTATGGTGATGAATACTTGGACAAAAATCATATGTGCATAACACAGGGCCCAGAAAGAAATATTTAGACACCCAAACTTGGTCACAATTTATATGAATAATAAGTGACAAGATTAGAGCATAGCTGGGGAGAAGAGAAAGGGTCACCCAGATGATTTTTCTTTTCTTTTTAACATCTTTATTGGAGTAAAAGTGCTTTACAGTGGTGTGTTAGTTTCTGCTTTATAACAAAGTGAATCAGGTATACATATACATATATCCCCAAATCTCCTCCCTCTTGTGTCTCCCTCCTGCCCTCCCTATCCCACCCCTCTAGGTGGACACAAAGCACTGAGCTGATCTCCCTGTGCTATGCGGCTGCTTCCCACTATCTATTTTACGTTTGGTAGTGTATATATGTCCATGCCACTCTCTCACTTCGTCCCAGCTTACCCTTCTCCCTCCCCATGTCCTCAAGTCCATTCTCTACATCTGCATCTTTATTCCTGTCCTGCCCCTAGGTTCTTTAGAACTTCTTCTTTTTTTTTTAAGATTCCCTATATATGTGTTAGCATATAGTATTTGTTTTTATCTTTCTGACTTTCTTCACTCTGCATAACAGACTCTAGCTCCATCCACCTCACTACAAATAACTCAATTTCATTTTTTTTTATGGCTGAGCAATATCCCATTGTATATACGTGCCACATCTTCTTTACCCATTCATCTGTCGATGGACGCTTAGGTTGCTTCCATGTCCTGGCTATCGTAAATAGTGCTGCAATGAACATTATGGTACGTGACTCTTTTTGAATTATGGTTTTCTCAGGGTATATGCCCAGTATTGGGACTGCTGGTCATATGGTAGTTCTATTTTTAGTTTTTTAAGGAACCTCCATACTGTTCCCCATAGTGGCTGTATCAATTTACATTCCCACCAACAGTGCAAGAGGGTTCCCTTTTCTCCACACCCTCTCCAGGATTTATTGTTTCTAGAGTTTTTGATGATGGCCATTCTGACTGGTGTGAGGTGATGCCTCATTGTAGCTTTGATATGCATTTCTCTCATGATTAGGGATGTTGAGCATCCTTTCATGTGTTTGTTGGCCATCTGTATGTCTTCTTTGGAAAAATGTCTAATTAGGTCTTCTGCCCATTTTTGGATTGGATTGTTAGTTTTTTTGATATTGAGCTGCATGAGCTGCTTGTAAATTTTGGAGATTAATCCTTTGTCAGTTGCTTCATTTGCAAATATTGTTTCCCATTCTGAGAGTTGTCTTCATCTTGTTTATGGTTTCCTTTGCTGTGCAAAAGCTTTTCAGTTTCATTAGGTCTCATCTGTTTATTTTTGTTTTTATTTCCATTTCTCTAGGAGGTGGGTCAAAAAGGATCTGGCTGTGATTGATGTCATAGAGTGTTCTGCCTAGGTTTTCCTCTAAGAGTTTTTTAGTGTCTGGCCTTACATTTAGGTCTTTAATTCATTTTGCGTTTATTTTTGTGCATGGTATTAGGAAGTGTTCTAATTTCATTCTTTTACATGTAGTTCTCCAGTTTTCCCGGCACCAATTATTGAAAAGGCTGTTTTTTCTCCATTGTATATTCTTACCTCCTTTATCAAAAATAAGGTGATCATATGTGTGTGGGTTTATCTCTGGGTTTTCTATCCTGTTCCATTGATCTGTATTTCTGTTTTTGTGCCAGTACCATAGTGTGTTGATTACTGTAGCTTTGTAGTATAGTGTGAAGTCATGGAGCCTGATTCCTCCAGCTCAGTTTTTCTTTTTCAAGACTGCTTTGGCTATTCGGGGTCTTTTGTGTTTCCATACAAATTGTGAAATATTTTGTTCTACTTCTGTGAAAAATGCCATTGGTAATTAAAGATGATACAAACAGATGGAGAGATATACCATGTTCTTGGATTGGAAGAATCAACATGGTGAAAATGACTATACTACCCAAAGCAATCTACAGATTCAATGCAATCCCCACCCAGATGTTTTTAACACACATTTCAAGCTCTTGCAATGGTTTGTTTGAGTTTGGTTTGGGGTTGTTTTTTTTGTTTTTTTGGGTTTTTTTGGTGTGCAGTTTGGGAGTTTCAATGGGAGTGGTTTGACCTTGGACATAAAGATAGATGTAGATGAAAGGCAACTTCTACATCATATAATAGTGATGAATTTGTTGACTTCCCACCATACTTTTCCTTTTAAAGAGCCTAAAAAGGTCTGTGAATATCTGCAGAACGCATGAGAACAGTGAAGGAAATACTTTTTTTTTGTTGTCTTGTAGAACAACGGTAAAGATATACTCTTTATTGGGAATGGAGTTTTAATCTCTTCAATCACACAACCTGTACAGCCAATACTGACCATAGGGGAAGTCTTCTTCAAAAGTGAATTTGCTATATGACACTTCAATGAACCAGAAACAAATTACGCTACGATGAGAATATACTTAGAAGAAGAATCTAACAAGTTGAAGGAAATACTTTTATGTTGACTTTTCGTCATAGAAAATTCCTTATGACCCACTAAGCAAAACGCAATGAATAGAGGCTGTTGACTTAGATATAAAACAACTACTAAATCTAATAAATATTTCTTGCTGTCCTATATCAAATTTTGTCACCATAGGATACATGTATAGAAATAAAATCATGTCTTTTTTTTTTTCTTCCAAAGTAAAAAAAAGCAACTTTAATATTTAATACATTGAGCAAAAAAAAATTGTGAAATAAAAGTTGGTTTTTGTTTGTTTGTTTGTCTTTTGAACTAAGTGGGACTTTCCAACAGGGCCCCTGGTACCTATGTTCGGCTCCTAAATGCCTATGGTAGAACAACACTGTCCTTATAAGAAAGCTAATGACAAATAAATTTCAGGCATTTTTTCATCACTTAAAAAAATCAACTATTGTAATTTTCCTCTCTGTCTTAAAATCTGAAGATTAATGAATCTTCATAAATAGATTTGGACAGGAAGAGCCCATTAAGAGAGCATCATTTAGGTAAGTTCAAGAAGCTTTGTTTCTGATGTAGACAGTGGATTTTTCCATTCTACTTTGACTGCCTCAAAGTTGAATATTGAAAAAAAAAATGAGAAAGAAGTTTCTAGTCAAAGAAGGAGTTTTAACCAATTCCATAGTAATTGTGCAAAGTAAGAATATTCTTACTAGCAAATCAGGAATTGATGATCCATCCAAATGCATGAAAGTCCTTTGATGATGAAAGCAAATTCTCAGGACAATTTGATTTCTTTTTTTCCAAAGTGAGCCTCCACCCTAAATTTCCGACCAAAATACTTAATTTGGCAAGGGGACAGTAGCATAAAAATGAGTTTTGGTCATGAATTATATTTTTTCCTGTTCTTCATGACATTTATGTGTGCCAAATATAAATGACCACACATGTATTAAGTAACAAAGGTGTTTTTCCTTTCCAGTAGCACACATTTTATTAATAAGGATTTGTCCCAATAGTCAGAGTAAAGAAAAAAATTTAAAACTGGTTTCTGGAAATAAATAGCATAGTTCATCTGAGGTGAATTATCTATTTCTAAGTTCCAGTTTTGTTTTTAGTCTTTTTTAGCCTCTCAGGGGGTTACATGCCAAAAAATAAAAGTCATTTCTTGAAGAAGTAATTTACCTCAGGTGGAAAAAGAGCAAAGGTATGGCCCTTGACCTTGCAAAGTCTCTAACCAAGGCTTGAGAACTCAGTTGTTGAATGGATCCCAGTAGTTCAACACTGAAACCAAATTGTAAGGTCTAGAGACATTGTATTATACTTAGTGTTCTATTTCAAGGCTCTTTTGATTTTAAAAGGGCTACTTAAAAGGTGTTATCCTAACAGCCATTTACCACCCCCCACTTTCAGACTAGAGAGTAAAGATTTGGTTTTAAATTGGGGAGGAAAAAGGTGTTACCACAGAACCCACATCCTCCCAAAACTCAATATTGGCACATTTTACCAGTTTACATGCAATTTCTGATCTTTCTGGAGGGATTTGAACACAGAAATGAGGCACAGCTTGTTCAGGAGTATTTATTGATATGCTAAGTTCAAAAATAATTGTCTCATTTGTTCTCATTCTAGGCATAGATTCTCCCAGGTAGCTTCCCTTGGATCAGGAAAGCTGAAAATCCAATTTATACATGTAGGTGGGAGCTTCTTGAATATCATGTTAATAACTGTCATTATGCTACTTGTATTCAGTTCATTCTCTATGTATATTTTTAGCTTCAGTTTAGATTCTCTTGTCTGGGTTTAATGACAGTTTTAAGGCATGTATGTCCAGCACTGATCTGCACCAGCTGTTTTATAGTTGTGTTGTATGTGGCATCAGGTACAGTGGGGCTCTGGTTTCTACTTCCCTTTTGTGCTCATCTCTGAACCCTAAGTCTTGGTTCTACAACACTACCAGATATTTCATCTGGGACTTCAAATTCCAGGTTTGGGGGTAGGAGGAGAAACAAGGGTACAGTTTTTCTTTGTCACTTTGTCAAACATTCCCTAGTGAGAGCATCTTGAACTGGCTTGAAGGAGGTGTTCAAAAACAAAGATGTCTTAGATAGACATCTAAGTAGCTCATCAAACTTCTTCTCTGTGAAGAGAGGAATAAACAGATCAAAAACAGTAAACCATGAATTTCTGTGTAAGTGAACGTTCTGGATCTGTTGGGCTCATCATTTCAGGAGTATAACTATATTGATTTGACATAAGATGTGGAGAGCTTAAATGCAAATGTGTGTGGAAGCTAGAGTTTGAATAGTAAAATTATTCTGACAACTTGAGCTATGAATAGGTGTGGTTGGCTTGGGAGGATGGAATTAAGATAAAGAAAGATGCATTGCACTTAGCATTCATTATTTTTGGTCTATTTTTCCAAGTCTAAACTAAATTTACCTCTTGATGTGGATAAATCAGAAGGGGTCAGGTATCTGTGGGAAGTTTGCATGAGGCTTACGAGGCTTACGAGAGCTTTCTATGATGAAAGATCAGCCACAGAGGAAAGTTAAAGTATATGAAGTTCATCCAAGAAAACTGTCCCAAGAACTGAAAGGTAGGTAAATTCAAATATGGCAGGCTCTCAGCTACTTGCAAGTTCCATGGCCAAGCCTTATGCAATTTTACTGGAGCTCTATGGAGTGGCCCAAACTAGAAATGGAAAGAAATTTTCCAACCAAACCTCTGCTGGGAGAGCGCAAAAGAGGATGACATGACCCATGGAAATCAAAGGTGAAGAGAGGGATCCTCACCACTTTTGAGGCATGTCTTCACCACATGGACTCCAAAAGAAAACAGTTACCATTAGCTGGACCATGGTTTGGGTGCTGTGGGACCACTTCTGCAGAGAAGATGTACAGGACAATCTTGCCAATGGCAGCAGCAATAAGAAATGATAGCTTATAGTGGCGTTGACAGTGGCTTGTAGTGCTTTCAGAAATATCAGACACCTTGACCTCTGATTACTATGTGAAGCCAGTGCAGGAAAAGAGAAGTATGGACATGCATGATATATGTCAGAGCTGGGTTTGTGAGTACTCACAAGATATTCTCTGGAGACTTGAAGAAATATTTAGGAGAGACAATGAAGGTTTCTGTAAGTCTGGAATAGATTGTGGGGGAAAAGTCAGAGAAACACTCAGGGAGACTTATTCTGACTCATATTTTTGCCCTAAATCCTGTGTGGTCCGAGGAAACACATGTTAAATCCACAAAGAGCTGCCTATTGCCGGTCTGATGCATATGTGGCAAATGTTATGAGCTGGTTCATTTAACTACTGTTTCTAACCCTTTCCTTCCTGATTATAAAATATTAAGAAAAAATTCTCATTCTTGCTTCGTTTTAGGGGGTGACCTTGTAAAACAGTTTTGGCCCATGAGACTCACAGAATCTTCTCAAATGAGAATGATAAAATCTTGTGAGAAGAAAGCTTTGACCCTTTATACTTGCTCTCTTCTTTCTGTCTGGAATGAGGATGTGATGGCTGGAGTTGTTAAAGTTATTTTCTGACCATGAGATCAAATGCAGTACCAGACAATTGAAGGAGCCTAGTTCCTAGATGGCATTGCTGACATCTACAAAAAGTCTGGACTGTCAGTTCCTGGACTTTGGAGCATATGAGAAAAATTTTGCTTATTTAAGCCACTATTTGTTTGGGTTTTTGTCCATTTGTAGCCCATTGGATTCTAAATGGATATGTTTGCAACATATTCTACTATTCTAAATAAGCTACCTTCTCTTCCTTAACTAATATAAATCTAAATTTACTGTTTTCCAATTAGTCAAAGAATGACCTAAGAAAAGAGCCCCAAATATTTGTTCGATCATCCTGTTGGCACAGAACAAAGGTGAAATACTCATTAATTACTTGGGATCCTGGAAGGGAACATGTTAATTTGAAAGACAGAGCACCATATTTGCATTTTTTGCCTTGTATTTTTTTTTCTTTTTATAGCAGGGCAATAGACATGGGGATAAAAATATCCTAACATATTAACTGATTGGCACCTGGTAAATGTTATGTTTCATCCCTTATTTAAGTTATAAACAAGAATAAGAGAATCAAAATTCCATGGCTTTAGTGATATTAAACTAGAAACACCAAAAAAGAGATCTTTTAATACCCCAGTTGTCAGTTTATGTTGGCCAGTAACTTTATATTTTCACATTCATTGTAGTCTATTGATCATCAAAGTTGTTTATTTATATGTACACATGAAAATATGTAGGTATCTGTGTAAAAGTATACTGGAAATCAAGCATAGAGAAAAGTTGTAAGCTAAATTGGGGCCACTGGTCTGCAGTTTGACGAGTATGCCACATCTAAACTGGAGCTGAAACTTTTCCTGATCATATAATTATCTCCAAGTAGGAAGGGTTTTGTTTTTCACTTTAGCCCCTCCCTCTCCCCAGGCTTAATTGGTATAAATGGGGCAGCAATTTTCAGACAAGTGTGTTACGTAGAAAAAAATAAAATTTATTGTAGTTCTATTTTTTAATTTCAGTAAAACCATCAAATACCCATTTAGCAGAGATAAAAGAAAGAGAGAGGTGAAAGGAAAGGGGAAAGCACATCCATGAATGAGGGAGCCTGACCCTACAGTGGAAATGGTGTCTGCACCTTGTATGCGCCACACACTCTGATTAGGATAATACGATCCAGATGGCCACTCCAAGAAGATTCCTTTCATGAGGAAAGTTCTGGGTGGGGTGGATTATTGTGATCAATGGAACAAACTGCAGCTGGATGAACTCTAGGTTACCTTTGAGAATTGCTAACTTAATGATTTAGATTAGATTCTGACAAATCTCCCAGGAATTTTTCTAAGATGGCTGGTAAACAAACAAAGTGTTTAGGGGCTAGATCTTTTCCAAGCAAGGAACAGCAGCCTCTTAGAGATCTGTGGACATCCAGGAGGATTTGATATGGCAGGGCTTATAAGCATTGCTGATTTTTTAGCAGGTAAGCCCCAATACAGCTGTCCACGTTGTTTATAGCCAGCGCCGATTCCGACTGGTTGAGGCACACACAATATCAACTGATAAATATTTTGAATACTTATCCCCTGCTTTTCAGCAGAAGTTGTTGGCATTAATTAGAACCCCTTGACAGGAAAAATGTTGAGTCAATAGACTAAAGACATCTAAGACGAAGTCAGGATGGGAAATGAGTTTCTTACGTCAAACGCTCACGGAACAATTACTGGGCACTCAGCTCTATAACAGGTGCTAGGTATTCGGTCAATAATATCTCATTTTGTTCGACTCGAGAACTTGAGCTCACTAATGCCAGAACCACTCAGATGCACACCAGAATTGTTTGCCTGAATGAATCGAAATCAGTTATTCACTTGGTATTTATGTATTGAGCCCTTGCTACTTGTCTGATAGTCAACCAGGGACTAGAGTTGAATGCATTAGGTGTGCCATGACTGGCTATATTAATTATTTTAAACCATGACATTTTAGAATACTCAGCAGTAATTTGCTTAACTAAATAGATATCTTAAGTCTACATCCCAGGAGCTTAGCTTCCTACCAAGAGGAAGAAAGCCAAAATAATACAGGCACAGTTTTCTACCTGAAAGTCTATGAAGAGACTTTGACTAGGATCAAAGGAAAACTCTTGATGTGGTCACTTTGGAGAAAAAGTGCAATAGATGCCATATGTAATATAAAAGAAAAGAATGAATTCTAAAAATTGCAGGGTGGGGGAATCTGAGAAACTATGATGATTTTTTTAAATGGCCAGAATAAACCCCTTCAAAAATCATTATTTAAATGATGATTTTTTTTAAATGGCTAGAATAAACCCCTCCAAAAATCATTATTCACCTTTGCATTTATGGTTTGTTTCTTATGAGATATTCTTTGCTAAGTTAGAGGAAGACATTTGTGGGAAAGTGTGAAACAGTGAGGTAAAGTAAGGGAAGGAAATGGAAGGGCAGCCACGCAATATTACAAAAACAACTTCTAAAATACATTCACAGATAAATAAGGGCAGGTGCACAATACTTTCTGCGGCTGCTAAGCCCAACTGAACCTTGTCAAATTAAAAAATGTTAATTGGTCTCAGAAGAAAACAAAAAAGTTTCTCTGAATTCACAAAGCAACTAGGGGGAGTGAGTTATGCTAAAGCTGGAAGGGGAAGGAGGAAGGCAAGAGTAGGGAAGCAAGACAAGAATAAAGGAAGAAGGAGTGGGGAGGATGGTGGGGAGCTTAGGGATAGATGTCTGAATTGTATTATTGATGATATAATTGTTGAGTTTTACAAACATTCTAAGATATTTTTCTAATTCCAGAATTAAAGTGGTGCTGTACCAGAGAACTGTATAAGATATTCTGCATCTGGGCATATTTGTTAAATTCAAACATGAATAACAATGTTATAACAAATATTGAAACAATGTTTCAATGCTTGTTATAAACAATATAACAAATATGAAAACAAAAATCATAATATCAAAACTCAAATTACATTGGCAATTATATTTTACATGATATCTCATTTCAGCAAAGAAATGATCTCCCCTCAAGAAGAATCTTTATACTTAATGGCTGCATACCCGCAAATGTCTAGACTAGTTTCCCACAGAAACATGTCTTCAATCCGTAGGGATTTGTGATTGAGTATTCATGGTACCCAAGATCTGGCTGACTGGCAAACGATACAATTTTTCAGTTTTCATTCTAATGGTTAGTGTGTTAAGTCTGATCTAACTTGAAATAACAAATGTATCTGAGAAATTAAAACTATGGAGTATTCACCAAAGATAAATCAATATGTATCCACTACATGGTTCTGACTCAATCTGCCATGCATCTGGTGTTAATGGATGAATTCCTATTGGAAATATTGGTATTTTAGAAAACTCAGTTGATGAAAAAATATTGATGAGCAAATAAAATGAAATAGAAAAGCTTGTGCTGTGGAAAGAGGTGACTATCAAAACCATGTTTGAAATCCTGGTGAAAATGTCATAAAACCAAAATTTCTCTGATTCCATGATACTAAGTGCCTGGGTATGGAAAGAGCCAAAAAAAACTAAAAAACAAAAATACACCCTCTCTGAGTTATTTTTCCAGCTACTTGGAAAGGTAAATGTAGTGAAGATGTCTAAAAAGTCACTTGAAATATAATTCATTTTCTCACCCGCTTAAGCTTGAAACCTGGCTTAAAGTCTATGATTTTGCATATACTGATATTTCTGCTCATTTACTATGGGAAACAATGGACACAAATAATAAAGACTAAATAGCTCGGTGTAAGTCTCTTCTCCCCTAACTTTAAAAAATATATATTTATGGCTTAAGGACATTTATTTGCTTGATTTAAACAAGTCTTTAATGTCTTATATTTAGCTAACAGGCATGAAGCCTACAGCATACACCCAGCAAATGAAGACAGATGTGAGTGAAGGAAAAACCCTTTCATGGTTCTCATAAAAGCTCTCAAGTTGCAGCTGGCGGTATTTTCTCCTTAAAAGGTATTAAGAAGTTACAATTACAAAACTTTGCATAGTGGAAAGTTGCATAATTCTCCCCACCAGCACTTGTAAAAAATTCCCGTCATTTTCTTTCTCTTTTGATAATCTCTAGTTTGCCAATGCATTCAACTTCAATCGAGATTTTTTTCCTTGTACTATTTCAAATCAGGAATTATACATGTAGGAAAATAACATTTTAAAATTTGGGACCATGACATTTTCTTTTTAAAAGTTTTTTTACTGGACAGAATATCTGAATGGTAATAAATCACCAGAGCTTTCCAATATGTCCTGAGGCTTTGGTGATGGGGACACGAAGTTAATCACGTAATTGCTTTCAATTTGAGGTAATTGCCTCCTTGTTTCACAGTAGTTTTCTCCTGAAGCTTCGCTCTGGCTCTCAGCAGATGTTGTGATGTCTGAAGTGCACGATCCTTCTCTAGGGCTCTGTCATGAAAAGGTCACTGATGAGAAAACAGAATTCGAACAGAGCGTGGGACCCTGACCTGGTTGTGTACTTATCTGGCTATTTTCACAGACCTATTTTCTACGGGTTATAAAACTAGATGATATTCAGTAAACTCCTGAATTTGCCTTTTCTCTTTCTCAGTCTTCTGGAAACCTTCCAGATGGATTAAAATGAAAGTAACATCACACGTGATCACGTGATCGTGAAGACAGAGGAGGATAGTAAGGAGAGGTCATAGAGTGGATCCCGAGCCCTTTATAAAAAAGAATTCATCCAATATGCACACTCAATTCTTCATAAAAATGCAGGATATAACCCATCCCTTTATTTTTGTAATCCTCAAATGCTGTAAAATCATGGCTATTCTACAAATTGATTGTGTTCATCCCTTCAACTAGGTCACTTAGAAACCAAGCTTAAAAATGACAGCTAGTGGTCATCTAACCTTCTCTGTCTGCCTCATTCTGTCCATTCCTGATACCACCAGCCCAGTGAAAGAAGATGGATTTTAAGTCATAAAACGAATAGGCAGTCATAGCTCCTCATCATGTCAATTTCAGGGAATTTAAGTAGATGGTGTTGGGTGGAAGGGGAGGAATGTGATGAGCAATGGAGTGAAGCTTGAGGCTGGGAAGGAGAGACAAGGGAACTCTTTTAAAGCAGCAAAAAGTACATACCAAAGCCATGAATTGGCTTGGCTCACAACCTGGGTACAGTGCATATGAGCGCATGTACCTACATACTTCCACACAGCCCATCACCTACCCACCTGCCACCCACTTTTAGACTTCCACGGGCTAGGCTATCCAAGAGCTTGGGAGAGGCTCTTAAAAAGCAGTCTGGCTCTTTCTGCTCTGAGGTCTGATGGAGGAAGGGCTGCCTGGAGTGGGTGGCAGCACCTTCCACCTAGGACAACTGAAATGTCCAGAAAGGGGACTGCACGTTCTATCCTCATGCTTTTCTCAGAAACAAAGGGAAGGAGGGAAGAGTAAACAGTTAAGGCGGTGGGTCTGGAGAGTCTGAATTGGAGGCGTTCCTAAATGTGAGCACAGAACAAATTACCCACAGCTGGCCTTGACCTGCAAGAATCAAGTGTATTCTTTGAAAGAAGTAATGCTCATTTCTAATGTGCAGCCTTAAAAAGGGGATGGGAGAAGGGAGTGCTTCTTTATTCAGTCTATATAAAAGAATGTCATTTCATTTACTTCTCTCTTCAATTGATTGATTTTTTTTAATGTAAGAAGCATAGGTCCTTGCTTTAAATATGGTCCTCACCCCACCCCCTTTTCTGATAGCTTTTTCCCACACGTGATTCATAATATATAACTCAAAGCAGATAACTGATGGAGTAAGACTCTCAACAGGGAAATTTTGCAGAGTCAGAAAAGCAAAGGCAGCTCCAGAGCTTATCTTCAAGTTCTGCCTTGTCTATCTCTTAATCTTCCTTTGTTGCATGGTACCTGGTTGGTCAGAAGCAGTTGTGAGCCTTCACAGCATAAGAACTAAGTGGACAGAAGAGAATTCATCATGAGAGCGAGCGAGCAAGTGTGATGCTGTGACAGTAACTCGAGAAATGAACCCAAGTAATCGGCGGCATCATTCACTCGTCCCCATGGTAAAGCCGTTTGTGCCAAATGCAGAAATGACACAGGCAGATCTCTGGCGATGCAAACTGCAATACCCTGGAGTTCTCATACTTCATCTTCGGTGGATCATTGACTCCTTTTTGAACTGGATAAAAACCATGAACCCTCTCCCCTCCCCCACAGACACACAGACATGCACAATTTTGCATTCACTTGCCAGGAAGTCCCAGACTCCTGGAGCCATTGCACATGCCCTAGGTTAAGAACCCTTCTCTAGAGAAGCCTTCCTGAAGCCTCTTCTGGGATGTTTATAAGAGTTGGTTTGTTTGCGAGAGGATGATGTCATAGCTCTTAGTTTTGAACGCTTGTCAGAAATTGAGATTTCCTTTTGGGGAGTGGCCTTTCCATGCTAAGCACTTGATAAATATTTATTGAGTGACTGAAGAAACAAATCAGTGAATCTGCAATATCTAGATCTTATAATTATATATATTTACTCTATATCAAAGGCTAGTCTGATTTGCTGTACATTTCGGATTGGGGTAGTGGCACAGACTTACTCACCATAAATCCTGGCCTATTATAGTGTTAAATGAATAGATGGATGGACACATATGGGACACGATGTGATAAGAACACATTCACATTTTTCATTCAGATTTATTTTCATTAATACTTCCCACTGTGGTAAGCATCTCTCCCAAAGATGCTCATATCCTAAACCCGGAAGCTATGAATGTGATACCTTACAAGGATAAAGGAACTTTGCAGATGTGACTAAGGTTACAGACATCGAGAGTGTCCTGGATGAAACATGTGGGCCCAATATAATCACAGGAGTCCTTAGAAAGCAGAGAACCTCTACCAGCTGTGGCCGAATAAAGATGTGAGGATGGAAGAAGGGTCAGAGAGATGCAATGTTGCTGGCTTTGAAGATGGTGGAAGGGAGATGTGAGCTAAGGAATGTGGGTGGTCTGGAAGTGGATTTCTCCCTAACACCTCCAGAAGGGAATGCAGCCCTGCTAATACCTTGACCTTAGCCCAAGGAGATCCATGTCAGACTTCTGACCTCCAAAAATGGGAGATAACAAATTTGTGTTGTTTTAAGCAATCAAGTTTGTAATAAGTTGTTACAGCAGCAGTGGGAATCAAATATGGTCCCCAATAATGGCAGGTGATATGTCTTGAGCTCTGGCACTGTTTTAAGTACTTTACATGGAATAAATGGATCTTCACTAATCCTTTCAGGCAGGTACTAATATTAACAATACTCGGCAGAGGAGCAAATGGAAGCGACTTGCCCCGGGCCATCCACACCCAGCCAGTCTGACTCTGGGTATCACGTACTTCACCAGGGACTACTGAAGGGAAGGAAGATGGTGGCTCAGGCCAGAGAGCTGACGGACATGAGAAAAATGCACGGATTGGAGTTTTGAAACTCTCCTGTGGAGGGTGTGTGTTGTGAGCGTGCATGGGTGGGTTTGTGTGTCTGTGTTAGTGTGAACAGTGTGTTTACCTGTGTAGCTGTCTAGGCATCTTTGGGTAGGTCTGTGTCATCTTAGGGTTGATGCTAAGCACATAACAAAATGTCAGTTTATAATGCTTAAAGGCATGGCTTACATATTTCCAGGTCACTACTTCTTAAAGTAGAATAACATATCCCTACTACTACCTCTTTGAGGCAGTGGAGATAGATAGCACATCTTGGTAGAAACTAGTCTACAAGAACAAAAAGTCATCAAGAAAAAATAAAATCATCAGGCTTTTCAGGGTTTAAAGCAACCCCTCCCCCTGTTCTTCACGTTTTTAATAGAGTCTCTAAGGTGGCGTTTTGAACATGAGTTGCTAGTTTGGAGTACGTAGAGGCCATAGAATTCACACTATGTATGTCAACTCATATTCCAACTCCAGGCAAAGTGAGAACAGAAGGCATCACGAGTATTTGCTGTGCTCCTTTCCTAGAAAGGACCTTTGCCTTCAAGCTCTGGAATCCTTTCTCAAACTGCTATGTAATTTCTTGTTTCCAGTCCTGGCCAAAGGAAGGAAAGTCCTTCCACCATCAACCCCAAACCAGTGAATTAATGAGTACACATCAGTGCACATTTGTGAGTTTTTTCTTCTTAAAATTTGGAACTATTCTAAGGAAGGACTTAGGTCAAAGAAAGGACATCT
Organism: Monodon monoceros; assembly: GCF_005190385.1. Classification (NCBI taxonomy): domain Eukaryota; kingdom Metazoa; phylum Chordata; class Mammalia; order Artiodactyla; family Monodontidae; genus Monodon; species Monodon monoceros. The sequence goes on from NW_021703767.1 coordinate 17,991,285, forward strand.
TTTGATTAGCTTGAGAGAAGGAAAGCTGTCATTTTTAAATGCTATCCTATGACATCAAATAAATGTCAATAGAGGAAAACATTTGCAATCATGACATTATTTCTTATTTGTGCAAACTCCAAAATCTATTTCTGACATAATTTCATGGAGATATTATGAAACAAATGGAAATATATGCTGCATTTACTTATACAGGAAATGTCAAAATATTCTGTAACCTTTGACATATACTCTCCATAGATAGAGAAAAAGAGAGAAAGATATGGATGGACTATGTTGTAGATTATTTTATTAAAAACACAATGTCCTTCAGGATATAGCTTGCATATGATTTATTTGAGTGAATGAGAAACATATGTCCTTGCTCAGAAATCTTCAGTTAGAAACACCATGTGTTTCAAAGATTGAGAAATTAGTTGATAAGCAGTTCCTTGAAAAGTTAAAGATCATTTTTTGGATACTGCCCATCATCTCATATTAGTTTCTGTCTGTCTTAAATGTATGTGGTTTTCTTTATAAAGTTTCCCAAAGAAAAGAAAACTGACAGTCTTAGGGACCGGTAACATGAGTCAAATTGGACTTAATCCAAGAGTTTTTCTACGTTCTCAGAAACAACTGGGTCACAATAAACCTCTCTCCTATGTAAATAAGTCTGGCTGGACAACGTTTATAGGATCACAAAGAATGAATCACTGTTTTATTTATTTATGTTCTTTCTAGCTATCTCTAGAGAAAGAATTCTTTTGGCAGCCATCCCATTACTTTTTCACATTCTCTTTCCACCAAGTTCCTCCAGCTATGCACACTAACACGCATGAGGATATTATGCTGAGTGTGATAAGCTAGACAAAGACAAATACCGTATGACATCACTCACATGTGGAATCTAAAAAAGGTGAACTTGTGAAAACAGAATAGTATGACAGTTACCAGGGGCTGGGGGTACAGGAATAGGACAGATGTTGTTAAAGGATACAAATTTGCAACTAGTAGATAAATAAGTCCTGGAGATTTAATACACAGTATAGTGATTACATACAGCAATACAGTATTATAAACATTAAACGTGCTAAGAGACTAGGGCTTAATTATTCCCACCACAAAAAAGAAAGGACAATTATGTGACATGATAGAGGTGATAGCTTACACTACAATAGCAATCATATTACAGTGGTAAATATAACAAATCACCATGTGTACACCTTAAACTTACACGAAGTTGTATGTTGAATATATTTCAAGAAACCTGAAACACAAAAAAACAAGAAATGGAAACAACCTAAATGTCCATCGACAGATGAATGGATAATAAAGATGTAGTACATGTATATAATGGAATATTACTCAGCCATAAAAAGAAATGAAATTGGGTCATTTGTAGAGATGTGGATGGGCATAGAGTCTGTCATACAGAGTAAAGTAAGTCAGAAAGAGAAAAACAAATAATGTATATTAATGCATATATGTGAAAGCTAGAAAAATGGTACAGATGAACATATCTGCAGGGTAGCAACAGAAACACAGATGTAGAGAACAGACATGTGGACACAGTGTGGGAAGGGGAGGGTGGGATGAATTGGGAGAATAGGTTTGACATAAATACACTACCATGTGTAAAATAGATAGCTAGTGGGAATCTGCTGTATAGCACAGGGAGCTCAGCTCGGTGCTCTGTGATGACCTAGATGGGTGGGTTGGGGAGGAGGTCCAAGAGGGAGGGGATACCTGTATGCATACAGCTGATTCACTTTGTTATAAAGCAGAAACTAACACAACATTGTAAAGCAATTATACTCCAATAAAAAAAAATTAGTTAATTAAAAAAAGAAAGAAACCAGCTGTCTCCTTATATTCATGGCCAACCTTGTTCTCTTCGAATATTGTGGCAGCTGCTTTGTCATTAGAGAGTCTCCATTGTCTTTATGGCTATTCCTTCATAAAGAGGTGACTTACAATTACTAATTCCTTTCTAACCACTTTTTTTTAAAAAAACATCTTTATTGGAGTATCATTGCTTAACAATGGTGTGTTAGTTTCTGCTTTATAACAAAGTGAATCAGTTATACATATACATATGTTCCCATATCTCTTCCCTCTTGCATCTCCCTCCCTCCCACCCTCCCTATCCCACCCCTCTAGGTGGTCACAAAGAACCGAGCTGATCTCCCTGTGCTATGTGGCTGCTTCCCACTACTAGCTATTTTACATTTGGTAGTGTGTATAGGTCCATGCCACTCTCTCACTTTGTCCCAGCTTACCCTATCCCCTCCTTGTATCCTCAAGTCCCGCCTAGGCCCTAGGTTCTTCATGACCATTTTTTTTTTTTTTTTTTAGATTCCCTATATATGTGTCAGCATACGGTATTTGTTTTTCTATTTCTGACTTACTTCACTCTGTATGACAGGCTCTAGGTCCATCCGCCTCACTACAAATAACTCAATTTCATTTCCTTTTATGGCTAAGTAATATTCCAATGTATATATGTGCCACATCTTCTTTATTGATTCATCTGTGGATGGACACTTAGGTTGCTTCCACGTCCTGGCTATTGTAAATAGAGCTACAATGAATATTTTGGTACATGACTCTTTTTGAATTATGGTTTTCTCAGGGTATATGCCCAGTAGTGGGATGGCTGGGTTGTATGGTAGTTCTATTTTTAGTTTTTTAAGGAACATCCATACTGTTCCCCATAGTGGCTGTATCAATTTACATTCCCACCAACAGTGCAAGAGGGTTCCCATTTCTCCACACCCTCTGCAGCATTTACTGTTTGTAGATTTTTTGATGATGGCCATTCTGACCAGTGTGAGATGATATCTCATTGTAGTTTTGATTTGCATTTCTCTAATGATTAATGATGTTCATGGTGTATGATCCTTTTAATGTGCTGTTGGATTCTGTTTGCTAGTATTTTGTTGAGGATTTTTACATCTATGTTCATCCGTGATATTACCCTATAGTTTTCTTTCTTTGTGACATCTTTGTCTGGTTTTGGTATCAGGCTGGTGGTGGCCTCATAGAATGAATTGGGGAGTGTTCCTCCCTTTGCTATATTTTGGAAGAGTTTGAGAAGGATGGGTGTTGGCTCTTCTCTAAATGTTTGATAGAATTCGCCTGTGAAGCCATCTGGTCCTGGGCTTTTGTTTGTTGGAAGACTTTTAATCACAGTCTCAATTTCAGTGCTTGTGATTAGTCTGTTCATATTTTCTATTCCTTCCTGGTTCAGTCTCGGAAGGTTATGCTTTTCTAAGAATTTGTCCATTTCTTCCAGGTTGTCCATTTTATTGGCACATAGTTGCTTATAGTAATCTCTCATGATCCATTGTATTTCTGCAGCGTCAGTTGTTATTTCTGCTTTTTCATTTCTAATTCTATTGATTTGAGTCTTCTCATTTTTTTTCTTGATGAGTCTGGCTACTGGTTTATCAATTTTTTTAATCTCAAAGGACCAGCTTTTACTTTTATTGATCTTTGCTGTCATTTCCTTCATTTCTTTTTCATTTATTTGTGATGTGATCTTTATGTTTAATTTTCTTCTGCTAACTTTGGGGTTTTTTTGTTGTTCTTTCTCTAATTGCTTTGGGTGTAAGGTTACGTTTTTTCATTTGAGATGGTTCTTGTTCTTTGAGGTAGGATTGTATTGCTATAAAGTTCCCTCTTCAAATTGCTTTTGCTGCATCCCATAGGTTTTGTGTCATTGTGTTTTCATTGTCATTTGTTTCTTGGTATTTTTTGATTTCCTCTTTGATTTCTTCAGTTACCTCTTGGTTACTTAGTAATGTATTGTTTAGCCTCCATGTGTTTTATTTTTTGCAGATTTTTTCCTATAATTGATATCTAGTCTCATAGCATTGTGGTCAGAAAAGATACTTGATATGATTTCAGTTTTCTTAAATTTACCAAGGCTTGATTTGTGACCCAAGATATGATCTATCCTGGAGAATGTTCCATGACCACTTGAGAAGAAATTGTAATCTGCTCTTTTTGGATGGAATGTCCTATAAATATAAAATAAGTCCATCTTGTTTAATCTATCATTTAAAGCTTGTGTTCCTAATTTATTTTCATTTTGGATGATCTGTCCATTGGTGAAAGTGGGGTGTTAGAGTCCCCTAGTATGAATGTGTTACTGTCGATTTCCCTCTTTATGGCTGCTGGCATTTGCCTTATGTATTGAAGTGCTGCTATATTGGGTGCATAAATATTTGCAACTGTTATATCTTCTTCTTGGATTAATCCCTTGATCACTATATAGTGTCCTTTTTTGTCTCTTGTAATAGTCTTTATTTTAAAGTCTATTTTGTCTGATATGAGAATTGCTACTCCAGCTTTCTTTTGATTTCCATTTGCATGGAATACCTTTTTCCATCCCCTCACTTTCAGTCTGTATGTGTCCCCAGGTCTGAAGTGGGACTCTTGTAGACAGCATATATACAGGTCTTGTTTTTGTATCCATTCAGCCAGTCTATGTCTTTTGGTTGGAGCATTTAAGCCATTTACATTTAAGGTAGTTATCAATATGTATGTTCTTATTACCTTTTCTTAATTGTTTTGTGTTTGTTATTGTAAGTCTTTTCCTTCTCTTGTGTTTCCTGCCTAAAGAAGTTCCTTTAGCATTTGTTGTAGAGTTGGTTTGGTGGTGCTGAATTCTCTTAGCTTTTGCTTGTCTGTAAAGGTTTTAATTTCTCCATCAAATCTGAATGAGATCCTTGCTGGGTAGAGTAATCTTGGTTGTAAATTTTTCCCTTTCTTCACTTTAAATATGTCCTGCCACTCCCTTCTGGCTTGCAGAGTTTCTGCTGAATGATCAGCATTAACCTTATGGGAATTCCCTTGTATGTTAATTGTTGCTTTTCTCTTGTTGCTTTCAATATTTTTTCTTTGTATTTAATTTTTGATAGTTTGATTAATATGTGTCTTGGCGTGTTTCTCCTTAGATTTATCCTGTATGGGACTTTCTGCACTTCCTGGCCTTGATTGACTATTTCCTTACCCATATTAGGGAAGTTTTCAACTCTAATCTCTTCAAATATTTTCTCAGTCCCTTTTATTTCTCATCTTCCTCTGGGACTCCTAGAATACGGATATTGGTGCATTTAGTGTTGTCCCAGAGGTCTCTGAGAGTGTCCTCACTTCTTTTCATGCATTTTTCTTTATTCTGCTCTGCGGTAGTTATTTCCACTATTTTATCTTCCAGGTCACTTATCCGTTCTTCTGACTCAGTTATTCTGCAATTTATTCCTTCTAGAGAATTTTTAATTTCATTTATTGTGTTATTCATCATTGTTTGTTTGCTCTTTAGTTCTTCTAGGTCCTTGTTAAACGTTTCTTGTATTTTCTTCATTCTATTTCCAAGATTTTGGATCATCTTTACTATCATTAGTCCGAATTCTTTTTCAGGTAGACTGCCTATTTCCTCTTCATTTGTTTGGTCTGGTGGGGTTTTATCTTGCTCCTTCATCTGCTGTGTATTTTTCTGTCTTCTCATTTTGCTTAACTTACTGTGTTTGGGGTCTCTGTTTTGCAGGCTGCAGGTTCATAGTTCCCGTTGTTTTTGGTTTGCTCCCAGTGGGTAAGGTTGTTTCAGTGGGTCTTGTAACCTTCCTGGTAGAGGGGACTGGTGCCTGTGTTCTGGTAGTTGAGGCTGGATCTTGCCTTGTTGGTGGGCAGGACCACATCTAGTGGTGTGTTTTGGGGTGTCTGTGAACTTATTATGATTTTAGGCAGCCTCTCCGCTAATGGGTGGGGTTGTGTTCCTGTCTTGCTAGTTGGTATAGGTTGTCCAGCAGTGTAGCTTGCTGGTCGTTGAGTGGAGCTGGGTCTTAGCGTTGAGATGGAGATCTCTAGTAGATCTTTCAATATTTGATATTACATGGGGCCAGGAGGTCTCTGGTGGACTAATGGCCTGAACTAGGCTCTCCCACCTCAGAGGCTCAGGCCTGACACCCGGCCAGAGCACCAAGACCTTGTCAGCCACACAGCTCAGAAGAAAAGGGAGAAAAAAAAAAGGAAAATATAAATAAATAAAATAAAATAAAGTTATTAAAATGGAAAAAAATGATTGAAATTTTTTAAATATAAAAATAATTTGAAAAAAAGAAAGAAAGAAGAGAGCAACCAAACCAAAAAACTAATCCATCAATGATGGATTAAAAACTATATTAAAGCACTAAAAACTAAATTAAGCACTAAAAACTATATTAAAAAAAAATGGTCAGTCAGAACCCTAGGACAAATGGCAAAAGCAAAGCTATACAGACAAAATCACACAAAGAAGCATACACATACACACTCACCAAAAGAGGAAAAGGAAAAATATATATGTATGTATATATATATATACATATGGAAGTATGTGTATATATATATATATATATATATGGAAGAGAGGAGCCAGATCAATAAACAAATCTACCAATGATTATAAGCTCTAAATACTCAACTAAGATAAACATAAAACCAGAAGCAAATTGGATGCTTAAAGCAAACCTGAAGTCTACAGCTGCTCCCAAAGTCCAATGCCTCAATTTTGGGATGATTTGTTGTCTATTCGGGTATTCCACTGATGCAGGTACATCAGGTGGACTGTGGAGATTTAATCCACTGCTCCTGAGGCTGCTGGGAGAGATTTCCCTTTCTCTTCTTTGTTCGCACAGCTCCTGGGGCTCAGCTTTGGATTTGGCCCCGCCTCTGTGTAAAGGTCACCTGAGAGTGTCTGTTCCCTCCCAGACACGTTGGGGTCAAAGGCGCGGCTGATTAGGGGCTCCGGCTCACTAATCGGCTGCTGCTCTGTGGATAAGGCTGCCAGGAGGGAGGGGTATGGAGTGCGGGGCGGGCCTGCGGTGCCAGCGGCTAATGTGACGTTGCACCAGCCTGAGGCACACCGTGTGTTCTCCCGGGAAAGCTGTCCCTGGATCACGGGACCCTGGCAGTGGCGGGCTGCACAGGCTCCCGGGAGGGGAGGTGTGGATAGTGACCTGTGCTTGCACACAGGCTTCTTGGTGGCTGCAGCAGCTGCCTTAGCATTTCATGCTGGTTTCTGTCCGCACTGATGGCGGCGGCTTGCGCCCATCTCTGGAGCTCCTTTAGGTGGTGCTCTGAATCCCGTCTCCTTGTGTACCCCAAAACAATGGACCCTTGCCTCTTAGGCCACTCCAGACAATTTCCCGGACTCCCTCCCGGCTAGCTGTGGCACACTAGCCCCTTCAGGCTGTGTTCACGCAGCCAACCCCAGTCCTCTCCTTGGGATCTGAACTTTGAAGCCGGAGCCTCAGCTCCCAGGCCCCTCCCGCCCCGGCGGGTGAGCAGAAAAGCCTCTCGGGCTGGTGAGTGCCGGTCGGCCCCGATCCTCTGTGTGGGAATCTTTCCACTTTGCCCTCTGCACCCCTGTTGCTGCGCTCTCCTCCGTGGCTCCAAAGATTTCCCCCCACCCACCCCCCGTCTCCACCAGTGAAGGGGCTTCCTAGTGTGTGGAAATCTTTCCTCCTTCACAGCTCCCTCCCCAAGGTGCCGGTCCATCCCTATTCTTTTGTCTCTGTTTATTCTTTTTTCTTTTGCCCTACCCAGGTACGTGGGGGAGTTTCTTGCCTTTTGGGAAGCCTAAGGTCTTTTGCCAGCGTTCAGTAGGTGTCCTGTAGGAGTTGTTCCACATGTAGATGTAGTTTTGATGTATTTGTGGGGAGGAAGGTGATCTCCATGTCTTACTCCTCCACCATCTTGAAGGCGCCCCTCCTTTCTTTATTTTCTCTCTCCCTCTTTCCTGTCATCCAACGTGAGGTGCTCCAATTAAACACATCCTGAGCCAAGTTCTGCTGTCAGTGATTTTCATGCCAAAGCCTCCCGAGAGCTTATGCTCAGTTCCAGTTTCATCAAAGCCGATTTCCACAGTGATTGTGCGTAAGAATACGAGGGCAGGAACTGACCCTGAGGTTGTGTGCAGCAGCAACTGACGGCCAAAAGTTGGCGCAAACTGAGTACATCTACTGTCAGCAGAGTAATGACTTGTTGATAATATCCTTGGCCAACTTGACTGCTAATGTCAAAGCAATTCAGATTAGGAACAATTATGTAAATCATGCACCAAATACAAATGTGAAACAAAATACAAACAAACAATGCTCTCAGACCACGAACGTTAGCAGCCCACATTAGGGGACATGTGAACAGTAGCAAAAGAGATACAAAGATGAGCTTGTACAGTTAGAAAAGGATTTTCAAGGGGAAAAAAAAGGGAAGGCACAATAGAAGCTTTGGGGGATGATGGCTCAAACTGCAGATAAATTCAGCCGGAATATTATCAAGTTTGCTAACAATGTAAATAATGAATACATCAATGACTTAAATTAGCATTAGTAGAAGACCAGTAAATTTGAAGGCCAAGGAGGAACATCTATTTTTCTAGTGATATTACTTCATCCCAAGGAAATGATCTAAGGGTCCCACCCTTTAAAAATAAAAGGCACAAGAATTACATTTCTAGAATATTACCTGTCAAGGGATACCTTTATGTAAAATTACCCATCAAATAGAATAATTAATTAAGAAAGTAATGATAAAATCAAAACAAACTAAGATATGGGAGTCTGCCACACAGAGAGACTAAACTCTAAATGCATTAATGTCAGGAGAGCCATATTTATCTCTTAAGAACATATCTCATTAACTTTATGTTTTGTTCTGTAATAACAAGTACATCCTAAGTCATTTATTGTTCCATTTGTTGTAGCAAAGCCAATGCAATAGTCTATTATATTTTTGTAAGATTAGCTTTGCTTTTTAGACTAAACTAAACAAGCACTCACATCTCAAAAAGAAATCATTTTTGCAAAACAATGGATTAGCCATCCATGTCTCATGTTAAATCAATAAAGATAAAATAACATGGTAGAAGTTTTATATTAAATGAAGCCCATTGCTGATGTTTTTAAAAATTGGAAATATTGGGCTTCCCTGGTGGTGCAGTGGTCAAGAATCCGCCTGCCAACACAGGGGACATGGGTTTGAGCCCTGGTCTGGGAAGATCCTACATACCGTGGAGCAACTAAGCCTGTGCACCACAACTACTGAGTCTGTGCTCTAGAGCCTGCGAACCACAACTACTGAAGCTCGCACTCCTAGGGCCTGTGCTCTGCCATAATAGAAGCCACCACAGTGAGAAGCCCGTGCACTGCAACGAAGAGTAACTCCTGCTCGTCGCAACTAGAGCAGGCCCGCGCACAGCAACAAAGACCAACGCAGCCAAAAATAAACTATACAAATTTATTTAAAAAATTAAAAATAGGAAATATTAAAAACCATCTAGACTATATTAATATTATAATGCAAGCTTTTAAATTCTAAAATATTGGACCTTAATATACTTAGAATATTTAATTGGGAAATTTACCCTTAAAAACAAATATGCATTTTGTTTTCTACTAATGTTTTCTTAGTTTTGACCTCAAGTTTAATTTTTCTTCTCAATATGTAAGATAAAATTTAGACACACAATATGTATAAAGAAATCATAAGTTTTAGTTTTCTTAGTCTACATTTGTTAGGACTTCTATAAACATTCTGTAAAGGAAAATTTTATAGACAATAGAATAGCTATCATTATATATATATGAGGAATTATCTTAGATAAAAAATTACTAAGATTATTCTGGGTTGGCCCAGAGAGCAAAATTTGGACCAAAAAGAGAAATGTAGTGATCAGTCCAATGAAAAGTCTTACCAACCAGAACTATTTTGTGAAGTAGTGAGGTTCGGGAAGTGTTATAGAGGCCCTGTGGTCATTGGATAAAATGTTGAAGAGGTGATTTCTAAAATAATTTGATTTTTAAATGTGTTTCTTCAAACACTAGAATTCTTTGTTTCACAACTCCTGCATTCATTTTATTAAAATATCCTGTTATATTGAGAATATTGACATGAATTGTAGCAGTTGACTGGTCAGTGTGTTGAGAGAGATAAATTACTACTTAAACCTTGATTATAATTATTTGATTCTGAATCTAATATCTATTAAATCAGCATAAAATGAATTATGCTTATAAGAGGAAAATTAAGAGGAATTATATTTGAAATTATAGAAAAATCTGTAGTGATTTCAGATGGAGCTAGTGATGGAAAACATTTTTAAATTTTGAGTCAAAATAATATAATGTGTAGGCAAATAAAAGAAATTGAGATATGATGGGTGGAGTCTAACTTTTTTTGTTTATCTTCCTATAAGAGGAACATGGAGAAATTGAATTCTATCCACTTTTAAGCTTCCTATGTATTGATAAAGAAATTCTAAATGTAATTATTTAGTGCTTTGCATATAAAGTAGAATCTATAACTATGTTTTCCTAAGAAAATTTTCACAGAATCATAGAAAATTGACAATTACTCAGGTGTCTGAGTTGCCGAGTGGCTGTAATTGCATATATGAATCATCTAAATGGGTGAATTTACATGATTCTAAATCACATACATGTGTTCATATACATATGTTCTTCAAATGTAAGCTCAGTGTTATCACTCCAGCATCTAATAAGCCCTGGATATGGACTATGCTGCTAAACTAGAATTGTCAAATTTAAGCTACTCATTTTGCAAATTAGGAAAACGGAAATCTCAAAGGCTGAGATTTTCCAAACACAGTTTTAAAACATGTGGTCCTTTAGGATAACAAATTGAATGTTCTAGAAGTCAGAGGGAAAAAAAAACTCTGTGTAGACGAGGACCAAATTCCAAGGAAAAAATCTGAATCAGTACGTTGAGGCTTAAAGCAGCAAAAAAAGAGCACAACACCTAGTTCTCCAAGAGGGCTTTCTGCACACTTATCTCTTTAATACTTGTTGTCTGATAAAATTATTCTTTGAAAGTACCCCCTAACTGTGTCTCAGAATGGCTGCGATTAATGAGGGGAACCAATCATATCACATAGCTGAGATATGTGTCCTCTGTGTTGGGCTTTCCTAATATAAAGTTATGTCTAGAAAGTTCAGTTTATTTATATTTGCTTTCTAGCTATTGAATTCATTACCTGCATGTTTGCAGATAAACTGTTTTTCAGAATCCTCTCAAGCAAAAATTCCAGAATCTAAGTTCTGAAGGTGGGACGTGGGCAGAAATGAGGGATTGACACAAGAAGTAGTCATGGAAAGAGTAGGGTTGAAAATAGTTATCATAAGGGCAAGGGAAAATACTAGAAGGAAAAGATGCTAAGAGCTCTTTCTTCTGATATGTATCCCTCACAGTTCCACTGTGGAAAAGCACATTTAATACTTTTTGGCAGTAGGTCCCAGGAGAGAAGGACTTTGGAAAGAGAGAGAATTGGCAAGATGCAAACCATCCTAAGGAGAGGAGAAAGGAGAAAGAACAGAAGAGGATGATAAAAAGTGGAGTAAGAAGATGGATGTGGCGTGGAGAGCCCTAATCTTAATCTGGAGTTTTCTTTCTTCTTGCTTGTGACATAGAGAACTTTGGGCAAGATTTGGTAAAGGTTTTGGGTCATTTCTCAAGGAGCTACTTATTCTGCACTAATTAAGTTCATATTACATAGATTGACATTACAGTGACACCAATTCTGGCTTTGTGAGAATGTCCAGTTCTTCCTAGTTTCCTGCCCTCTTCTTAACTCTTAAACCTGTCTAGAATCATAAGTGTCTCTATGGTACTGTGCAGAGTCCACTGAGCCTCTACTAGTGAACGGTGATTCCAAGAATGTGTGCTCCATCCCATCAGATCTAGTTGTATTTGAGGGGCAGGATAGTGTAGTAGATGGGAGGAAAAGATCTGGAGAAATAATGCTCATGTTCACGTGGCTAGGTTAAGATGACTGTTTGAATGTGGACAGGTTACCCATGCTCTGTTCTCAGTTTTCTAATCTGAGAAAAAAGAAAAAAAAAGAGAGACTAAATGTACTCCAAGGATTTGTTAAATTAATCCATGCAATATGCTTAAAAGAGACCATGGATTATAACATGTTTCAAATGTGTGCTGGTTAATAATCTTACCCTCTCCAGGAGGAAAGAAAGCTACATTCTGTCTCTGGAACTAAGCACACTCCTGGCTCCAGGAGCCCTGCTAGCGTTCCATCATGGGCCCTGTACACTAGACGGTCTTCCTTTAACAACAGCTCTGAGGCTTGGATATTCTATACGGTAGGAACTTGATGCAATCCAAAATCAAAGTGCTTTCTTGAGGATTACTGCCTCTGTTTCTTCCAGGGATCTGAACTGGTGGGAAGATTTGACAAACAACAAACAAACAAAACAAACACAGTTTCTAGAGGCTCTTTACTTTGCCTTCATCTCCAAAGGGACATTTTAACTTTCAAAAATAAAACTGGATGGGTAGTGGTTCACATTATGGCTAACCCACCCAAAATTATTCTGGCTAAATCAAAATGTATTTCCCCTACCCAGGCCTCCCACTACCCAACTCCTAGGATAAGGCATGACAGATATAGTTAAGAAACAAGGAAAGAAACCATAACAGGATATCTCTATAATGCTTTAGATAAAATTCCATTGAATAAAGTTAAATTCATCTCTAAATTAGGGTGTATGTTCTTCATATTTATTAGAATCTTTTGGAGAAAGTCTCCATGATTCATTTTGGAATATTTTCTTAGGCATTTTTTCTGACAGGTCAGTCTTCTTAACAGCCTGCCTAGAAAAAGAAGTTTCCTGAGCAGTGTTTCCTATAAATTCTCTTCAATTTTTTCCTACAGAGAAAATTCCCTAAGACAATATTTCTGTAAATAAAATCATATTCTCTTTGCCAAGAATCATCATTCTGGAAAAAAAAAAATCTTAGCAACAATCTTCTTCTAAGCCTTAGAATCTGAGGGAATATTCTAGTATATATAGTAGTCAGTATAACATATTTAAGTGGCTTCATCCTACTTATGCCATATGATTAAAGTATTAAACAATATCATTTTGAAGGTTATAAAGTCATTTTGGGAGTAGCATTTTTTAAGTTTAAAAAGATCCAAATATACTCTAAATGTGTGTGTGTGTGTGTGTGCGTGCGTGTGTGTGTACCCATGTGTTGGTATTTGATACATATCTAAGTTTACTGACTATTTTAAGTCAGGCTTGATCTTTTGAGTCAGGCTGAATTGAATTCCAGTGCTGACCTTGCTACTCATTATCAGTGTGTTCTTTCTTAAGCCACTAAATTTCTGTAAGTCTTAGCTTTTTCACCTGCAAAATGGTACACCTAAACAAAGTTGTTTGATTTATGGTTGATATATATGATAAAATATATAAAGTCTTCTATGTATTGCCTTTCCTATACTAAGTACTCAAATGTAAGCTAGCTATTTATTTATTTTTACATAATTACTTCAAACAGAATCAGAAAAATACTGTCTTTTGGACAATCTTAGCAAAGAATATTGTGCAAAACAAAAGGCAATTTAGATGACACAAAGTTTTATTCCACCCTTTAAACTTCTTGAGGTCTTAACTGTGAATAGACCAGTTTTGATTAAATACAAATATTTTTTCAATTGTCTGTCTTTACTTTGGATATTAAGTTATCCATATATGGTATTTCTGAACAGCATGAAAGCCTTTCTATCAAAAATTCACCCCCAAATTTCAACCTTTATAAATATTATAAGCACTTCTTCATTTAAAGGAATGATGCTCTATTCAAAATCATTTTATCAGGCATGAAATTGTTGAATTAGCTTTAAAAGTCAGGCTAAATGAATGTGGGAAGAAGGTAATCAGAGAGAACAGTTCATTAGCTCATGAGAAAGAGCAGTTAGTGTTGTCATGTCTGGGCCGAGACAAAAATTGGTCAGATTGTCCTGCCAAGGAAATGTCATGGGAAGGAATTATATTGTCCAGCAAAGAGTCCTAAGAGGAATGTTCCCTTAAAGTCCATGCTAAAATCCACTATTTTGGGTATAAGACTGTACTCCACTAAAATGAAACTGTTACAGCTGTGACATTTTACCAATAAAAGCCATAAAGTTCTCCCACTATTGACATACTCCAGTTTGATCATAGGTAGCCTGAAAATATCAAGGGGAATGAGTGTTGAGCAACAATTATTTCTAGTTTCCATGCCATTAGTCTCCCCCAAACCCAGAATTTGGGATCTGTATTGGACTGTTCTGAAATTTTCCCTGAAATACTCTTACTAGCCACCCAAGGAGCCCTGGATGAGCTCTTCGAAATTACAAAATTGTACTCCCAGAGATGGGATTAGTCTTGGGTTTGGCTGTTCTTTATTGAGCTAAGCCCCGTTGAGTTTGAAACCTCTTGGGTGTGACAGTGACTGCACATCATCAGTGGGATATAGACACTTTGAGCCAATGGAGATGGAGTTGATGGAGATCTATTCTGGATTGCCTAAGGCATAATCTCCCAAGTGCCTGAGAAATAGCAGCTGTCTTCTTGCAAACCAATGCATTATGGGTGAAGAAAGAAATGAAAGAACCCAAACAGTTGGTCTAATGCATTCATCTTTGTGACGAGACACCACAGTTATTTCTAGGTTGAGAATTAGCTTTTGGGAAAATTCCAAGTATCCAGAGGTGACTGGAAAGGAAATGTGATGGAAGCTCATTGTGGAATGGAATAGAGCTGCCTGGTTGGGACGGGGGCAAGACATAAGCATCTCATAATTTTCTAAGACAAGGTATAGAAGTTTGGGAAGTGTGGTAGATTGCCTGCTTTCATGATCCCAATCAATGACTATCTATGTCTTTTGTGATGAGGACTTGAAGCCACTTCATAAAGAAATGGAATCTATATTCTCCCCTCTTGAATCTTGGTACTCTCTCTGGTCAGTACACTATGTCAGAAGTAAGTGTGTGCCAATTCCTACTCTAGCTCTCAAGAGGCCTTTTGAATTTACACTTGCTTTCTTGGAAACTTGAGCCTTAGCCAGAGAACAAGTCTGGGATAGTATCCAGAAAAAAGGTTAACATAGCAGGTCCGAGAAAAGACTTGCTTGCAAGATGGGCCCTGAGCTGGCATCTGAAAACTTGAGTTTCGCGAATGTCCCCACCACCCTAACTGAAAACAGTGGCTCATTGTGCCTAAAAATGTTTGTGCAAACAATATGGTTTATGCTGAACACCTGCTTTTGTTCTGAGAGTCTGGAATTTTGGTACATGCCAGGCAGAGGGTGCTTACTTAACCAGCCCCTCATACAAACCTCAGGTGTTGAATCACTAACAAAATTCCCTTGTAGACAACATTTCAGATGTGTTGTCACAATTCATTGCTGGAGGAATTAGGCACAGCCTATGTGATTCTACTAAGAGAGGACTTTTGGAAGCTTGCACCTGGTTTCCTCAGGAATTTGCCCCAAATGTCTTTGCTTTTGTTGATTTTGCTTTGTATCCTTTTGCCGTAGTAAATTATAGCCATGGGTGTGACTATATGCTGAGTCCTATGGTTTCTCCTAGTGATCATTGAGTCTGGGGAGTGGTCCTGGGGACCAGCTGATTGAAGATGGTCTCATGTGGCAACATTTCTCTGCTTCACGGGGCCTTTCGTTCCTCAGTAGGCTAATTCAGTTGATGGCCAGATATGTGAGTGAATCCCAGATGAACACCCAGAGGTGGGAGCAATTTTGGATATGTTTGCTATTTAAGGTAAGAGTCTACTGTTGGCAAGCCAAGCCCAGGAAATATCAGTAGTCCTCACCCAACCCGTTAATTTGTGAGAAGTAGTAAATGATTGTTGTTTTAAGACAACAAGTTTCAGGATAATTTGTTATTTAGCAATAACTAACTTATCTAAGAAGCCTATGAATTAAGTAGAAGATAACTGAAAGTCTTCAGAACAGAGATTAAAACTTGGCTGGCAAAGGAAACAGTTGAAAAGTTCTTGGTTTGAAGAATATATAAATCCTTTGCACATTACTCAGTAGGTGAACTAAAAGAGACATTTGAAACCAAAAGAATAGAATTGGTTTTTAATGTCACAAAAAAATGAGCTCCATAAGTTGACATGGCAAATGTGAATTCACTTTTAATCAGGGCATAGGTGTAAATAAGACCTTCTTTGACCAACTATTTAATTTCATATTGCCTCCAGCTTTGACCATGAAGCCTGGCTTTAAAGATAGCTATCCTTAAAGGCTGGCAGTGTTTTGGGGTGACTTTAATAGGTACTAATATCTAAAAATTATTTTTGGTTCTGTTTTGTTGATGCATTATCAGAATAAAAGAAATCCAGGGCTTCCCTGGTGGCGCAGTGGTTGAGAGTCCGCCTGCCGATGCAGGGGACATGGGTTCGTGCCCCCGTCCGGGAAGATCCCACATGCCGCGGAGTGGCTGGGCCCGTGAGCCATGGCCGCTGAGCCTGCGCGTCCGGAGCCTATGCTCCGCAACGGGAGAAGCCAGAACAGTGAGAGGCCCGCGTACCGTAAAAAAAAAAAAAAAAAAAAAAAAAAAAGAAATCCAAACTATGGTTCTTTCATTTCATACCAATGGATTGTATAGTGGGAATCAACTGATATTCACCGTTCAGTAATTTCTAATGTTATTTTGAAGAGGAAATGTTTGCATTCTTATGAAATCATTCTGCCAAAATTGAGACTAAATGAAAAGAATAGTAGCATTCTCTCATTTGTTATTTTGAAGTGGATCAAAACTGTGTATTACACCAATATACCATTTTAAATTACTTTAAAATGGGAAGAAAGTGGCTAATCATTATCAAAGTACTCATGAAATAAAAATATATTGTAAAAACTGTAAAAACAGAGCCTGATAAATATCACTGCTGCAAATCAAAATGAGGGTAACAATTTCAATTTTTTCATGGAAGATATATTTGCTGTATAGTTTTGAAATCTGGGAAAAGCTATTAAATTCACAGCATCTCATACATTTTATAAGAAGCACTCTTGACACTAAATTAACTAAGAAAAATAAATAGTAAACTTCCTGGATTCACCTAAATGTGATTTCTCATAATTGAATTATATCATGTAGATTAATTATACTTAACTTCATTAATATCAACAGTTCATTTTGACCCAGCATATTAAACGTATATATTTTCTGCAACAGATGTATAAGGGATGAATTAGCAAACACTGAAAACCACATTGGTGAGCCTGTTAGGGAGTACATTTCAGACTAATGGAGCAGAATTCTTAAATTATAATAGCCTCCAAGAATATACAACTTTCTGTATTTTAGTAGATGATTTTTTCCTGGTCTGTATCACATGAACTAGATAAAATTCAGCTGACTATTTTGTAGTTGTTGTTTATTTTACTTATTTCTTTCCTAATAAATTATCTTATTTATTAGATACCCCTTACCCCAGCTATCAAACTGGACACTTAGTTTGGCATCAAATATGTGGCTTGTTAGCTCAGCTAGTTAGTAATGTGTGCTACTATCAGTGCCAACGACAAGAATTTCTTCCTTCAAAGTCAAGTAACCAGGAAGAATCTCTTCACAGGAGCAGCTGAGGAATCATCATAGCAGAACTAGAAATATGTATGTAGTCTGTCCTCTTTTTGTCAAGGCAGAATCAGGTGCCATCACATTGGTGAGGACAGGTAGATTAGGTGGATAGATAGCACTTAATTAAGACTAACTTCAAAATAAACCTCAAGCTACTGTTACCCCAAGTCCTCTGTTCCACCAGCTCATGCAGTTTAAGCTCTCATTCATGCTGGAAATGAATGGAAATGGTCAGGATGAGGATGGTTAGAATTTAACAAATGCTTAAATTGGTGCGCACTGTTCCCTGTTATTGAATCAATATTTCTTTCTCGATCTCAGAGCGTTACTCTTTTTCAAGAATTAAGGAAGAAAATCATGCAACTCTATGTCATTTTGGAGAGTCTTAAAAAACAGAAATCAATGCACGTACACAGAAAGAAAATTATGCAAATTTAGGGAAAGAAGTACATGACTGTATAGCTCTTTTATCTCTTTTATAAAACATGAAAAGATCTGCAGTGCATTTAAGACATAATAACACTATTGCATATTAGAGTTTTTTCTCCAAGAAACAGAAATCTGTAACTACTACTACTTGTGACCACAAAATATTGTATCACAAAGTTTTTGTGCATTAGCCCAGGATAAATACATAATTATAATAGGCTAAAGAGGAATTACAGGCAAGATGGCAGTTTGAGAATCACTCTTGCCCAACTCTCTCCTGATTTCCCATGGAAGAAACTCAATTGTAAATGAAAGAAAAGTCACTCTTCAACTAAGAATCATGAACTTTTTGTTTTGCTTTGTTTTGTTTTGTTAATTTCCTTCTTAGGTACTTGAGGTGATACACATTCTGAAAGTTTAATCTAGCCCAAGGTAAATGTGATGGTTAATTTTATGTGTCAATTTGGAAGGTGCCTCTGGTTGAGACTGACATTTATATGGTGAAGGTGTGAGTAAGCAGATTGCCCTCCATAATGTTGATGGGCCTCATCCAATTAACTGAAGGTCTGAAGAGAACAAAAAGACAGGCCTCCCTGCACAAGAGGGAAATTCTCTAGCAGACTGCCTTCCGATTTCATCAGCACCATTAGCTCTCCTACGGGCCTACGTTATAGATTTGGATTTACCAGCCTCAGTAAAAACATAAGCCAATTCCTTGTAATAAATCTCCTTCTACATATGTATGCATCTTAATGTCCCTGTTTATCTGAAGAACCCTAACTAGTACAGATTTGGTATCAAGAGATTATAGAAGAACAGAACATTAAGGATGGCCTTACAGAACGAGTAGATATAAATGGATTCTTCAGAGCTTTATCCAGACCTGTGTGCAACTCACTAAATGATGACCTTCAAAATATGGAAGGTCTGTCATGGACCCCACATATGTGGCAGTAGTAGGTTTCAGGCTTCCGTTGAAAACATAAATAGGAACAATTAAGTTGACATTGCACTGTGTAACAAGGAGTCTAATGTTAGAATGTCTGGTGTGTTGAGCCCATTATTCTGAGCCCTTGGTCAACAAGGGTCACTGACTTTCTCCCTAGGGAAGCATGAGCCACTTTACCACCTTTGCTTCTCCTATGTATCTTTCTGAAACTAATGAAATGAGCTGGGCATGGCACGATAGTTCAGCCATTTTCCAAAATAACTTCTTAAAGCTTGGAAAGCCCATATATGACACATATTTTATTTCTCATTTTAAGTTACCCTGGTTCTTCTGTCCATTCTTGCTCACCAAGAATAGCCCAAATAGTCCAAATGATAAAAGTCCTGCAATGTTCAAATGCTCACAGTTTAAAGTTGAACCACTTGCCATTATTACATTCATGTAAAAAATGTCTCATCAATAGATTCTTCTTTTTCTTTGAAAAAGTTAAAGACTTATGATTCTGGGCAAGTGACAGCATTGGTAGAGTCATGGGTTTTGGATCTCCCTGAATCCCCACGTGAAACTAGAGAGAGCAACTATATTGCAAATCTCAAATCCCAGATACAATCCTCTCAACAAAAGTGTCAAGGTAACCCCAAAACTCAAGCAAGTGAAAACAAACTTTTAACAGGAACAAGAGTTCAGGGTTTCAGCATTTGTGTTGGGATAAAAGGAAAGAAAGGAAGGAAGGATTTGTGTTTGCCTTACCTGAGAAGAGAAACATTTGAAAATAGCGAGCAGGAATTTACCCAGAAGAAATGAGGACCATTTTGAAAAGAGCAGCTAAAATTCAGAAGGGATTTTTGTTTTGTTTTATTTTGTTGTTTTCTTTTCTCTCCTCTTTTAATTGAAGTATAGTTGCTGTACAATATTATATGTTACAGGGGTATGATATACTGATTCACAATTTTTTAAAGTTATACTCCATTTATAGTTATTATAAAGCATCTGCTATATTCTCTGAGTTGTACAGTATATCCTTGTAGCTTATCTTATACCTAATAGTATGTATCTTTTAATTTCCTACCCCTATTTTGCCCTTCCCCCTTCCCTCTCCCACCTGTCACACTTGTCAGACTGACTATTATCATCAAAAAGAAAACAAATAACAAATGTTGGCGAGGACGTGGAGAAAAGAGAACACTCGTACACTGTTGGTTGGGAATGTAAGTTGGTGCAACCACTGTGGAAAATGATATGGAGGTTTCTCAAAAAACTAAAAATAGAACTACCATATAAGCCAGCAATTCCACTCCTGGGCATGTATCCAAAGGAAACATAAGCACTAATTCAAAAGATACATGAACCCCAATGTTCATAGCAGCATTATTTATGATTGCCAAGATACTGAAACAAACATGTCCATCAACAGCTGAATGGATAAAGAAGATGTGGTATATATGGAATACTACTCAGCCATAAAAATAGAATAAAATTTTGCCATCTGCAGCAACATGGAGGGACTTGGAGGGCACTATGTTAAGTGAAATATGTAAGAACAAATTTTTTTAATCAATAGTGACAGCCAAGAGTGTAGTAGTCCATCATAAAAAGATAAAGGGGCTGTAGCGACCTGGCCTTTGAGATGCACCAACCTAGGGCCCCTTCCAGGACGGGGTCCTCCACTGAAGAGAAACCGATGGGAGTGGAACAAAAATTGAGTAGCATCCTGATAATGGAGGAGGAGTCAAAAGATCCAGATAAAAGCAAGAGGGGGACAGAGACAAGAGTTCACAAAAAAGCAAGTGACTGTATAAGGAAACACCAAATGAAGGAGCTTGGGAAGTTAGAAAAGCTATCTTAAACCCTGCCTCCTTTAAAAAGTTTAGAAAAACAAAAATCATTTCACATAAAAATAACAGAAAGCTATCAAAGTCAAATCTTACACAAAGATGTTTTGAGAAAAAGGAAAAAAAAAAAAACAACTGTGTAACATCCCTACACACAATGTAAGCATATTTGAGAGACACATTCAAAAACTGATCAAAACCATAACTTACTCTTTCAAAATAAGCTAGAAAACTTGAAGAAAATAATTCAAGTATGAAGGACAACATAAATCAGACAAAACTCAGGTAAATATTAGAAATATGAGAAAATATTTAAGACAAAGTTTGAAAAACTTTGAGGAATTATAAGAATGAACAAATGAAACTGTTAATGACTTATGAGAGAGAAATGGTAATGAATAAAATTTTAAAATAAATGAAGAAATAGGTTAAAAGGATTTAAAAGAAAGTAACAAATACTGAACATAGACAAAGAAGATTAAAATATGGATAACATCGGTCTCTGAAGAAGAACAAAACAAGAAAATACAGCAAATACTAGTAGATTTAGATCTAGATAAACACAGTTTACTACATAGAGATATGGATATGATGGAAATAGTAGCTTTTATCTTTGTATTTTTATTTCCTAGCTATTAATGACCAGCATTAATTTGATACCAACCACAGCATATTTGTTAAATTCTCTTACTAATCTGCTAATTTTTGGCAATCCACTTGGGCATTCTCTATCAACAGCCATGAAAATTGCTAATACTACAACTTTATGCTTTCTTTACCAATTCTTATAAAGTTTTTGAAATATATAACATTATATTAGTTTAGGTGTACAACATATTGATTCAATATTTGTATATATTGTGAAATGATCACCTTAATAAATCTAGCAACACCTGTTAGAAAATCAAATTGTGTATTTAAACATATTAACAGATCAAAGAGGTAAAAAGTATGTAATCATGTCCATAGATGCAGAAAAAAGTATTTAATAAATTTAACATTTATGTATAATAAAAGTACATATTAAACTTGGTGCATAAAATCTTATTACTTTTGTGATACATTTTTACACTTATACATTTTTTCCAGGTATATTCACTGGCTTTATTACAGAATTAAATACATGAGACTGTAGTGGATTTCCTTGTTTTGTTCCAGATTTAAAGGGAATGCTTTTAATGTTCCATAATTAATATTTGCAGTAGTTTTAGATTCCCTTTAAAAGTTAAAGAAGGAAAACATAGGCAGAACACTTTATGACGTAAATCACAGCAAGATCCTTTTTGACCCACCTCCTAGAGAAATGGAAATAAAAACAAAAATAAACAAATGGGGCCTAATGAAACTTAAAAGCTTTTGCACAGCAAAGGAATCCATAAACAAGACGAAAAGACAGCCCTGAGAATGGGAGAAAATATTTGCAAATGAAGCAATTGACAAAGGATTAATCTCCAAAATTTACAAGCAGCTCATGCAGCTCAATATTAAAAAAAACAAACAACCCAATCCAAAACTGGGCAGAAGTCCTAAATAGACATTTCTCCAAAGAAGATATACAGCTTGCCAACAGACACAAGAAAGAATGCTCAACATCATTAATCATTAGAGAAATGCAAATCAAAACTACAATGAGATATCATCTCACACCGATCACAATGGCCATCATAAAAAATCTACAAACAATAAATGCTGGAGAGGGTGTAGAGAAAAGGGAACCCTCTTGCACTGCTAGTGGGAATGTAAATTGATACAGCTACTGTGGAGAACAGTATGGAGGTTCCTTAAAAAACTAAAAATAGAACTACCATACAACCCAGCCATCCCACTACTGGGCATATACCCTGAGAAAACCATAATTCAAAAATAGTCATGTACCAAAATGTTCATTGTAGCTCTATTTACAATAGCCAGGACGTGGAAGCAACCTAAGTGTCCATCCACAGATGAATCAATAAAGAAGATGTGGCACATATGTATAATGGAATATTACTCAGCCATAAAAAGAAAAAACTGAGTTATTTGTAATGAGGTGGATGGACCTAGAGACTGTCATACAGAGTGAAGTAAGTCAGAAATAGAAAAACAAATATCGTATGCTAACACATATATATGGAATCTAAAAAAAAATTTAAAAAAAAGGTCATGAAGAACTTAGGGGCAAGACGGGGATAAAGATGCAGACCTACTAGAGAATGGACTTGAGGATATGGGGAAGGGGAAGGGGAAGCTGGGACAAAGTGAGAGAGTGGCATGGACATATATACACTACCAAATGTAAAATAGATAGCTAGTGGGAAGCAGCAGCCTAGCACAGGGAGATCAGCTCGGTTCTTTGTGACCACCTACAGGGGTGGGATAGTGAGGGTGGGAAGGAGAGAGATGCAAGAGGGAAGAGATATGGAGACATATGTATATGTATAACTGATTTACTTTGTTATAAAGCAGAAACTAACACACCATTGTAAAGCAATTATACTCCAATAAAGATGTTTAAAAAAAAAGTTAAAGAAATTCTTTTCTGCCAGCTCCATAAAAGAAATTGAGAAGATTTCCTTACTGTTTGTCCTTTTAGAGATTTTGTGTAAGAATATAATTGTCCCTTAAATGTTTTGTAGAACTAGCCTAAAAACAGTCTCACTAGTTATTTTATTTGTGGGAAAGATTGCAAACACAAATTCAGCTATTTAAATTATTTTTAGAATCTTTTAGGTCTTCTATTTCTTCCTGAGATATTTTAAGATCCTATGCACACAAATACACACAGACATGGTACATATATGTAAATATACGTATATACATATGTACATCCACATATGATTGTACATTTCATTTACCTTTTCAGTTGTTTCAGCGTAAAGTTATTCACAAGAGTGTTTTATTATCACTTTAGTCTTCACTGATATGGTTATGTACACTGCTTTGATTTCTTGAACTGGGGTTTTGTTTGTTCGTTTGTTTGTCTGCATATTCTCTATTATTTTCTTGACTAAACTCCCATACTAATTTTATCGGTATTTTTTTAAAACTTTTTTTATCCTTTGCATTTTATCACATTTGTGCCTTAAGTTTTGCACTTATCTTGTTCCTATTTTTGCTCCTATCTCATATTTGTACTCTCTTTGGGTTTAATCTTTTATTCCTTGTCTAACTCAATGATTCTCAACTGGAGGGAGCATCACCTACCTAGAGACACGTAGAAATGTGTGGAGGCATTTTGTTTCCACCTTGACTCTAGAGAGCTGTTGGCACTTAGTGGATGATGTTTATCCAGCAGTGTGTGGAACATTCCTGTTCAATAAAGAATTCTTCTTCCCTAAAAACCAATAACAAGAGTTTGGTTAGGTTTATCTATTAAAGGCTTAAAATTCAGAGTATTTACATATTGTTCAGGACATATTGGTCTTTTTTGTTATATTTTTCTAACTTTAAGTTACTATGTATGATGAAACTATTTTTAAGCCAAAAAAGGAGTTACAGACTCACTAGGGAGAGTGTTTTATAAATAGACGATGAAGATCATAATGTGAAAAGACTGATATTTGAGACTAATAAATTTTGGGATGTGTGCTCTGGTGCATGCATATAACTGCTCATATAACTGAGCTATTAGATCAAATGACAGACACATACTTCATGTTTGAAATCCACAGGGGGCTTTTAAAACAAATATAGGAGATGCCCTCTTGTGTTTGATTTTTCTGTGGTAAAGTACATTTAAGGAAACTGTCTTCACTTCTTAACCTAATTTTTTGATAGTCTATGAAAATGAAAAAATTGCTTAACATTTATTAGGTGTCTACAAGGTATTATTGTATGTTTAAAATACAATTTCTGTTTTCTAAGAAATCATTTTCCTGTGATTAGAATGACTTACTTTTTCTCTCTGCTTTGATTTCACTTTAACATTGTGAAAAACAAATGTTCCATTGAACAATTAATATTTGAATTCAGCCACTTTTTTTACTCTAAATAATAGATACAGCTGTGGACAAAGAAACCTGTGCTTGCAAGGTATTATATAGATTCGAAAGTGTTTTCAAGCAAAACATTTCCCTTGTTTCTCAAAATAATCCTGTGAAGTGTGTAAGTTAAGTGTATATCCCTGTCTTTGGGATGTAAAACACTGGAGCCCTGAACCTCAGCAACACCTTGGAACCAGACCACAAGTTCCTTAGAGTCCAGTAGAAGAGTTGGACCTGAACATGGCCCCAGGCCTTCACACACCAAAGGATGAGCTTGACCTATGAGGCTTGACAGTTTTCTGTCATGTTTTCTGAGCCAATGTTTGTGACTCATGGCCTGACACATGACCTTCCTCTACAGAATAGAATACTAGAAATTGGAACCAACCTTGAAAAATCTAGACATTATCTATAACAAGTATCACATATATATATATATATATATCATGTATGTATTATATACATACATACATGTGTGCATGTATAAGTGTGTATGTATTACCTTATCTCTATAAGCTGGCATTTATTCAAATTGAAATTATCAAGTTTTTACAAAGGCAATTCTGATAAGGAGAAAATTTTTAAATATTTAATGTTTAAATATAACTAAATACTAGAAACACTTGGCTATTTCAGCCTTCCCAAATTAGGCAACATCTTAAATCCAAATATCAACAACTTCTGATATCTTCGTATTCTAGTAAGTGCTAGGATGATTTACATAAAAGAGGGACAGCCATGAAGACATATTACTCGTGGCTACGTTACTAAAATCTTCGATCTGATTTGGTTTGAGAAATCAAAGAAAGTTGGGAATTCACTGAACTGTCTCCAAAATTATCTTAAGCACTGAAATGGAATGGGTGCCCTTTTCATTTTGTGAAATGAATTTTCCATGTTCTTATGAAATGGATGATCTTTCGATTGTATTAATGTGATGTCTTTTGTGATTCTGGAATAATAGGTCTGGTCAACAGATCATCTAGTCTCTGAGTTTAAGACCAAACTGGTTAGACATGAGGGGAGAACATATAAAAGAATCCGCAGACAGAAAGGGAAGACAAAAGTGTTGCTGGCTGTGCTGAGGTGACATTTGATACCTCATGAAAAGCTACTTCCTTGCCATTTGGAGGGAAGTATCCATGTTCTTTGCCTTGTTGACTGAATACAGATTTCACCTCATTGGAAACGTTCTTAACAGGCTCTTTAGAGCAAGAAATGGATAAAAGTCTTATCTTAACCAACTGTAGCTTTGAGTGCTGTCTGCTGCTCTGATGACTCAGAAACACCTGCAGGGTGAGTGTTGCTGCTGCTTGCAGGCTGCAGAGCAGGAAAGTATCCCTGCATTCTCTAGAGGGCTCAGAGCACTACCTTTGTATCTTTCTGGCTGAAAAATCTGCCTTGTGTTTTGTTGTGTATCTGGTGAGGTATGTTGCTTTTATTCTGTGTTAGTGGCTGTGATACACTTCTTTTTTTAATCTAGTCTGAATGAACCCTTTGTCTCTTTTCTGCTAGATAGTGTAATAGGTAAAATATGTATTTGTTGACTTAAAAAAATAATTAGATGAGGTCATGAGACTCATGAAGTTTGTACTTATCAAGGCATGAAATATGACCACATAGATAATCCACCCTTGCTCTGTCCCACGAGGCTAATTCAGGTCGCCTCACTGGGTGGGATCATTAGAGGTAGAAGGTGTGCATTTGGTACATTCCAAAAACCCACCTCTTCCCACCACCCCCTCTCCCCCAGCCCCGTCTGTCAGCACAGCGTGTAAGTCTCACACTATTTGCTGGCCCCAAATAGAAAACCTAAACTCCTCTTCCTGCTGAAGACCCACTTTTCCCTTTCATTTTTCCGTTGCTGGCTCAGGCTAGTAAATAGGGATGACGGGGGAAGAGAGATGAACTATGAAGATATATATGTGAAGCCATGAGAGTGGATGGGTATGAATGTGTGTGTGTGTGTGTGTGTGTGTGTGTGTGTGTGTGAGAGAGAGAGAGAGAGAGAGAAAGAGAGAGACACAGGGAGAGAGAGAGGGATAAAGACAGAACAAGCTTAGAAAAACACTCTTGTCAGAAGAGTAATGTTAACATTATTTACAACCTTTTAGAATAAATTGTATATAACTCTGAATTACCATCTGAAACTGTTGATATAGTAAATGAATAGATAAATAAGCCTGTTTATCTCATTTGTTTATATTCTTGCTGTCTGGGTATTGTTTTTACTATCTTTTCTAGACAATGTCAACACCTTTGGAAACCATGTCTAAAATTATACCGAAACAGCAAATTTTGGTTTCACAAAGCATTGGACAAATCAAAGTGATGTGTTATACATTAATAAGTCTTCATTTGTGTGTTACATTGAAAGTAACAGAATTCTGTTTCCAGGGTACTAACGCAGTGTGTTCGTGTGTGTGCGCATGCATGCGTGTGTGTGTGTGCGTGTGTGTGTGTTTAAAACTGACTCCCCCTTTAAAATGTTCATAGCTGTTTTTTTCATTTAATCAGTCTGGCAGTCTGATAAGGAGACAAATAAACAGAGTCACAATGATTTCTGGGAGGTCAGAGAAGGGGAATCATTGAAAAACTTTTTAAAGGACTATCCAACTTAATAGTAGCAGCAATAAAAACCAAAAAATACAGGTATAATGCTTTGACTCTGAAAACTTTCCAGTTGGTAAACTCTGGACCCTGAACACTTACTAGCAGGTCACTGGAGGTGAATTTTCACATTTACGTATTACCAAGGTCCACATGACTCTGGCCTTTCCTCCAGCTGCCCCTGAGGCCATCCTGCTAGCAGACTCCATTTCGGATCCCTCGACTTTAACAAAGGCCTGGGCCATGGATACAGGATTGGCTACAACAGTAGGGTCCACTGTGAAATGAAAATGAGAGGCCCCTTATTGAACAATTATTAAGCTCAAGGTGATGAGCTTTCACCTTTTTAGTGGCGAGCCCTGTGTGACTCTGTGGGTCACACAACCATAAAGCTGGCCTCGTCTGGATGGTTTTACTGTTTTTCCACTTCCACTGGATTATGTTGTAGTTAGCTCCTGACTCCTTTCTCAGTCATTGGTGACAAACCATACTTCATACTTGCTGGTATTCCCTCAATGCTCTCTGCTTCGTCTCTTCTAATAAGAGTTCAGTTCAATCTCTGAATTACACTCATTCATGGGTAGCTCTCAGTCAATGTTCACAGCAAGTCTCTTTGGCCTCCTAACATCCTATCCCAGTTCAGATGCTAATGGGCTGGCCCACCAGCACTGCCTCTCCCCAACCCTCTCCAATAGGAACAAGACAAAAAAGGACATTTGTTTCCATATGTTTTGCCATATCTGTCAATTTCCAGCCACATGCAAATCATGAAGGAAATAGAAGAGGTTAGATTGGAGTTTAAAAAAAAAAAAAAAACTGTGCAGATTATAGATTGCTTTGGCTGTCGGAATTTGCCTGAATCCTATTTTAAGTGAAAAACTTTTAGTCAATTCAATAATCTCCACTTGAAAACAGTTTAGAGTTATCAAGTAGATACAGTCTGGATGTTTCTTTTTACTAATTGGAAATGAAAATTGTACTTACCAAGTACTTAATATATGCTAAAAACTTTAACACTCCATCCTGTTGTGTCCCTAACAATCTGGTGAGGTAAGTATTCATATTTTCCATTAGCCTGGAGGAGTATAATACCGAGTTTATGGATAATTCCATTGTTGGCAACAAAACTAAATTTCTTGAACAGCTCCTATTGGAAAGCATTGGATGAATGGCTAGAGTTACCTCTAAGCCCCCTCCCTCCTCAGGGATGGCAACTTGGTCGCCACTCCCAGTGCCACCTGGTTTGGTGTTCCCTTTGTCATTGTCAGCACCTTCTGCTCTTGTTATCTTGACCTCCATGACCCAGCTGTGGTGCCCTGAGATTGGCAACTCCACCGTATAGTCTGATCTGCTCTGAAACTACATTGCCAGGGGTAGACCCCTTTACTTCTGAGGCTGGGTAGGAAGCAAATTCCATGATCCTTAAAGGCTGGGAACATATGGCAGGACTCACTCTCCTCCTTACCCTACAATTCAAATTCCTTTAACCTCTTAGAATCTCTGTGGTCTAAGGGTACTGACAGCATTTTCCTTTCCAGTAGAAAAAGGGGTTTCTCTTCCTCTCTTGTCCCTCCCCACCTTTCCATGGGGTGGGGGGGTGATTCATTCCGTATCCCCACCATATTGCTCTCATCTTCAACTATAAATTCCTGCATTCCTATTGATAATCACCAGATCACCTCCATTGCAGCTGCAGATTTGGTTCTTCTCTTTTGGAAATCCCTTTGCCATGCTACAGATGCTCAAGGTGATACAGATGTTAAACTGAGGGCACAAAATATGTTTGTGGCTGTATCCAATGTCCAAGCTTTTCAATTGCTCCACACTGTTTTTCACTTAAGAGTAGAGAGGATGCGCCAGACAGATTTTAAGGTAAACCCTAAGATCCCCATAGTCTGGCATTCACACCTTTGTGTAATCACCTCCACACAGTGTGGGAGGACTCTGGGACTTGCCACAGTAGAATGTGGCAAAGGTGATAGAAAGTCACTCTCTTGACTAGGTTATGGTTTGTGGCATAGTGATGGATGTCACTCTCTTGATTATCATACATCATATAAGACTTCATCCTGGTGGATGACTGGATCTGGAGTCTCTCTTTGTTAGTCAGGCTTCTCCAGAGAAAAATAACCAGTAGTGCATGTGTGTGTCTGTGTGTGTGTGTTGTGTGGATGGATAAATAGAGATTTATTATAAGGAATTGGCTCATACAGGTATGAAGGCTGGCAAGTACAAATCCGCAGTGTGGGCTGGTAGGCTGGATACTCAGGAAAGCCTATGGTTCAGATGAAGTTAGAAGGCAGTCTGTTGGAGAATTCTTTCTTATTTGGGGAGGTCAATCTTCTTGAGAACAAAAAGACTTTATTTGATTAGACTAGGCTCACTCACATTATGGAAGTCCATCTGCTTTACTCAAAGATCACTGATTTAAATATTAACTTCATCTAAAAACATCCTTCAGTTGAAACATACAATTAACCATCATACTCCTTTTTTTAAAGTTTTTACTGCTGTATAGTTGATTTACAATGTTGCGTTAGCTTCAGGTGTACAGCAAAATGAGCCAGTTATACATATACATATATCCACTCTTTTTTAGATTCTTTTCTCATATAGGCCATTACAGAGTATTGAGTAGAGTTCCCTGTGCTATACAGCAGGTCCTTATTTATTATCTATTTTATATATAGTAGTATGTACATGTCAATCCCAATCTCCCAACTTATCCCGCACTTTCCATCATACTCTTCTATGCTCACTTCCAAGAACTGAGCTGTTATCAGTTCTACAGTCACAAGGAAATGGATTCTGTCAACAATCTGAGTGAACTTCTTGTGGACCCTTCCCCAGCTGAGCCTCCAGATGAGAACCCAACTCTGGCCAACCCCTTGATTGCAACCTTGCAGAGGGTCTGGTTAAGCCATGCCTGTACTCCTGGCTCATAGAAACTGAGATAATAGATGTGTGTTGTTTTAAGCAACTAAGTTTGTAGCAAATCATTACACAACACAGAAAATAATGCAGAATATAATTTGTTATAAGCTAATTGTCTTTAAAGTATCCCCCATCTCCATTCCAGAAACGATCTTAATGTTCTGTTTATCAAATTTGTATATTTACTGGTCTCACATGACCTATAGTATATCATTATTATTAATAAAACCAGTGCAATTCTTTTATCACTTCTGCTGGTCTTAAACTATAATCATAATGTTCTTATATTTTCATATGGTTCTCAATGTAACATTAATAAAACCCATACATCAGTGTTTGATTATGCCTTTCCTATTTTTCTCAACTACAACATGGAGTTAAAAAAGAGGAAACACACATAAGGGGGACGGAATTCAACCTGATGATTGCAAAATGCTTTCTCATCTTTGTGCCTATAATCAGAGAGTTGAACCAGATGAGCCCTGCATATCTATTCTCTGGGATTCTATGACTCTTTGGATAAGAATCTGGCTCTATATCATCCTGCACCCAAGAAAATGAATTAATTCCAAAAGTCAGTCCCAGGCAACTGCAACATACAATACTGCATGTTCTCTCTGTGTCAGAAGGGTGGGGTTAGACACAGTGGTGCTGTAGAAACTTGTGACACTATTATACAGAGGTACACTACCGCTCTGAGTTGCTCTGATTCTAAAGCTCTGGGCACATATTCACTTGCTGATTTTCATAATCCTAGGTAAGTCTAATCTAAGAGCTTGTTTATGCATTCAACCCACAGGTTGGTTCTTTCGTTTTTGAAATAGAATTTGTCTGTGAGTTTTCCTTTCTACCTTAAATTTCTGCCAAAATGGGAGTAGGTTGATCTCCTCCAGTCTGTTTCTTTAACCATGCTGACTCTTTCATGCACTAGGAAGCAAATAAAAACAGGCTATGGGCACTCCAATCTTTTCAAAGCCATCACTGAGGCTTTGAAAGTGACCTGCTCACTTTAGCCTAACCTATGTCCTTCAAGATCAGAGATCTGCAAGGATACAGTTGGAGCACAGGCAGCATCTGCTTCAGTGGGAGATGTTGTCATTGAATTGGGCTCCACATTTCTGGTGGAAATTGGTCTAGGAGTGAGCGAGGCCACGTGCCAACATGGAACCATTTGAGATAAAGTGGCTGTAGTACCTGTGTTTAGCAGAAAGACCGTATGGTAACCACAAAGTTTTAAGCTCAAGAATCTGTGGCAGTGGTTAAATTAATTATGAATTATTAAAACTGAATTAAATGGAAAGTATAATAAAGTAAGGGTTCATTTTATCTAAGTAATTGAGAATATACAGCCTCTAGATGTGCTGAATGGAGAACAGATTTGAATCATAATGATAAGGAGACCCAGATCATTACCCAATTTCCAGAAAAAGATCCTAAAAGCATAGTTTGAAAGAAAATCCCTAGACACCTTTGGCTCCCTGAAACATGAAGTAAGACCCATTATTGTGGGGAAGCTCATAGAATTCTGTTCCTCTTCACAAGATGAATAAACCAAAAACAATACTATATTCTTCAGAGATGAAGCTGTGGTAATTTCTATAACTCATCCTCGTTTAACATGATGTCATGTGCAGTTGGCAGATGTGACTTGGACCATGAAAGTAGATTTACCCTTAAATAAAAATGGATGGTATCTTAAACTGCAGTTGGAGCCCAGATTTTGTCCTTTGACTGTAATAAATCAACACAGCTGCTATGCAATTATTGTTTCTCTAAATCTATCAGTAAAGCCCACCAGAGCAATTTCATTTGTCAGTGACAGCAGTGCATCTCCACTCTTCTGGTTAAGACTCCATCAGTTTTGTAGTGGAATAACTGAGGACATGGAAAGGAGACGTGACCCATGAGCCACGCCCCCCCACCAGCAAACTGGGGGCTGGCAAATAAGCCAGAACTGAAAACAGTCCTGATTGCTTTGAGCCCCACCCCGGCAAACCGGGGGCCTACGAAGAAGCATTGAGTGCTTTGGGCACTGATCCATAAGATGTCCTCAGTATAATCAGAGTGGTGGGAACGCAAGGAAATGTCCTTGTGCTACTTCAGTATAATCAAAATAATGGTGGGAACTTTGTGCTGCTTTTGCGCTCAAGGACGAAGCGCGGCAGGTTCTCAAGAAAGCCAATTATTGCTTGTATAATTAATAAAAACATAGGTTGCTGCTTTGGCATTTCTGAAATGTTAAGAAAACAAGTCTTAAAGTGTAAACCTAGATAATGCTTTAATAAAAGCTACCACAGCAGAACAGATGGCGCTGTTTTGCCTGAGCGAGCGGCAGCCCTCTACTGCTGTGCTTCGGCACAATTCATCTCGTGTGATGAGCTTACTTTCGGCCCTGTCATAAGATAAACTACAACACAGTTTTATGACTCTCTGTTACTATTTACTTCACAAGGACCTTGATTGTCTCATCATCCCACAGAATATAGGCTGGTTCCCTCTATTGATGAAATAGGGTCTGGTGAGCAAGAAATAGCAGCTGTCCTTGGTTCCTTGGTAAGACAAATACGAAGTAGCATAGAATTTCACAAAAAATCAGAAGTCTGCCACTTCAGGGAAGTTTTAGAAGGTCCAGGGGGCAGGAGAAGATAAAAATATACCAATACACTGTGAAATAGAATTTATTCTATCTTGTACCCCTTTCCTCTAAGAAAGAGGCATAATGTTTTCATGCTTCCTTAGATTTCAGAGGCAGATAATTTTGGATGAGGTCTTGTGACCCATTTACCAAACATCCTGTGATTATGGCAGCTTTGAATGTGGGGACAGATCAAGAAAAGACTCTCCATCTGGGCCAGGCTAGAGTGCAAGCTGCTCTGCCATTTGGCTTCATAACCAAGCAGATAAAATAGTGTCCAAAGTATCTGTGACAGCTTAGGATGCTCAGTGGAGCCTGTGACAAACCTGGATAGGAGAATCACAGTGCACAAGATGAAGAACCCTAGGGATTTTGGAAAATCCATGATTTTCTTTTTTAACCAATGCTAAAAACACTTTATTGGAATATAATTTATATATAGTAAAATTATAAGTATTAAGTGTACTGCCCATTAATTCTGACAAATATATACACCTGTACAACCATCACATAAAGATAAAGATCATGTTTTTCACTCCAGCAAGTCCCTTCTTACCCCTTTCCAGTCAAGTCCCACCACTTTAGACAACCGCTATTGACTTCGATCTCAAGAGATTATTTTTCCCTATTCTTCAGCATCATATATGTAATGCAATCACACAGTCACATTATATATCTTTTGTGTTTGATTTCTTTGGATCAACAATATTTTTGAGATTCATCCTTGATGTGTGATCAGTAGTGTTTCACTGAGTGGTAGAGTTGGTCTTCTGTATCCCCAGGTTCTGCATCCATGGATTCAACCAGCTGTGGATGGGGAGGCCAACTGTATTACATCATGGAAAAAAAAACCCATGTTCTCCTCTGCAAATAAATATATTCTCTCTCTGTCTCCCTCTCTGTCTCTATCTCTATCTCTATAACAGCTCCTTGCTCACTACTGAGTCCTTGAGAGACTGAATTCCTGACCATGGGATATTACATGACCGAGTGACCTATGCTGACCATGATGAACTGGCTCCTGTATGATCCTCCAAGTCATAAAGTTGAGTGTGAATAAAGCAGTACTCTGTCATCAAGGAGAATAATAGTTAATAACAAGATCAGGATAAAGCCAGTTCTTAAGGCACAAGTATTTTTTATGAGCAACTGGTTCATACTTCCAGAGTTCCTATATCTACTGCTATACCATGTTTCCTTTATTCCACATTTATGGCTTAATTGTGAGCTCTCCACGACCAACTGATAGAGGAAGAAAAAATAATTGTGGTTTATAAATAGTTCAAAACTAAGGAAGACATAGAGTGCTGTGGGAACACAGATATCCTTGAGGAGCAAGAGTGGACAGAACAAAATTTTCAACTGGTTGTATATTTGCATGAAAGGAAAGATGGTCAGAATTATGTATCTATAGTGATTCATGGGCAATAATTAATGGTTGACTGGATAGAAGGGACTTGGAAGGAAAGTACCATTATATCTCTTACAAAGATATCTGAAACATAACTGGAGGTGAACTTTTAAGAATATGTGCGTCTGGAGCCTGTGTTCTGCAACGGAAGAGGCCGCGACAGTGAGAGGCCCGCTCACCGCAACTGGAGAAAGCCCACACACAGAAACGAAGACCCAGGGCTTCCCTGGTGACGTAGTGGTTGAGAGTCCGCCTGCCGATACAGGGGACATGGGTTCGTGCCCCGGTCCGGGAGGATCCCACATGCTGCGGAGTGGCTGGGTCCGTGAGCCATAGCTGAAAAAAAAAAAAAGAAACGAAGACCCAACGCAGCCAAAAATAAATAAATTAATTAACTAATTAAAAAAAATAAAAAGAATATGCCAAGGACTTCCCGGGTGGCACAGTGGTTAAGAATCTGCCTGCCAATGCAGGGGACAAGGGTTCAATCCCTGGTCCAGGAAGATCCCACATGCCACAGAGCAACTAAGCCTGCAAGCCACAAATACTGAAGCCCGGACGCCTAGAGCCCATGCTCTGCAACAAGAAAAGTCACCACAATGAAAAGCCAGTGCACCACAATGAAGAGTAGCCCCTGCTTGATGCAACTAGAGAAAGCCCACGCACAGTAACAAAGACACAGCACAGCCAAAAATAATTAATTAATTTTTAAAAGAAGAATATGCCCAGAGGAAAATAATTGTATCTCATGTAAATGCTCCCCAGAGGGCACTGACTGCATAGGACCTCCTCAGTGAAGTGTTGCACAAGATGATCTGTTCTGTGGATGTCATTATTTCCTTTCCCATGTCAGCTAGTGCCTGTGTGATGGGCTCATGAAAATGTAGCAATGATGCCAGAATCAGAGGTTATGCAAGGGCACAACAATGTGAATTTCCCTTTCAAAAAGCAGATCTAACTACCACCAGTTCTGATTGTCCCAATGGCCAATAACAGACACCAAGATTGATTTCCAAAATCGTCACCATAACAAAATTAGAGCAGCTAGTTGACTGGTGGAAGTTTAATTATGTTGGATCTCTTCCATTATGGAAAGGGCTTCAGTTTGTTCTCACATTAACAGAGACTCATCCTGGATGTGGGTTTGCCTTCCCCGCTCACTATGTTTCTTCCATTGCTACCATCTGTTGACTTAGTCAATGCCTCATTCATCATCATGTTGGCTCAGCACAACTAACAATGTTCCTGATCACCATTCCTTTTACAGCAAAAGGACCAAGTCAATGAAACCCTGAGGGGTAGAGTCGACTGAAGCATCTAATAAAGTCCATGTTTGCTCTCCAGATCATTTGCTTCTTCAAGATTGTCTTGGCTATTCATAGACCTTTACATGTACATATAAACATTATAATCAGCTGGACAAGTGTTATGGACTGGACTTTGTGTCCCCCCAAAATTCATATGTTGAAGCCCTA
This sequence comes from Monodon monoceros, assembly GCF_005190385.1. Taxonomy (NCBI): domain Eukaryota; kingdom Metazoa; phylum Chordata; class Mammalia; order Artiodactyla; family Monodontidae; genus Monodon; species Monodon monoceros. The sequence continues at coordinate 18,026,953 of NW_021703767.1, forward strand.
AGTCCCAATGTGAAAAATGTGAAAGTATTAAGAGGTGGGACCTTTGGGATGTAATTAGGTTTAGGTCATGAGGGTGGGGTCCTCATGATGGGATTAGTGTCATTACAAGAAAAGATCAGAGTGCCCCCCTTCCTCCCCATCCCCTCCCCAGCAGCCATGCAAGGACATACAATAAGAAATGGCTGTCTGCAAGCCAACAAGAGGGTTTTTTACCAGGAACTGAACTGACCAACCTCAGATCAGTCCTTGATCTTGGACTTCCCAGCCTCTAGAAATGTGAGAAATAAACATCTGTTTTTTAAAGCCTAATTTTCATATAAATTCCTAGCAATAGAATCATTCTGTGTAAAAACTTTTACTATGTGTTGCCTAATTGCTTAGTGTCTTCCGATTACAGTTTCCAACTTCTGGGTGGGAATTACGGAGGTTGTCCACTTCTTTGAATATTCTACATGCTCCTGAAATTGTTTGGTGAAAGAAGATAAACTTCTGGATAAAGTGGTATAATTATGTCAGAAAAAACACAGGAAGCTATACATCTAAGCAAGAAGATTTCTACAAGCTCTTCAGGCTTGTTCAATGATAAGCTCAAGAGCAAGGAGACCCACAGCTCCTCACCCTTATTTCAGTCCACTTACTCTTTTTATATGTTTTACTGTATTACTGAGAATGCTCCCAAGTTGTCACGAAATCTAAACACCTAGCTTCAAGGTCAGTGACAATGATAATGAAAATTTTCTTTTACGCTTATTGTGTTGTCATATACATTGAGGCTTGGTTGGTATTCCTGAAAATAAACCCTCTGATGTCAGGTTTTGTAATTTAAAAAAAATCTCACTAGCTGGCCACTAGCTCCTCTGTTGAGAAGGACTCAGCACTCACCTGTGAGGACAGGATTTGTCACAGACAATAAGCACTTAGGGATAACAAAGAAAATGCAGGATGAAGGTGTCAAACCTAGAGCTGAATATGAAAACAAAGAATTTATCTCTTATCTACAAGACCACAGCCTGGTTATATCAGACTGCGATCTTGTAGATAATCCCAGGTCTTTTACTTTATGTTGGGTTTTCTACAAATCTCCATCCTAATGAATATGCCAGTACAGGGAAACCCCACACTGAAATGCCCTGAAAGACAATTTGACCAATTGTCCATGTGCTCTTTCCTTCAACAATTTAGATATTATGGGAAAATGTCAAATGAACAGGTAAAGATGACAAGTTGTGGGAATGATTTTTTTTTTTTTTTTTTTGCGTTACGCGGGGCTCTCACTGCTGTGGCCTCTCCCATTGCAGAGCACAGGCTCCGGACGCGCAGGCTCAGTGGCCATGGCTCACGGGCCCAGCCGCTCCGCGGCATGTGGGATCTTCCCGGACCGGGGCACGAACCCGCGTCCCCTGCATCGGCAGGCGGACTCTCAACCACTACACCGCCAGGGAAGCCCTGTGGGAACGATTTTTTTTAAATGTTTCCTTATTAGATCAACTCTACTGGATGAAGCAAATCACTGTAAACTGGTTAAAAATTAAAAGGAAAAAGTCAATATTTACAAACTAATCCTAGCCTAATTCCCTTTTTTTCATGGAGCTAAAGTTTTCTTTCTTTTTGTACTTTTATCAGAAATTAAGTATATAAAATATATTGAAATTTGAAAATGCGATTGAGAAGAGTATGTGGACCTAGTGATTTTTCATCTCTCTTTGTAAGTAAAGCTTAGATGAAATAACACACCAGAATTTTCCATGCCCTACTCATAAGTCCACAGAAATACTGTCAAGGTATATGTTAAAGCTTTGGGTAGACTTGAATACAACTTCATAAGCCCTTATGTGTGCAGTTACTTGACAACTGTAACTGCCTTGAGATTTCATGAAATGTCACATACTATTGAGAGGAAGAAGAAGCCCATAATCATTTTTTGTCTCTTATAAGCAAGATTTTTCAGCATTTGTTAAAGTTTGTGAGGATGATTGCGGTGACCCACCTTCTACTGCCAGGTTAGATGGGTGTTAATTTCTCTTTACCTAGAGGCATACATGGGCCTGAACCTTTAGGAGATAACAAATTAACTTTATACAGTTGTCAGTTTTGATGTTGATGTTAAAAACCAAATTATTTATCATATATTTCTATTTCCCACTAGTAAAAAAAGGACTTGAAGAAAATTACTGGGAAAGAATGGCACAAAAAATAACAGCATTGAAAAGGGAGAAAACAGAATTAAAAGAAAAGCAAATATACTATGCCTTCACTTAGCATTGATGTAAGTCTAACTACGTATCTTAGAGTGAACAGGAAAATATTATAACTCTCTTTACATGAAAGAGGGAAATATATTCATTCCTCAGTCATACTAAGGCTTCATGTATCCCAAATGCTTATATGCATTTTCTCCTGGGACGTGAGGTTGAAGCTATAGAATGATACAATGCACAATGTTCATGAAAGCAGAGTTACAATAAATCCAGCTCTGGATTTAAATGGCTTTGCCAGGAAGTCCAAAGCTGTGCATTAGGATACAGTCCAGTAAAGGTGAATCTATTACACACTCAAGCACTATAACTGAACTGTGCAGCCATCATATCAGAATTTGATCCAAAGTTTGCATGTAAATTACTCAGAAAGGTGGTCATACAGGTTTTCTCCTAAATTATCTTCCAGAAATGTTCTTTCTTTCCACCAGGACTTTAATAGAAGCTTTATGACAGACTGATTAGCAGGTTAATTTCATCCAGGACTGGAATAAAAGCTATGCTCTCCTGTTTACTAGGGACAGCCATTTACATTTCTTAGATTTCAAGCACTGTGTGAAATACCAGGACAGGTGAGCACAAAGAGCCTCTTAGGAAATAGATTATATCTCTTCCAGCTTCTGCACTCCTGTTTAGATGAGGACTCAAAGTTCCTCACCGTGGAGCATGACAAACATGGTTTTAGTCTGAAAACAGACCATAGCTTCTGCTGCCAGATGCACACAGGACAGCTGAAAAACCTCAGTAATGCAACAGAACAAGAACCAAGTTCTAAGAACGTGATCTCCGCACATGACTGCCAAGCTGTTTCAAAGGCAGTTTTATGAAACTAATCAAATAAATCATCTAGAAAGAGTGACTTGTACTGACTACTTAAATTAGTACAGTTTAATATGTGTAAAAAGTGTCTTTCCAAGACAAATTTTCAAAACCAATGTTAATTAATGTTTTGGAAATTTAAAAGAATAACAAAGCCATTTTTTCTTCAGGTCATTACTGTTCCATCATAATAAAAAATAAGCAGACAGGATACAAGAAAATACTTTTCCTCACATCCATTTTAAGAAAATCAAGCATTCAATTAATCTAAAACTAGTGTCAAGCATTGTTAAAAATTTTATATAAAATGTAAATTTAAAAGGAGAGACCAAGGCACACCTTTGCTTTAAGTTGTAGAATTTTACAAAATTTACAGACACACTAATTACACTAGTTACAGACATTTTTTATTACCTGATTTTGTCAATTTATTTCTACCATAGCTCCAATACTTAAAATTAAAATTTTAATTTTCTCAAAAAATAATACTTAAAAATACTTAAAAAATACTTAAAATTTTTTTCTCAAAAAATATGTTTTAAGGGGCAATGGGCAAAGTCTACTGCATTAGCTTGGCCTGCCATAGCCAAATACCATAAACTAAGTGTTTTAAACAACAGAAATTTATTTATCACAGTTCTGGAGGCTGGAAGTCTGAAATCAGGGTACCAGAATGATTGAGTTCTGGTGAGACTTCATATCCTGGCTTGCAGACTCCCTCCTTCTGGCTGTGTCCTTACAAGGCAGAGAGAGAGCAAGCAAGCACCTTGGTGTCCCTTCTTATAAGGGCACTAAGCCCATCATGAGGGTCCCACCCCCATGACCTATTCTAACTCTAATTACCTTCCAAAGGCCCCATGTCCAATTACTGTCACACTGGAGGTTAGGGCTTCAGCATATGAATTTGAGGGAGAAACAAACATTCAGTCCGTAACAATTACCAAACTGAGATTCTAGGCAAAGTTAAATCAGGGTCAAAACCCAGTAATGACAAGCAGAGAAATAGAAGCAGAGGTGAATAGACAGAATAAGAATGCTTGTAACAAGAGAACATATGAATTAAGGAAGCTGGGTCAGTTAAGACTACTCTCAGAGGAGAGTGAAATTTATTTCTGGGTCCTGAGGAGCCTTTATGTCTTGCTTCAGGATCTGTTCCTAATCTGACTACCTGATATGCAGGGGGTGGATTGCAGAGCAGCTTTCCTCTCTTTTGCTGCATATTCTTAATGTTTTTTCATATTCATAATGTGAATTTGCTATTGACCACATAGTGTTCCAGAAGCACCTCTAAGTATTTTTGGACCTATCTTTTTCAGTGTCCCCAACTAGCATGAAGTTTCTTAATAACAAGGGCTTATTTCTTATGTCATATCTAAATGACTACATTAGCAACAAATTGCATCCTGCAATATAATGTTAATAGTTCAGTTATTTACTGAAATTCTTCCTCCTCTCTCATATCTTTTCTCACAGTAGATCTCACATTTTCTCCAGCTTCACCCTCTACAGATTAATCTTTTCTTCTTCTAACGATGTCATTGTAGCTTTCAAAATGTTCTCTGCTGAAGTTTTATATATTTTAAATGTAGAGTTTTTATATACCACTTGAGATTTTCTTAAACGATGTTTTAAAGGAAAGTTTGGATTTCTTAGGATCAGTTTTTTTTTTTAATTTCTGGGAAGTCATAAGTGGAATGGCAAGCATTTTATGGTGACTTCCTCAAGGACATAATATTCTTAAGATGAGTTATGAAAAATTAAGATTTTGCCTTTGACTCAGTGGGTAATTTTGACTCAAATTCCATCACCAAATGCCATCAGAAAGTGTTAAATCCTGGCAGGCTATTTCTTGAGAAAGTGATCATTATGTGTCCAAAAAAAGACACTATATATATGTACATGTTTTGTGTCCTCTGAGGCATGCTTACCTTGAAAGAAACCAAAGCTTCTTTTCTATTTTGCAGTAGAGCTGTGTTAGGACAAAATCATGGTATTTTAGCTAAATATTTCTGTAATATTTTTCTGATTATAAGTAATATCTTCTCATTATGGAATATTTGGAAAATATGAAAACTATGCAATGGAAAATAAAAATCACTTGAAACATAGATATAAATAGCATTAACATTTCAGGGAATTTCCTTTCAGTCTCTCTGTGTATGTATAAATATAGTTTATATTACTTATGCATTCACTTCTGTGTCTTGCCATTTTGCATAACTTTATATTAATAGTTGTTTCCATGTCATTAAAACATCAAAAGTACCATCTCTAATGAACGTAAAATGCTACACTGATGGTCATTTTCTTTGGTAGCAGTTTTATTGAGATATAATTTTTATACTTATATTCATATAATTCACCCATTTAAATTATACAATTCAGTGATTTTTAGTGTATTTACAGAGTTGTGCAACAATCACCACAAGCAATTCTAGAATATTGTCATTACTCTACCAAAAGAAAAAAATACTTTTTAGCTATAACCTCCAATGCCCCCAGCCCTCCAGCCCTAGGTAACCATTAATCTACTTCCTGTATAGGTATGTCTATTGGACATTTTATATAAATAAAATCATATAATGTGATCTTTGTGACTGGCTTCCTTCGCTTAGAATAATGTTTTCAATATTCATCCATGTAGCATGTATCAGTACTTCATTCCTTTTTATGACCAAATAATAACCCATTGTAGTGGCTATGTTTTTAAGATAAGTCTTTATAAAGCAAGAATATTGGTTCTAGGCTTGTCACTCTTTGTTATAGAGTTTTACATAATAAGAGGATCATTTTTTAAAACATTTTTTCAAGTCAAACATACTATATTTTTTCCCATTCTCACATCTTCTTTCTTCTCCATTCATTCAACAAGTATTTATTTACAGACTACAGAATACCATGCTTTGTACAGGCTTTGTAAATACAATGTGAACAAAATTGACACAATCCCTGCTTTTACAATTCTGTGAAAAGCCCAACTTTAACAAATAGTGGTACAAGTAAAGATACAATCAAAATTTAAAACTGAGATAAGAGCTAGCAGCGCCCTCCAGCCCCAGTCTACCAGGAACACAGCTGCAGTCGGACAAAGCTGGGTTTGTTGGCTTGTTGCTATAGGGAGAACACACTCCAGGGGGAACCATGGAGCATTTCAGTGAAAGAGCCTTCAGGGTGGGTGTTATAGAATTGGGGTTTATACTACAAGATTTTGGAGAACGTTCAAGAAAGCATAGTTTTGCTCTGAACTGAGTGCTGTCAGAAAGTAAGGGCCATTCTATGATTGGGATGCCTCAACAATTTTTTTATCTAAAGGCAGGAGGAATGTAGCAGGGTAAAGCTATACTTAGTAAAGAAGCACCAGTCATTTACATAGCTAAGAGAGGGAGGTGTCTGATCGTTTTGTGATTTGGACTGTGCTCTTGATTTTGGCTATGCTCAGGCTGACATGACTAAGGAGTGGTCTTGTTTCGGTTTTGCTCCATCTTGGTCACAGAGTGGCCTTGTCTGATGAGTTCTGTGACATTCCTTACATTCAGCAGAACACCATGGCCTAGCTGTTAGAGCCAGGCCAGCTCAGCTGACAGCCATCACAGGTGCTTTTGCCTTTCTCAGTACCCTCTTTTGGCCAGGGGTGGACAAAGTTGGCCTGCAATATATGAATATACAATATCCAGGTCATTATCATTACCACGATTTTGCCTATCAAGAGGTTGTTTGGAGAAGGTTGTCTATAGTTGCTCCTTTGTTAGAGGAGAAGTCATTGAACCATCTGATGTGACAATGGCTATGATTTTGGAAAGGATCCACTGGCCAGTTGTAACTCAGCCAATCACTCAGGGGAACATCTGGTGATTAGCCCTTGTAAGACAACCTGAAACACGAGGTAAATAACCAAACACAGCCCATGAAAATGTGTCCCAACATTCATCTGGGTCTTTTCTACAGACCTGGTTTGCTTTTTTCCCACTAGTCATGGATTTCATTTTACCTGATCTATAGTATTTATAGGTGTGGTCATTGTGTTTATTATAAGCATAAACTGCCTTTGGGCTACCTAAAAGGAAATCAAATGCTATGCAAAGCCCATGATAAACCTGACTAACGAATTCAAACTCTTTTGTTGGACTTCCAAAGCAGAAGTTGTGTTCTCATAAACAGTAGTGATTTAAAAGGGTAGAGAATCAGCGGAAATATAAATATTGAAAATCTCAACAGAAGTGAACTTAAGATTGTGCTCTGAAAATGGGAAACTTTTCAGGGTGGAGTTAAACAGCTGCTGAAAAGCTAGCTGGAGTGTCTCTGAAGAGAACAAACTGAATATTTTAGCCAAGATAGCCCCAATATTTATTCTTATTCCAAATGGGCTAGATTTCACTGGTAGGGTCGACAAGTCTGGCTGTGAAATTTGAAAGACTCAACGCAGAATGAAAGCAGAGCCCATTTGTTCAAAAATTATTAAGAAATTCAAGATGGCAACAGCAAAGCATTAAGCCATCCTGGAATTCTAAGGTCAGGGCTGTGTGAGACTGCACAAATCCTGAATCAATGAATAACTTCAGCAGAAACGTTTCGTTGATGTTAGGTCAAGGTCCAAGTTTTACAGGACTGAAATCTGAATTAATTGCATAAGATATTCACCAGGAGGAACCTATAGAAAGGCATTTTGGTGGCCATGAGAATGCACCTTGCGGAACTCTAACTTAAGGGAGTGTAACTGTCCTAGGGCCCTAGCTGCTGCTCTCTGAAATCCGTCGCTATGTTTGGCTCATTGCCAGCCAGTGAGTAAGCACTCCAGTGACACTAAGTGCCAACGCTAGGACGCAGGGAACTCTGTCATTGGGTGCCTTCTCCTTGTGGATTCCCCAGTATCCTTGCTCAACTTTCCTTAGATTACACACTTGTCTAGGATGCTTTCACCCAACATTCTTTTCTTCTCCTTCACTCAGGCTCAGACTTTCATGGGGTCTGATGGCTCTCCCAGCCTCTACCTACATCCTCCCCATTTTTTCTCACAGGTATTTGCCATAATAAATTTCTTTGGATCTGCTTCTTGGAGGACCTGGACTAATACAAATGGTACCGGATGTGATCTGAGAAAATAGGTGGTAATAAGGGGAATGGCTCACACATTGCTCAGCAGATGAGAACAATGTATCCTTCTTGGTAGATAGGTCAGGGATAGTCCCTTACATGTGGCGGTGGTCAGTTGTTAGTGATTGCATCGACAGTGACCTAGAACAATGTTCTGATACAGTCATTTGAAAAATATGGGTGAAACAATGCCTGCAAAGACAGAAAAACTGCAAGTTTGGGGTTAACTGATTACTGCAAAGGTGCATTGATGCCCTGCAGAAGGAGAATGAGAAATTGAGAGCTGCTAATAGGCAGTTAGTGGCTAAGTGTGAGAGATGGAGTTTAGGTGGGAGCTCACAAAACAGTCCTCATCTCCTTCAGTGGAAAGACAGACCAATAGCGCAGCAGGTGGAAGACCAAAGGATCCAAGTCTCTGAGATCAGGGATATCAAAACACTCAGCCAAAGCAAGCTGTTATATGAAAGTCAAGGCCCTGGAGGGAAAATTCTGGAACTCTGAAACATGAGCTAGAGACATCTGGATGGATGCTGTTGCTGATGTTTACCAAGCATCCTCTGGACCCTCTGGGCTTGCAGAGGTGGCCCATCTTTCTTTGGTGAGATCTAATACTTCCACTGTGCTAGAATATCTACAGAAACCTCTCCACTACAGCACAACAGACTTCCTGTCAGGAGATGCCCCGTCTTCTCTCCTGGACACTAGGTCGGTAACTACTGTCAAACCCCAGCCTAAAAGAGCTAGGGATATGATGGTCCTGATAAAAGAGGAAAGAAACTATATGATGAAAGGATTGCTGGAATTAATTGGCACATACTGGTCAGAGATAGGGGAGTACCCTGAGATTGGATTTTAAGGGTACTTGATCAAGGGAACCAGAATTTAAGACTGGATAAGCAAGAACTCCTTGACTTGGGGGTCATTGCTCTGGGACTTAGCATTTAAAATTCAACCATCTACTTCAGAGGTAGGGCGAATTTTGCTAGGGTTACTTTTAGAAACCTGGAATAAAATGACAGCCAAATCTCAATGAAGTGGAAATGTTTGATTTTCCCTGGAACATATCAGAGAAGGGAATATGGGTGCTGAGAAGAAGGTATGCTGAAATGGCTATCTGCTGCAATGCCAGACACCAACAGTACCCAGGAGAGGAGAGAGGACCCACCATTCACCAAGGCCATCAGGAATGTGATGGTGATAGGGGGCACAAGCATCACTAAGAATTTCCTTGTGGCCTCCTCTGCAGGCCAGGGATGGTAGCAGGAGTTGTCGTCACAAAGCTAGGGTAATTAATATCCATGGAGATAATGGACCCTGAAGAAGTAGAGACCAGATGGAAGCACTTGAGGGCCACAAACCAAGAGGCCACAATTACTAAAGTGAGCAGCAGGGTGGAAGGACAAACAAGGGACCATGATCCACTGAAAGTCTTGGAGCTGTTTAACCAACATGTTTGTGTTTCTAGGGGCAAGGTAGACAGGCAGTCAACAGATGTTGTTTGTGATCTAAAACCAAAGGAACAAGAACTGAAGAACAGGAAGATAATCATAGTTTCAAAAAAAATGACCTCTTGCAAAGATCCCACAATTTATTGATTGAAGAAGTGGGTGAGCCCCTACGGTGAAGAGCCCTGGAACACCATGGCGAGCATATACCATAACTATTCCCCTAAGTTTTAGCCTCAAGGGACCTATGTACACTTCCTCAGGTCATAGTATGCTGGGAAAAGGAAAATATAAACACATTGAGGAACGTTGAACACAGGTTATGAGTTGACATTGATGATCAAGGACCCAAAGCATTATTGTGCTCCCCTCCATTAGAATAGGGAGCCTATGGGTCCATGTAATATATAGAGTCCTGCCTTATAGTGAACCCAGTGCATCCATGGGCCACTAAGTAGCCATTCCCCCAGTGCCTGAGTGCCTGATTGGAATTGATATATATGGCGATTTGAGTAACTCTTCTATCAGGTCTCTTCTCCATGAAGTAAAAGCCACCATAGTGGGGAAAGCCAAACATAAACCTGCAATTGCTCCCCACTCCCCTCAACACTGGCCAAGATAGTAAATCAGAAACAGAATCTGATCTCCAGAGAAATGGTAGAGACACGAATAAAGTACAGGGTTTGTTTCACCTGTCATAAATCCATTTAATTCTCCAGACCAGACCCTGCAGAAGATGGATGGACCCCAGAGAATGACTGTAGACTGGTGTACACTTCACTGAGCAGTAGCAGTGACCCAATTGCTGGGCCAGACATGGTTTAACTGCTAGAGCAGGTTAATAAGGTCCAGAGAACACGGTACTCAGCCATTAATTTGGCAAACTCATTATTTTCCTTTCCAATTTTAAAAGAGGATCTGAACTATTTGGGGACAGATAAAAAATATTTATTTACAGCCTTTCCTCAAGGCTATGTTAATGCTCTTATCCTCAGTCATAATACGGTACAGAGATCTTGACTGCCTGAACATACCTCTGAATACCACATTTATTCACTACATTGATGTTATCATGCTGATTGGATAGAAAAGGCAAGAAGTGGCTGGTGTGCTGGAGGCCTTGGAGAGACTCATATGTTCCAGAGGATGGGAGATAGCCCCTATTAAGATTCGGGACTGGCCACTTCAGTGAAATTTTTAGGGGTCCAGTAGTCTGGAACAATGATGGACTAAAAGTTAAAGACAAATTGCTGTCTCTTGCATCCTCTATCACAAAGAAGGAAGCACAGAGCCTGGCAGGCCTCTTTGGGTTCTGCACGCAATGCATTCCTTCTGCCTAACAAAGAAGACTGCCAACTTTGAGCTGGGACCAGAGCAGGAAAGGGCCCTGCATGGTGTTGGAGACGTCACTGGTAGGAGAAGATGCAATATGGCACTCATGACAAATTCCACTGAGAGAATAACAACACAGTTTCCTGGGTTTGTGAAACAAGGTCATGCCATTCATAACAAAGAAATACAGTCTTTGAGAAATAGCTTTTGACATATTCCTGAGCCTTGGTAGAGATGAAATGCTCAACCATGGAGTACCAAGTGACTGTGTGTCCAGAAATGCTCACTATGAACTGGATTCTCTCAGACCCACCATGTCATAAATGGGTCAGACAGGCTCATCAGCAAACTATAATAAGATGAAAATGGTATTCTTGGAATGAGTTCAAGCAGAACTAGAGGACAGAGGAAGCTTCAGGTGGCTCAGACCCCCATATTACCCATAGCTGTGCCCCTCCCCTGACTTTCACTCAGGGCTGCATGAAGGGACCCATACAACCAGCTGAAAGATGAGGAAAAAGCCCAAGCTTTGTTTATAGGTGGATTGGTTCAGTACATGGGTACAAGTCAAAAATGAACAGTGGCTGAATTACAGATACGTATAAAGGTGGCCTTGAAAAATAGTAGAAAGGGAAATTCTTCCCAATAGACTGACCTGTGAACAGTACCCTAAGTCTTTCGCTTTGTGTGGAAAGAAAAGAGGCCCAAGGTGAGAATATGTACAGATTTCCATTGAGTGGCCAAAGATGTCTGGTCAAGGACCTGGAAAGAAAAACACTGGGAGAACAGAGACAAGAAAGTCTAACATAGAGGCCTGTGGAGGACCTATGAGAGAGGGTACTAAGTGTGAACTAAATGTTAAAGATCATAAAAACACCCACTGGGGGAAAGGGACTGAACAACCAAGCAGACAAAATGACTTGGCTGGTGATGTCCACCTGTCTTTCTCATTGGTCACCCCAGTACTGCATGATGGGCAGAATGGTCATGGTGGGGGAGATGGAGCACAACAGCCTGGACTCTCATGTGCCAAAATAGGTCTGGCTGCTGCTGTCCCTGAATGTCCAAATGGTCCACAAAGGAAACCAACCCTAAGATCCTGATGTATTAGCTTGCTAGAGCAACCATAACAAAATATCACACACTGAGCAGCTTAACCAGCAGAAATGTATTATCTCACAGTTCTGGAGGCTAGTACCTGAGATCAAGATGTCGGCAGGATTGGTTCCATCTGAGGCCTGTGAATAAGAATCTGCCTCTCTCCCAGCTTCTGGTGGTTTGCTGGCAGTCTTTGGCATTTCTTGGCTTGTAGAAGCATCCCTGATCTCTACCTTCATCTTCACATAGTGCTCTGTCCATCCTGTGTATCTGTGTGCAAACTTCTTTTTATGAAGACACCAGTCCTATTGGATTAAGAGCCCACCCTACTCCAGTATGACCTTATCTTATCTAACTACATATACAATGACTCTATTTCCAAATAAGATCCCATTCTGAGATACTGGAGATTAGGACTTCAACACATGAAATTTGGGGGGGGATGGGGGTGTGGGCACAATTCAACCCTTCACACCATGATAGAGCATAATTCCTCAAGAAGATCAACCAGACTCTTGATGGTGAGTTAATTACATTGGACCCCTTCTGTCATGGAGGACAGCAGTTTGTCAGGACAGACCCCTATCAGATATTGGTTTGCCTTTCCTGAGCAGAACTTCAGCTAGCATTCCTATTTGGGGGCTTATTGGAAGCCTGATTCACAGCCATGGAATCTGGCTCAACATAGCTAACAACCAGATCACAGGAGTGACCCAGGACAATCCCCCGCCATGCCATCCAGAGGCAGCTGGAATGTAGAATGCTGGAATAGCTTCTAAAAGTGCAACTGAAGCTCCAGTTCTGAGAAATCACTCTGATTAATGGGGTGCCATCCTTTAGGACAGAGCGTATCGATTATATCAGAGCCTCCAGGAAAGGTCTCAATCCATTCTGAGAATAAACAATTACCAAAACATATTCATAGCTCCTGTAATTCGTATTCATTTCTTATTTATACAGCCTTATCAAACTTATGGTGCTGGTAAGTAGGACATGTATTGCAAACATCTTTGGAAGTACTCTTAAAATTACCTCACTAATGTTGAGTCAATATCACTGCCAATTTATCTTTGCTGTTACAGATAATATCCTGAAGTATTTTTGTTAAACTCCACAATTATTATCTCCATCTTCTTAAGTAATAGAAAAGCATGCAAAAAATCTTTATTTTGTTTTCATAAGATTTTTCTACAGAAGTTAGGAAGCACTACAATATTTGAAGTCAAGGACTAGCCCCAAATCATGCTCACTTTTAGTGTAAATATTTGCTCTTTTATCTTTTTCTAGCTGGCAAGGACAATTAAATTCATGATTTGAACTGATTTAACTTTGGGGAGTGGCTTATATTTCAGTAACGCAGATCTGTTATAACATAAGCTGCTTGGTAATTTTCAGTTTTCCTTTTTAAGCTAAGCCGTCAACAAAGTTAAATTAGAGATACTCAAGGCAGTCTCTAATGAGTCTCTGCAGGACTTGGAGGGTTTCCTAAGAGGTGAACAATCATGGCATTCTCCTTCTTCCGGGCTTAGAGTGTTGCAGCAATGGGTAGTGATGTGTGAAGGGAAAGAAGGTCACTAGCTGAGAAATTCTGGGTGTGTTCTGTCAGTAGAAGAGTCTGCATAAGAAATGATTAATCTTAACGAAGACCCTAAAAAGAAATCAGCTGAAGCTTTCACAAGATTTGCCACTGCTTCTATAGCTCTTGGACGGATCGAATATACCTTGACTATTGCATCTAATGAAAGACTGAATAAGGCAATGGGCTTTTGATGATTTCTATGTATTGATTTAGTACCCTGAGTGGATTGGATGTTTGCATCCCCCCAGAATTCATATATTGAAATTCTAATTCCCTGTGTGACTGTATTTGGAGTAAGGAAGTAGTTATGGTAAATAAGCTCATAAGAGTTGGTCCTTGACCCAATAGAGTTAGTGTCCTTATAAGAATAGACACCAGAGAGTTTGACCTCTCTCTCTATTCCCATGTGCATGCACCAAGGAAAGGTCATGTGAGCACACAGTGAGAAGGCAGCCATCTGCAAGCCAGGAAAGAGTCCTCACCAGAAACAACCATGCTGGCATGATGATTTCAGATTTCCAGCCTCCATAACTGTGAGAAGATAAATTTCTGCTGTTTAAGCCATCCGGTCTGTGGTATTTTGTCATGGCAGACTAATACAGTACAAATCCTGTCTAGAGTTCTCATGAATAAAAATATAAAGTGTTTATAAATCAAGAATTCTAAAAACAAAGCATTTTCATAGTCACTTATTGTGCCATTCTTGCACTTAAAACATGAGTATCAACAGAGTATATAAGGGACAGAAGGAACCTCTGCTAATCTGGGCATAAAATAACTTAGTCATATTACAGAAAAAAATATGTAAATGTTCACGTTACTCCTTTTGTACATTTAGTGGTGAGAGATTTCTTTGACTGAAGTAACAAACTTTTTTTCTCCAGAAGCAAGAGAAAACTGGAGGATAGATAGAGTTCAAGTCTCCAGCTAAGCCTACTGAACTGGAATGCTTAGGTGTGGAGCCCAATATCTGCATTTTTAATAAGCTCCTCCAGTGATTCTTTGCATGTTAAAATTTGAGATGTAATCCCTGTATGGAATAAAGGGATGGAGGAATGAAGAGGTAGTGGGTCAGGAGAGAGACGAAAGGATTTGAATAGAGATAAATAGATTGTGACCCAAAAGACTGATTCTTATGTGGCTATTTCTGAGAAAGAGGGATTTTACAACTTCCTTCAAAACCCACCACGAAGTTATCAGCTCTAGCTGGCACCCCTAATAAATGTTCAACTATCAAGACTTTAGTATAGGTAGAATTCTACTTTAAAAAAGAAAAACAGTGTAAATCCTGCGAGAACTTATATATATGAATAAACCAGGAAATATCAAAAGAAGCAGGAAATTTCATTGAAATTCTACTATTAGCTTGAATGATTGCAAGTTTAGCAAAAAAACAAAAAAAACACTGAGCATGAATATGAAATATAAGACAAAGGCAGCGGATGTTCTATTCATTGGAATCTGAATATTGGTTTTGTTGCTCTTTACATCTTTCTGAAAGAATCAATCCAAGATGGTGAGTCTATATAAGTCAAAAACAGATACACTCAGGGGGAGATATGCAAGTGTAGAGTGAACTCAGGCTTCTGGGGTAATGTAGTGCCCATCCCAAAGGTATGTGAGGTGTTTCTGCCAACATGCACTCTACCATATCGGTGATCGTTTATAAGAAAGGGTGACTAAAAGAACAGATTTATGTCCACATCAACTCTGGGCCATGTGGCTGAAGAGGGCCTGGGGACAAGGTTGCATTATGACATTGTTGAGTCCTAGGAACCTTTGCTTTAGTGGTCCCTTGTCTCTATAAAAGAACATCAAAAATTATATTTTATGACTATGCTGGTATATAGACAAATTTAATCCAAGGTGAATTCATTACTATGTATGTATGTATTATTATATTCATATTTTTTATCTGATTCAAAGGAAATCAAACATTCCCTGAAAGTATCATGGGCCCTAGGCACTATAGGGTGTCTCTTCTGTCTATAGGATAAATCAACCCTGACCAGAAGAAATAGCAGTGATCAGAGAAAAACTACAGTGAGAGAAGACCCAAAGTCCCAGACTGAAAAGTCTTAGTGCTCAGGGAGAACAGAAGAAAGATTATTTTAAAGAAAAGAAGGGAAATAAAGAGTGATAAGCAGGTAAACAGCTCCTTAGGAGGAGGGGAAAAAAACCCCTCATTTGTAGCTTTGGCAATTTCTGTGCTGTAAATACTCTCCCTATGGCTGACTGTAATCTACTAATGGTTTAATAACCAGTTTGAAAAATTCCTGGATATTTATCAGCCCACTCTCGTTAGCCTGCACAAGCACACCACTTCAGAGGACTGTTATCAGTCTGCAGAACATTCTACTTTTTCTGAGGAAACCCACCAAAGCACCCCGAAATGATGTAAGCAGACGTCAGGACCAGTCTTACGCTCGGTCACATGAAAGCCTCCAGCCTCCTTCTACCCATTGCTAACAATAGCCTAAAAATTACTCCAAAATTAGGGAGACCTAAAAATTCAAACTAAACTGTAGCCTATTCTTTCGTTATTATCAGTTAGTCAAGAAGTAACTCTAACATCATATTCTTTTCTTTTTAATAGACGTTGGATATTAGAACCCAGACACTTCCTAGCGTTGTTTTCTGAACGTGTACAGAAGAAAAACATCTGGGGACACCCTAAGGTTGAACTTTTTCAACCAGAAATTTGTCTTGAGAGCTATCTGTCCTTGCTCTCTGCACGGGCCTAGAGAACCCAGGTCCGAGGTCACTTTATGATCAATAGTTGCAACCTTCTTCACAGTTGTGGTTTCAGTAAACACTTGTGTCTGAGTTGTTTCACCAATATTACCCCGAATAAGTAAGCCTTTTTTTCTCAGTGAAGAGCATTTCCAGATGGTTTCTAGAGAATATTAATAATGGAAGTTTCCACAAATGATAATGCCCTTGAGGAGGAAAGCTGACCTTTGTTTTTATAGAAACCACACCATGGTATCTCAGTGTCTTAAAAACAGGAATTATACATATAATTATATATAATAAATATTAATACAATATAAATATTAAAAACATATATATCATATATTATACACACAAACAATTTTCATTTTTAATGGCTGCTGTAAAAAATTGTCAGTGTTTACTGCTTTAAAAACATACAAATTTAATATCTTACACTTCTGGAGGTCAGAAGTCCAAAATCAGTCTCACAAAGTACCAGAAGGGCTGGTTCCTCCAGCAGGCTCTAGGGGAGAACCCATTTCCCAGTCTTTCTCAGAGTCTAGTCACAGCCTGCCTTCCTTGGCTCCTGTGTCCTTCCTCACATCACTCAGTCTCTTGCTTCCATCCTCGCATCTGCTACTGACTCTGATCCTCCTGCTTCCCTTATGCAAGGATGGGGATGGTTATTTTTATGTGTCACATTGACTGGGCCACAGGGTGCCCAGATATTTGGTTAAATGTGATTTCTGGGTACATCTACAGAGTGTTTCTGGGTGAGAGTAACATTTGAATCAGTCAAGTGAATAAAGCAGGTTGCCCTCTCCCAAATGGGTGGGCCTCGTCCAATCAGTTGAAGGCCTGGATAGAATAAAAGTCTAAGTTAGGAAGAATTTTCTCTCTCCATCTCTTTTCAAGCCTGAACATCTTCCCCCAACTTTGGACTTAGACTTGGACGGGAACTTATACCACCAGCTTTCCAGGTTCTCAGGTTTTTGGATTTTTACTAGAACTACTCTCTCAAGTCTATACTTCTCAGCCTCTATAATCACATAAGCCAATTCATATATATACCCTTGAATACAAGGCCTGTTATGATTACACTGGTCCTGACAAGATAACCCACCCTAATTTTCTCATCTCAAAATCGTTAACTTAATCACATCTGCAAAATCCCTTTGGCCACATAAAGTAACATTCGCAGAGATTAGGACTTGGGTATCTCTGTGGGGCATTATTCATCCTAATACACACACACACACACACACACACACACAAATGAGTACAAAAACTAGCAAATAAGTTTAATTTTAATTTGTCTGACTTTTGTGTGTTTAATCTAAGTATTACAATTAAAACAGAAACCAAATAGCTTTCAAATTTCTACCATAAAAACTAAATTTTGTGGGGCTTTAGCAGATTGCTTTAGCTTCTAATTACAATGAAACATTTATCTAAAATCTCTGTAACAAGAGTCTCCAAAGACTTCATGAATATTATCTTAATTTTATTCTTGCAACATCCAAATGAGACGGAACAGATGTCAGGTATTTTATGATAACAAATACATTACAAAGTCCAAGCTTTTGAAATAAAGGAAGATGACTTATTAAAACCTTTTAAGTATCCCCGATTTACTGATAACTTTTAATGCAGAAGGAAATGAATAGGTGTCTGACGTTCAACTCATGGTTTAATTGCAAATACCTAGATTAGGTAAACAATTGTTATTGGTTCCTAACTAAAAAAAAAGTTGCAGAATATAAAACATATACACTATTTTCATATTTAGCATCTCATTAAGACCCATGTTTCTCTATTATTTTTTTTTAGTTTATTTATTTATGTATTTATTTTTGGCTGTGTTGGGTCTTTGTTTCTGTGCGAGGGCTTTCTCTAGTTGTGGCGAGCGGGGCCCACTCTTCATCGCAGTGCGCGGACCTCTCACTGTCGCGGCCTCTCTTGTTGTGGAGCACAGGCTCCAGACGCTTAGGCTCAGTAGTTGTGGCGAGCGCGGCCCACTCTTCATCGTGGTGCGCGGACCTCTCACTGTCGCGGCCTCTCTTGTTGCGGAGCACAGGCTCCAGACGCTTAGGCTCAGTAGTTGTGGCTCACCGGCCTAGTTCCTCCGTGGCATGTGGGATCTTCCCAGGCCAGGGCTCGAAGCCGTGTCCCCTGCATTGGCAGGCAGATTCTCAACCACTGTGCCACCAGGGAAGCCCCTCTCTATTATTTTTAAAGTCCCAATCAAATCATAACAGATCACACCAGAAATTCATGTTACATGCAGTTATAAGATTTAAACTCAATATCAGTTATTACACATGTCAAAGCAAATTAACATCCAGTAGTTCACATAAAAATAGACTTCTCTCCCCTAAAACTTTGTCCATTTCTCAACTTCTCAACCATTTGTTTCAATATACTGTAAATTCCCAGAATCAACTTTCTCTCATTCCTCTTGGTATTCTAGAACTTTCCTGCTAATGTTTACAATGTTAGATAAATTCTGCTAATGAAGTTTATAAGTTCAGAATCCAGGGGGGTTAAATTTATTTCTTTATTTGCTTCTCTTAGTGAAAAGCTTAAATCTCCTACTTTCCCTTTAACATTTTCCTGGATCTCTTTTAACCAGCTCTTAATTGGCAATTGAGATGTTATTTTATATATTTTTATCCCTAATCCTTGTCTATCCATTTGAAATGCCACTATCAAAACAGACTTCCCCGAAATAGCATCTCCCTCTACTCCCTAGAAAGAGCCAGAGCTTCTACCATGATTATTGGGGGGGGTGGAGGTGTGCACACGCGCACGTATGTGCGTGAATTATCTTGTTTTGCAATTTGTGGCTGTATATATGAATGTATTTTCTGAGACTCTACTGTTTGCTTTAGAGATTAGGGAATTCCCATTCTAAAAATGACCAACTTTTTCTTCTTGGTACATCCCAGGACGGTCCTTCGTCTACGTATTCTTGTTCGCGAGCCATCATTGCCTGGGCTGCTGTTCAGGCTTCATCTTATTTCTTCCTCCAGCTTCTCATGCCTTCCCTCTCCGTGCCAGAGCTCCATGGGTGGCCTGCTGTCATCGCCCTCAGCACCTGTCCCAATTAGCAGGCCTGAGACGCCGCCAACACACCCTCCGTGCCGGTGACTGGCTGCGGTGTGTGACCTCATTGCTGGGAAGGCTGCGCTCTGACGGTATGTGGTGTCTAGACACCATTTGTAGGAACTGCTTGGTGAGCGAAAGCTCTGGTGCTGGAAGTTTCTCACAGCTGTGTCCAAAAGTTACTCATCAGAAGTTTGACAGCTGGGATTGGGTCATACATCTCTACACCCTCAGTGCTCATCGCGGGACTGGGACACTTAGTCAGCATTCAGAAATGTTTGTTGAATTAGTAGCAGTTTGGAGGCAAATTGATTTTCTGCTGTGACCACAAAATCTAGGATAGGCTTGCGGTGAAGGGCGTGTATGCTGAAGGCAGAAGGACATTGGGTTCAAATCCTGACTCCACCACTTTCCAGCCGGATGACATAGGGCAAGTTTTACTCCCACCCTGTGCCTCTGTTTCCTGACTTGTTAAATGGGGACAACAGTCATCCCGCCTAATAGGATCGTGATTATTAGAAGAGCTTATACATTCTTTTAAAAAGATTGAAATATAGTTGATTTACAATGTTGTGTTAGTTTCAGGTATATAGCACATTTAGTTTTACATATATATATATATATATTCTTTTTCTGATTCTTTTCCTTTATAGGTGATTATAAAATATTCAGTACAGTTCCCTGTGCTATACAGTAGGTCCTTGTTGGTTACCTATTTTTTATATAGTAGTGTGTGGATGTTAATCCCAACCTCCTAATTTATCCCTCTCCCCTTTTCCCCTTTGGTAACCATAAGTTTGTTTTCTATGTCTGTGCATCTAGAAAAGCTTATACTTGGAAAGCTCTTAACAAATCACTGGGCACAGGGTTAAAGCTCCAAAAATGCTATATGTTTATCCTCATCACATTTCATCTGCAATGTCTCAGCCCGGCTGTCATAATTTTCTCAGTCTGATGTTCTACAAACATGACATTATGTTACACACCAGTTTTAAAATATCACAGGTAAATAATTTAGCAAAAATATTTCCTCCTCTCCCTGTGCTGAAGGTGTTAAACGGACTGTAGGAATGACTTTCACCACACAGGGAACTGGGTGTCAGCAGCCCCAGTGCTCCCAGCAAAGAAAGCAGGGGAGAGGGTCAGAGGGTTGGTCTTCCTTCCAAGTCTTACGTTATAAAGGAAAGGACACTGAGATCCATAAATACGAACAAACCGCACCCCCTTCTCCTTAAACTAAGGGAGCCTATTATGACTCAACTTGTTGTCAGAAGCTATTTTACTAAAGGTGGAAATCAACAAAGTAGGCAGCAGAAACATAATCTTGAACGCAATAACTATTAACTAAAATTTAATGTGCCTCCCCTTCCCCAAATGTACCTCTGAAGTGTTTCTGGCAGAAAGAGAAATAAGCTGCTGGAAGTTGAATGAGGAGGGGCTGGGGGAATGGTCTTTTCCTCAAAAAAAGCGAGGAAGAAGAAAGCAACCCTAGAGAGGGCTGTGCTGGGAGAACTCTGTCAGGCTGACACCTCCAGGTACTGCAGGAACCTTAAGAAGCTGGCACTTTTTCACCTCCCCGCCCCCCAGGGCAAGGGCTACCCAGCGTTTTTCAGTATTGATAGGACCCACATCCTTCCCGCATTCTCAGCTGGGGGTGCTTTCTGAGAGTAGAGTCCATGGACTATTTATTAGTTTTTATCTAAATTAGTTTTACCTTCAGGGCCGTAATTCCTTGCCCTTCCTGCCCCACATTTGTGCGCGCGCGTGCGCACACACACCTGTCGGTTTTGTTTCTGGACTGTATGCACTGCTTAGTTGTATGGTATGTAGAATAACCACAGAGAATTTACTATGTGGAGTGACTTAGGAAAGGAACAGAGGTAAGGATTTCAGGCTACTAACCTTGTGTTCAGTTTGGTCATATTTTACCAGGTGGCACCCAGTGTCATTGGCTGAGCCCCCCGCATACCCCGAAGTATGGCTTCTGCAATCACCATATCATGGAATCATCTTGGATCTATATATGCAATATGGATAATTTCACTACCAGTAGCGGTAATATAGAAGGACAAAAGGAGAAGGCAAATTTTGTGTTATCGTTAAATTACAAGTTAAAAATAAACTTCCTAATACAACCACGAGGTGGCGCATTTAACCCAGAATCAGCTACTACTACATCAGTAATATTTTATTTTTATGCAGGCTTTTTTACTGTTTTGGGAAGGACTCTAAAGCTGAAATAAAAGAGAATATCATGTCTCAAAAATATTAATTTTAAACAAAATTCTGTGAGCTATACTAGCGTATAATTCCCTAAAACATGAGCTGCATTTTTAAAAAGTCTGCAAGTAATCCTAGACAACTTAATGAACCAAGTGATAGATTTATTAAACCTACATCTTGAAATGGATAGATTTGTAGTACGAAGGAATTGTAAACAAAATAACAAGGCTGGATTTTCTGTGGCACTCAACTTAACTCGTAAGGAACCTAATTCCTAAATGTTCACAGTTATATTAATCCAAACCGATTTTCATTATTCTAGTTGTTTTGAAGACTGCGTTTTAAAGTCAAGATGTTATGTTTACCACATATGAGAAAACCTCTTCCAAGCCAAACGTCTTTTAAAAGGACCAATTTCAGCTGAGTTGATGTTGATTCTATGAAAACAAATAATAATGTATCTTGAATGTGCTTAAAGCACAGGTAGAAGCCGACCTATTATATTGCCTTTTTAAAGGAAATTTAAAAATCAATTTAAGTAAGAAATGTTGGCTTCTTTTTTGAAACCTAGCACTAGGCTTTGAGAATGTGGCCAGGTCACGAGAAGGGTCATGTCAGTTCCAACGTACAGTCTGCATGTTCCCAGCAACACAGGGCAGCATGGGGGTTGCAGAAGCCATATTTTGTAAGCTGGAGCAAATCACACTGGGTGCATCCTGGTGAAATCTAACCAAATAGGATATCAAAAGCATTCTCAGAAAAGGCTCAGGTACCCTAAAGGGACTTTGGGAGAAGGCTTTCTTGGACATATGGGGTGGGGGAGTGGGTAGAAGGAGTAACATCACTGTCTTAGCTGGGAAGGCGTCACTTCTTAGCATGAAGTGACTCTAAGCACAGCTGGTTGGGCTTTATTTTCTACAGCATCAACATACCATCCAGGTATTTTTGCCTAAACCTCCTGCTTCTGCAGGATCATGAATTCTTTTGGAACTATGAGCTCTGTCTAGGGCTGAACACTGCCCCAGACCCCAAACAGACATCAGTTCTGCTTTATGGGCAAGGTGCAGGCTACTGAGAGCAAGAGGTGCACCCAGATGATGGAAAGCTGATGGAACTCCTCAATACAGGGATGGATGGTGCTCAGTGGACACTGGGACATCTGCAGGCTCTGCCATGGCGCCATCTAGTGCTGGAAAGCCTTACTGCAATCTCTTGATGGTACTCGTTCTGATGGTGATGGACCACATGGGTGCTGGTCCCAGGGCTTCCAACCTCCCTCATCTCCCCCAAACCTTGGATCTGAGACAGGAGAGTGACCCAGCTTCCTGGGAAGTCAAGAAGACCATAGGTACCTAACAGGAGAGTAAGAGGAGGTTTGTGGGGGTAAGGGAGCAGATGCATTGCTTAGTTTCTTAAACTTTTAATCCCTCAGTAAGACTTTGTAAAACAGCCAACTTTAATACTAATTCTAGCACCCTGCCCATTATCATAATAAAAAGGGCGGGGGAGGATATTTAGGTCTTTAATTCACTGTATTTTTTTTTTTTTTTTTTTTTGCTTTTAAATCAGATGTTGATTGCGCCACTTCCTCAGAGTTATGTGGTGAACCACTGCAAGGGCCTAAAACCCACATTGGCTGGACCTCGAGTTATTGGCTCCATGGGAATCATGGGTAGAATCCTTTCCTGCCTCTTCCTGGCTCTGGTGTGGGCTGTCATGGCTTGCAGCTTCATCGCTCCAATCTCTGCCTCTGTTATCATATGGCATTCTCTCTCTCCCTCTGTGTCTGTCTTTGCATCAATCTTCCCTCTTCTTAGCAGTCAGTAGTCATACTGAGTTAGGGCCCACCCTGTGTTAATTTGTTTACATCTGCGAAGACTGTATTTCCAAATAAAGTCATATCCACAAGTACAGGGCTAGAACTTCAATATATCTTTATAGGAGTCACAATTCAACCCATAAGACCATCCTAGCATTTTGGCTGAGGGGTGCCCGGTGCAAAATCATATATATATATATATATATATATATATATATATACACACACACACATATATATGTATATGTGTGTATATATTTTTTTAAAACAATGCTTTGTAGCATTTATATTATTTTCTAAAGCATTTTCACTCCAGTTAACTAATCTTGTGTTTTGTAGAGTTCTCTGCGACACATGTCAATATAGTTTTCCCACACTTGCCAACAGAGGAGTCTCTGAGACTTTTAGCAATTTTTCAAAGACTCTATATCAAGTTAGGAGTAAATTTGCTCTCTTTATCATACTCCTCTCCAATGCTAAAACAAAACAACAAACAAAACTTTACAACAGCTCTGTGAATCAAATAACAGTGAATAATGCTGCCAGACATTTCAAAAGTCACGTCAATACGGACTTCCCTGGTGGTGCAATGGTTGGGAGTCAGCCTGCCAGTGCAGGAGACACGGGTTTGATCCCTGGTCCGGGAGGATCCCACGTGCTGCTGAGGAACTGACCCGTGTGCCACAACTACTGAGCCTGCGCTCTAGAGCCCGCGAGCCACAACTATTGAAGCCTGCGCGCCTAGAGCCCGTGCTCCGCAGCAAGAGAAGCCACCGCAATGAGAAGCCTGTGCACCACAACGAAGAGTAACCCTCACTTACCACAACTAGAGAAAGCCCACGTGCAACAATGAAGATGAAATGCAGCCAAAAATAAATAATACAAATAAACAAAAGTCACATCATGAATTTGAGCTTATCAAAGTGATAAGTACTTTTGCTAAAAAGCGAGAACAGATATGTAGGGCTCACTTGAATTCTACCTTAACATTTGACTTCAGTTTCAGACTATCCTTTTTTGGTGCCAAAATTCTGGAATTACTAAGGAGCTAGGGTATTTTATACGGTTCCTAGGTGAAGGAGTAAAGTCCCAAATAACACTAATAGATGAAGGATTTATTTTAAACAACTTTATTGGAGTATAATTGCTTTACAATGGTGTGTTAGTTTCTGCTTTATAACAATGTGAATAAGCTATACGTATACATATATCCCCATATCTCTTCCCTCTTGTGTTCCCTCCCACCCTCCCTATCCCACCCATCTAGGTGGTCACAAAGCACCGAGCTGATCTCCCTGTGCTATGCAGCTGCTTCCCACTAGCTATCCTAGAGCTTCCCACTAGTTATCCTAGAATCATTTATACATATACATATGTTTCCATATCTCTTCCCTCTTTCGTCTCCCTCCCTCCCACCCTCCCTATCCCACCCCTCCAGGCAGTCACAAAGCACCGAGCTGATCTCCCTCTGCTATGCGACTGCTTCCCACTAGCTACATATTTTATATTTGGTAGAGTATATATGTCCATGCCACTCTTTCGCTTTGTCACAGCTTACCCTTCCCGCTCCCCATATCCTCAAGTCCATTCTCTAGTAGGTCTGTGTCTTTATTCCTGTCTTACCCCTAGGTTCTTCACGACATTTTTTTTCCTCAAATTCCATATATATGTGTCAGCATATGGTATTTGTCTTTCTCTTTCTGACTTACTTCACTCTGTATGACAGACACTAGGCCTATCCACCTCATTACAAATAGTTTCTAGATTTTTTGATGATGGCCATTCTGACTGGTGTGAGATGGTATCTCATTGTAGCTTTGATTTGCATTTCTCTAATGATTAATGATGTGAGCATTCTTTCATGTGTTTGTTGGCAATCTGTATATCTTCATTGGAGAAATGTCTATTTAGGTCTTCTGTCCAGTTTTGGATTGGGTTGTTTGTTTTTTTGTTATTGAGCTGCATGTGCTGCTTATAAATTTTGGAGATTAATCTTTTGTCAGTTGCTTCATTTGCAAATATTTTCTCCCATTCTGAGGGTTGCCTTTTGGTCTTGATTATGGTTTCCTTTGCTGTGCAAAAGCTTTGAAGTGTCATTAGATCCCATTTGTTTATTTTTGTTTTTATTTCCATTTCTCTAGGAGGTGGGTCAAAAAGGATCTTGTTGTGATTTATGTCATAGAGTGTTCTGCCTATGTTTTCCTCTAAGAGTTTGATACTTTCTGGCCTTACATTTAGGTCTTTAATCCATTTTCAGCTTATTTTTGTGTATGGTGTTAGGGAGTGATCTAATCTCATACTTTTACATGTACCTGTCCAGTTTTCTCAGCACCACTTATTGAAGAGGCTGTCCTTTCTCCACTGTACATTCCTGCCTCCTTTATCAAAGATAAGGTGATGATATGTGCATGGGTTTATCTCTGGCTTTTCTATCCTATTCCCTTGATCTATCTTTCTGTTTTTGTGCCAGTACCATACTGTCTTGATTACTGTAGCTTTGTAGTATAGTCTGATGACTGGGAGCCTGATTCCTCCAGCTCCGTTTTTCTTTCTCAAGGATGCTTTGGCTATTTGGGGTCTTTTGTGTTTCCATACAAATTGTGAAATTTTTTGGTCTTGTTCTGTGAAAAATGCCAGTGGTAGTTTGATAGGGATTGCATTGAATCGGTAGATTGCTTTGGGTAGTATAGTCTTTTTCACAATGCTGATTCTTCCAATCCAAGAACATGGTATATCTCTCCACCTGTTTTTTTATCGTCTTTACTTTCTTTCATCAGTGTCTTATAATTTTCTGCATACAGGTTTTTGTCTCCTTAGGTAGTCTTATTCCTCGGTATTTTACTCTTTTTGTTGCAATGGTAAATGGGATTGTTTCCTTAAATTCTCTTTCAGATTTTTCATCAGTAGTGCATAGGAATGCAAGAGATTTCCATGCATTAATTTTGTATCCTGCTACTTTAACAAATTCATTGATTAGGTCTTGTAGTTTTCTGGTAGCATCTTTAGGATTCTCTATGTACAGTATCATGTCATCTGCAAACAGTGACTGTTTTATTTCTTCTTTTCTGATTTGGATTCCTTTTATTTCTTTTTCTTTTCTGATTGCTATGGCTAAAACTTCCAAAACTATGTTGAATAAGAATGGTGAGAGTGAACATCCTAGTCTTGTTGCTGATCTTAGAGGAAATGGTTTCAGTTTTACACCATTGAGAACGATGTTGGCTGTGGGTTTGTCATATATGGCCTTTATTATGCTGAGGTAACTTCCCTCTATGCCTACTTTCTGGAGAGTTTTTATCATAAATGGGTGATGAATTTTGTAGAAAGCTTTTTCTGCATCTATTGAGATGATCATATGGTTTTTCTCCTTCAATTTTTTAATATGGTTTATCACATTGATTGATTTGTATATATTGAAGAATCCTTGCATTCCTGGGATAAACTCCACTTGATCATGGTGTATGATCCATTTAATGTGCTGTTGGATTCTGTTTGCTAGTATTTTGTTGAGGATTGTTGTATCTATGTTCATCAGTGATATTACCCTATAGTTTTCGTTCTTTGTGAAATCTTTGTCTGGTTTTGGTATCAGGGTGATGATGTCTTGTGGAATGAGTTTGGGAGTGTTCCTCCCTCTGCTATATTTTGGAAGAGTTTGAGAAGGGTAGGTGTTATCTCTTCTCTAACTGTTTGATAGGATTCGCCGGTGAAGCCATCTGGTCCTGGGCTTCTGTTTGTTGGAAGACTTTTAATCACAGTCTCAATTTCAGTGCTTGTGATTGGTCTGTTTATATTTTCTATTTCCTCCTGGTTCAGTCTTGGAAGGTTGTGATTTTCTAGGAATTTGTCCGTTTCTTCCAGGTTGTCCATTTTATTGACATATAGTTACTTGTAGTAATCACTCAAGATCCTTTGTATTTCTGCAGTGTCAGTTGTTACTTCCTTTTTCATTTCTAATTCTATTGATTTGAGCCTTCGCCCTTTTCTTCTTGATGAGTCTGGCTAATGGTTTATGAATTTTGTTTATCTTCTCAAAGAACCAGCTTTTAGTTTTATTGATCTTTGCTAGCATTTCCTTCATTTCTTTTTCATTTATTTCTGATCTGATCTTTATGATTTCTTCTGCTAACTTTGGTTTTTTTGTTTGTTTGTTTGTTTGTTTGCGGTATGCGGGCCTCTCACTGTTGTGGCCTCTCCCGTTGCAGAGCACAAGCTCCACACGTGGACGTGCAGGCTCAGCAGCCATGACTCATGGGCCCAGCCACTCCACGGCATGTGGGATCTTCCCAGACCGGGACACGAACCCGTGTCCCCTGCATCGGCAGGCAGACACTCAACCACTGCGCCACCAGGGAAGCCCACTTTGGGCTTTTTTTGATCTTCCTTCTCTAATTGCTTTAGGTGTAAGGTTAGGTTGTTTGAGATGTTTCTTCTTTCTTGCAGTAGGATTTTATTGCTATAAACTTCCTTCTTAGAACAGCTTTTGCTGCATCCCATAAGTTTTGGGTCATCATATTTTCATTGTCATTTGTTTCTAGGTATTTTTTTATTTCATCTTTGATTTTTTCAGTTACCTCTTAGTTACTTAGCAATGTATTGTTTAGCCTCCATGTGTTTGTATTTTTTACAGAATTTTTTCCTGTAATTGATATCTAGTATCATAGTGTTGTGGTCCGAAAGGATATGTGATACGATTTCAATTTTCTTAGATTTAACAAGGCTTGATATGTGACTGAAGATATGATCTATCCTGGAGAATGTTCCATGAACACTCGAGAGGAATGTGTATTCTGTTGTTTTTGGATGGAATGTCCGATAAATATCAATTATGTCCATCTCTTTAATGTATCATTTAAAGCTTGTGATTCCTTATTTATTTTCATTTTGCAGCCATCCATTGGTGAAAGTGGGGTGTTAAAACAGCCTACTATGTTTGTGTTACTGTCCATTCCCCCTTTTATGGCTGTTAGCTTTTGCCTTATGTATTGAGGTGCTCCTATGTTGGGTGCATAAATATTTACAATTGTTATATCTTCCTCTTGGATTAATCCCTTGATCATTATGTAGTGTCCTTCTTTGTCTCTTCTAATAGTCTTTATTTTACAGTCTATTTTGTCTGATATGAGAATTGCTACTCCAGCTTTCTTTTTATTTCCATTTGCATGGAATATCTTTTTCCATCTCCTCACTTTCAGTCTGTATGTGTCCTTAGGTATGAAGTGGGTCTCTTGTAGACAGCACATATATGGGTCTTATTTTTGTATCCATTCAGCCAGTCTGTGTCTTTTGGTTGGAGCATTTAATCCATTTACATTTAAGGTAATTATAGATATGTATGTTCCTATTACCATTTTCTTAATTGTTTTGGGCTTGTTATTGTGGGTCTTTTCCTTCTCTTGTGTTTCCAGCCTAGAGAAGTTCCTTTATCATTTGTTGTAAAACTGGTTTTTTGGAGCTGAATGCTCTTAGCTTTTGCTTGTCTGTAAAGATTTTAATTTCTCCATCGAATCTGAATGAGATGCTTACTAAGTTGAGTAATCTTGGTTGTAGGTTTTTCCCTTTCATCACTTTAAATGTGTCCCGTCTCTCCATTCTGGCTTACAGAGTGTGTGCTGAAAGATCAGCTGTTAACCTTATGGGGATTCCCTTGTGTGTTATTTGTTGCTTTTCCCTTGCTGCTTTTAATATTTTTCTTTGTATTTAATTTTTGATAGTTCGATTAATATGTCTTGGGGTGTTTCTCCTTGGATTTATCCTGTATGGGACCCTGTGCACTCCTGGACTTGATTGACTCTTTCCTTTCCCATATTAGGGAAGTTTTCAACTATAATCTCTTCAAATATTTTCTCAGTGCCTTTTTTCTTCTCTTCCTCTTTGGGACCCTTATAATTCGATTGTTGGTGTGTTTAATGTTGTCCCAGAAGTCTCTGTGACTGTCCTCAATTCTTTTCATTCTTTTTTCTTTATTTTGCTCTGCAGTAGTTATTTCCACTATTTTATCTTCCAGGTCACTTATCCGTTCTTCTGCCTCAGTTATTCTATTTATTCCTTCTAGAGAATTTTTAATTTCATTTATTGTATTGTTCATCACTGTTTGTTTGCTCTTTAGTTCTTCTAGGTCCTTCTTAAACGTTTCTTGTATTTCCTCCAATCTATTTCCATGATTTTGGATCATCTTTACTATCATTACTCTGAATTCTTTTTCAGGTAGACAGCCTATTTCCTCTGCATTTGTTTAGTCTGGTGGGTTTTTACCTTGCTCCTTCATCTGCTGTGTGTTTCTCTGTCTTCTCATGTTGCTTAACTTACTGTGTTTGGGGGTCTCCTTTTCACATGCTGCAGGTTCGTAATTCCCATTTCTTTTTTTTTTTGGTATGTGGGCCTCTCACTGTTGTGACCCCTCCTGCTGTGGAGCACAGGCTCTGGACGTGCAGGCTCAGTGGCCATGGCTCACGGGCCCAGCCGCTCTGCGACATGTGGGATCTTCCCGGACTGGGGCACGAACCTGTGTCCCCTGCATCGGCAGGCAGACTCTCAACCTCTGCACCACCAGGGAAGCCCATCCTTTTGTATTTTGATGTCTGTCCCCAGTGGCTAAGGTTGGTTCAGTGGGTTGTGTAGACTTCCTGGTATAGGGGACTGTTGCCTGTGTTCTTGTGGATAAGACTGGATCTTGTCTTTCTGGTGAGCAGGACTGCTTCCCATGGTGTGTTTTGGGTTGTCTGTGACCTTATTATGATTTTAGGCAGCCTCTCTGCTAATGGGTGGGGTTGTGTTCCTGTCTTGGTAGTTGTTTGGTGTAGGGTGTCCAATACTGTAGCTTGCTGGTCATTGAGTGGAGCTGTGTCTTAGCATTTAGATGGAGATCTCTGGGAGGGCTTTTGCTGTTTGATATTACATGGAGCTCGGAGGTCTCTGGTGGATCAATGTCCTGAACTCAGCTCTCCCACCTCAGAGGCCCAGGCCTGACACCTGGCCAGAGCACCAAGACCCTTTCAGCCACACAGCTCAGAAGAAAATTGAGAAAAAAAAGTAAGAAAGAAAGAAAAATAAAATTATATAAATTTATTAAAATTAAAAAAAGTTATTAAAAATTAAAAAGTAATAAAAAGAAAGCAAGAAGAGAGCAACCATACCAAAAAGCAAATCCACCAATGATAACACGTGCTAAAAGCTACACCAAAAAAATCAGACAGATAGAACCCTAGGACAAATTGTAAATGCAAAGCTATACAGACAAAATCACACAAAAAAGCATACACATACACACTCACAAAAAGAGAAAAAGGAAAAAAAAAATATATATCTATATGTATATTAACAAAAAGGAAGAGAGCAACCAAATGAATAAATAAACCTACCAGTGATAATAAACCCTAAATATTAAACTAAAGAAAGTAAACATAAAACCAGAAACAAATTAGATGCAGAAAGCAAACCCCAAGTCTACATTTGCTCCCAAAGTCCACCCCCTCAATTTTGGGATGATTCGTTGTCTATTTAGGTATTCCAGAGATGCAGGGTACATCAAGTTGATTGTGGAGATTTAATCCACTTCTCCTGAGGCTGCTGGGAGAGATTTCCTTTTCTCTTCTTTGTTCACACAGCTCCTGGTGTTTAGCTTTGGATTTGACCCCGCCTCTGCGTGCAGGTCACCTGAGGCCATCTGTTCCCGCTCAGACAGGACGGGGTTAAAGGAGCAGCTGATTCGGGGTCTCTGGCTCACTCAGGCCAGGGGTAGGGAGGAGTATGGATGCAGGGCGAGCCTGCGGCAGCAGAGGCCAGCATGACATTGCAGCAGCCTGAGGTGCACCATGCATTCTCCCGGGGAAGTTGTCCCTGGATCACGGGACCCTGGCAGTGGCGGGCTGCACAGCCTCCTGGGAGGGGAGGTGTGGATAGTGATCTGTGCTTTCACACAGGCTTCCTGGTAGCTGCAGCAGCAGCCTTAGTGTCTCATGCCCGTCACTGGGGTCCGTGCTGATAGCCACGGCTCGTGCCCATCTCTGGAGCTCATTTAGGCGGTGCTCTGAATCCCCTCTCCTAGCTCACCCTGAAACAATGGTCCCTTGTCTCTTAGGCAGGTCCAGACTTTTTCCTGGACTCCCTCCCAGCTAGCTGTGGTGCACTAGCCCCCTTCAGGCTATATTCACGCAGCCAACCCCAGTCCTCTCCCTGGGATCCAACCGAAGCCCGAGCCTCAGCTCCCAACCCCCGCCCACCCCGACGGGGGAGCAGCAAGCCTCTCGGGCTTGTGAGTGCTGGTTGGCAATGATTCCCTGTTTGGGAATCTCTCTGCTTTGCCCTCTGCACCCCTATTGCTGCTCTCTCCTCCGTGGCTCCGAAACATCCTCCCTACTCATCCCCTGTCTCCACCAGTAAATGGCCTTCCTAGTGTGTGGAAACTTTTCCTCCTTCACAGCTCCCTCCCCAAGGTGCAGGTCCTGCTCCTATTTTTTTGTCTCTGTTTTTTCTTTTTTCTTTTGCCCTATCCAGGTACATGGGGAGTTTCTTGCCTTTTGGGAAGTCTGAGGTCATCTGCCAGCATTCAGTAGGTGTTCTGTAGGAGCTGTTCCACATGTAGGTGTATTTTTGATGTATTTGTAGGAAGGAAGGTGATCTCCACGTCTTACTCCTCTGCCGTCTTGAAGGTCTCTGAGGGATTACTTTTGAAATGTA
The DNA here is from genome assembly GCF_005190385.1 of Monodon monoceros. NCBI lineage: Eukaryota > Metazoa > Chordata > Mammalia > Artiodactyla > Monodontidae > Monodon > Monodon monoceros. The sequence goes on from NW_021703767.1 coordinate 18,059,113, forward strand.
TTCAACTAAGTGTAAGAAATCAGCTTCGCACCAAAATTGAAATGAAGTATCAGGCAATATCATGAAAATGACAAATTAGATTTTTTTGCTCTATCATTTTATTTAGCCCTAAGTCATTACAAAACATTAACAGAGTTTACAAAGAAAACATTAAATTAATTAATTCAAAGTTGGAAGCACCTCATATAGATGGCCTAATTATCCATGAAGATGAGACAGCCATAATTTCTTTTAATTTAGTCATCACTAAGGGAGGTTATATTTACCTCTGACTCTAAATTCCACAAAGTAAAATCAGAAAAAGCTCAAATTGCACAATAATTAGTTATAATTATTTTAACTTAATAATAATTAATTTAACTCATGTATTTAAAACAAATAATTTGTTTCCATCTGATTTATGAACACTCCAATTATTTGCTTGGAAGTCAATTACACAGAATATAAAAAAGGCAAGAGGTAGATATGCTGCTTTATTTTTAGAACAATATGCAAGCAATCATTCGATTTCTAAAAGAAATCCATTCGTGTTTCCCCTATTGGTTGGACTGTGTTACAACAGTGAAGGGTGCTCGTGTAATGAACGTGGATTTGTCCAAGCTCTAGCTAGGAGGCAGTATTACATTGTGAGTAAGGGAGTGGCCTCTGAGTTAGACAATTAGAGTGGCCTCTGAGTTAGCTCAACAATTTGCCTACCATGAGCAAGTCATTTTATTTTTCTCAACTGTACACCGGGAATAATAACAGTGCTTAAGTGTGGCAGAGAGAATACCATGAGTTTTCCAAACACTTTCATTTCCTGTGGACGTACAAGTAGACTCTACTTCCCAGCTCCCCTTGAATCAAACTGATGCTATTGCTAATTCTGGCCAATGGTATGTGAGCAGAAAAGGTGTATGCCAATTCTGAGTTTTGGCTCCTGAAATATCCCAGGAGCTGTCCACATTTTTTCTTCACTGGTTAGTCAGCTGCATGCAAATAACCCAGTGGAGGAAGTGGAGGCTTAGGGTAGAAATGATAGAGATACTAGCTTGAAGAAGCCTGGAATCACTAGGTTCCAGAATCACTGCTTGAAGATAGGGAAATAAGCACTGAGATTTGGGGGTGCTTGGTACAGCAACTCACATATCCCAAATAATACACAACCTCATAAGTTTGGCATAAGAACTAAAAGACATGGCAATCATGGAATGTCTAGCATGTAGTAAATGTTCAATCATTGATGGATATTATTATTACTTAAAGGCAAAAGAAATATATAATGTCCTATTGCACATTATGGCCTTGTTAGTAGTTAAAATGTCTTGAGAAAAATAAAGAACTTGATTATATATATCATCTATTCTAGAATGCATAAAATCACATTACTTAATGTAGTATAATATCACTTCTTATCCCCTGGCACAGGACCATCAGTATTCATTAAAGGCTGAATGAATGGTAGTTCCAATGAATAAATTAATCCATGAATACAGGATAATAAAGGAAATTTTTCCAGTTTAAATGCACTGGACAGAGTTATTAAATACTCTATACAGATTAGGAATTTTTAAAGACTCAAGAATGACAAAGGTGCTTAACACTAAGAAGGAAGAGGTACACAAAGGAACACACAGGTAGCTTCAACGAAAGGGCGTAGATGCTAGTTCTTACATTATATAGTGAATGCATTAGTGTTTACATGATTATTCCCTACCTGACCTATATATGCTTCTATATATTGTGTTTGCATGCAGGTATAAAATAATAAAAGGTTTAATAAAAGTAATATTCAATATAGATGATTCTGATTATACAGAAGGTATGAAAAGGATTAGTCATCAGAGTGTATTAAATGAGCAATCTCTGTGACTATTAAAAGATGTGGATATGAAAATGCTTTTGACATTCAAAAATCATAGAGGTAACTTTTAGTTCTAATTGAGGTATTGACAATTAAGAATAATTGAGAAGAGACAACATTTGTGGAGGGAAGAAAATTCAAGGCAAAGAATGAGATACTGACTACCTTGCAAGGGTATCAGAACACTCAAACTCTGGTCCCAGCCCCATCACTTACCATGGGTTGGGGGCAGATAATTTCTTGGAGGCTCCATTCCCTGGTACATTAAATTAGGGGATTGGATTAATTGGTTAATTTTGTGATGTTTCAGGGTTATTATTTGTTCAATATAATTATTATAAACATTAGTTTTCATTGCACTGTGTGTGGGAGAAATTATCAGTTAGAAAAGCTCTGGCTGATAGAATGCAAGATAAATCACCTTTTAACTGGGTATTTTTTCTCGATACATAAATAGCTGCTTTCCACAGAAACCAACTTATGTCAAATAATAACTAAAAAACAAATGGAAAACTAGAATATTTTACTCATACTTAATTGGTCATACACAGTTTCTACATATTCCAAGCAAACAAATGCACAATAGGGCATGTATTTTAATGAACCTTCATAACAATAGAAGCAATGTGGGAAAAAAATTGATACAGAAAAAAAAAAAGATGATTTGAAGATGTATTTATGGCATACCTGTCACCCAGTTCCTAGGCAACCAGGCACTGTTCAACAGAAAGAAAGGTAGATAATTATAGATGATGGTATATTTGGTCTTTCCTGCTTAAGGAAGGAAATCTTCAAGAAATAAAACCATACATGATTCCTAAAGGTGTCATTTCATGTATCTAATTTGAAATGGAATTTCTTGACTGAATCATAGCACCTTTCCTTTGATGTAGAGTCTACTGATGGTTTCTTCATCCGAGCCATAGCTGCACACAAGCCTCTCCCTTGCACACCCACACCCCCCTTTGCTCTGCATCAGTGGCGTCTGGTCTGCTGCACTCGCTTTCAGCCACAATTGTCAACTATTTTTAAGAGAGACTATTGAGAAGAAGAAGAATGATGCCAAAAACTCAGCTCTGTGCACCGGTGCCAGATCGAATCTCGGAGACAGAGTTTTGGGTGAAGTAGAAAAGAATAGCTTTATTGCTTTGCCCAGCAAAGGGGGACACAGTTGGCCCATGCCCTCAAAACTGTGTGTCCCAACCCAAGGGGGATTTGGTGATGAGTTTTATAGCAATGGTTCAAGGGTGAGGTTGCTGATAAGGATCAGTGTGTGTGCAGGGCCTGTATTCATTTAATCTGGCCTCAGGTGGTCTCCTGATGAGCTTCTTGAGGTTATCAAACTGAGACCTTCTCTCTGGAGTGAAGAATGCTTCATCAAGTAGTTAATGTTGTTGGGGATTTTAGTTCTGCAGAAGAGCTCAAAGATCTTGTTATGTGTATCCCTTGAGGTGGAACCAGGATCCTGTCCCAAGGCTGCACTATTGTGACCTTGTATCCACATCTCCTCCCTTCTCTGATTAGTAACTGTTTGAACCTGCCCTTTGGAACTCAGGGAAGGTCATGGAGGCTGAAGCTTATTCCCTAAAAATAAGAAACAGGGGACACAGAAAGGCTTTCATGCCCAGGAGCCCCACAGGGTCCTGCTAGGTTTCAGAAATGGGTAAGGAAAATATGCTTTCCTGGGGATTATTGAAAAGAGTCTTTTTTTCAATCCAGAAAATATTTTTCTATTCAAAGAGAGTTAGTTCCACCTTTTGTCTGGTTTTGTTTTGCTTTCTACAGGTAGCAAATGCAACCGTTCAGAGAAGCACCAAGGCAAAAGCAGAGCACACAGCTCAGGAAATCCGAAGACAAATCAAACCCTGTCTCAGGTCTGTGAGAAAAATGCCAGCCAATATGTGCAAAATCATGAGCTATTCTTGAGTGTATTCAACTTCATATCCAAACTAATTATTAATTTAGTTGAAAAATAAACTTTAACACATGCTCACATGTTGAGGAAAAAGTAATCAGTCAATCTAAGAAAGAAATAGAAAATTTTATTTGAGCCAAGTTGAGGATTATAACCCAGGAACAGCCTCTCAGAAAGCTCCTAGAACTGTTCTACCTGTTAGAAGTCAAGGCATATTTATATAAGTTTTTGAGACAGAGGACTGTACATTAAATGACATATTATTGACAATTTATACAGTCTAGCAAGTAGTAGGTCATGGGTTATAGTGGCTCCTTACAAGATCAAGAAGGAATGTTGTCTTTAAGGAGTTGTCTTGTTGGTGCTGGGAGAGTGTTGTTCTTTGTGGTTGAGTAGGTATTTCTGCCGATGGGGAGGTTTTGAAACCGTGGACCTCAGATTGAGACTTGAACCCACCGTCTTTTAATTGAGATCACACACCTAGTCTCAGGACTTAATGATGCTCAGGTTCTTGATGTCTCATGGCAGAAAGAATTCAGTGAAAGACAGATTGATAGTTAGGAACTAGATTTATTTAAAGAGAAGCACACTCCCACAGACAGAGTGTGCACCATCTCAGAAGGTGAGAGACCTGGAAATATGGCATGGTTAGTTTTTATGGACTGGGAAATTTCATAGGCTAATGAGTGGGAGGATTATTCCAATTATTTTAAGGAAGGGGCAGGAATTTCCAGGAATTGGACAACCACCCACTTTTTGACCTATTATGGTTGGATTCAGAACTGTCATGGTGCTGGTGGGTGTGTCATTTAGATGCTAATGTATTACAATGAACATATATTGAGGTTCAAGGTCTACTGGAAGTCAACTTGTCTGCCAACTTAGACCTACTTGGTTCTAACCAGTTTTTGTCATGTCCTATGGCTATGTCATTCTTTTAAAGGTTGTACCCTGCCCCCTTCCCTTGTGTTTCAGTTTGGTGGATGCACAATGCACAGTGGGAGAGAGAAGAGACCAAAGGGTAGACAAATTTTTTTGTGTTTAAATTTTTCTTGTCTTGCCATAAAATATGAATTTTGTTTCACAAAAAATACCTATGGAACATTTTGTCTGTGTCAGTTACTATTTGGTGTACTGAGGAAATAATGGGCAGAGCCAGCACGTGTCCAGATTCATGGGGCTTCCAGCCTGTGGAAGAAAGTGGAGAAAGACACTGAACCAATGAACTCATAAGTGACTAAATAAATACAAATTGTGATAACATCCAAGGAAGAAGAAGAAGAAAAAATAAATAAATAAATAAAAACAGCTTCACTAAAAGCCAGTAACCTGAGGATGTGCCTTGGTGATCAGAGAAGATCTGTGAGGAAGGGATTTAGGCTGAAGCTTGATCATTGCACCTTTTTTCTTTAATCATTAAAACTAGCGCAAATGTCCTAACAATAAGGGACTGGGTTAAAGGATGATAAAATCTTCATGCAATTTATTTTTATCCATTAGGATTAAGAAATGTCTCTGGACTAAGATGTCCAAACTTTAGCCTCAAATAACCAAAGGCTGAAACCCCCTCATCCAGGACTAAGGCAAGGAACAATACTTCAAGCAGAGGAAACAGCATGTACCAAGGCTCTGAAGTTAAAGTCTTGTCATTTCCAGTAAAAGAAAAAGAACCAGCAGGGCTATGGAATATTTGACGGAGGGGTGGGAGGGGAGTGGTACAAGCTGAGATTGAAAAGTTTGTAGGTCAGGCCTGCAACACTTGCTAAGCAGTTCATCTTGCATTCCAAAGGCAGTGAAAAGCTAATATAGGGTTTACAGAGGCCAGTGACATGACTGAACTTACAGTAAAAAGAATGGATTGGGGATTTAAGAAAAGAATACAAGTTGGAAGGCTCCATGGCAATAGTCCACAGGGAAAATATACTAACCAGAAAAGCAGAATCCACTCAAAGTATCAATATTATAAAATGAGGAAATTTAAAGCAAGGAATTGGTTATCCTTATAATGGAATTGATGAAAAGCTAAATAGGAGTTGGTGGTGAGACATGCCATGGATTACCAACATCAAGAAGCCACTACCACCTCAAGGTTGGAGGTGAAATGGAGCAGGACTTTGTTGGGCCCTCCTGGGTACAAATCTTTTCTGTGTCCCCCATTTCTTGTTTATAGGAAATAGGCTTCATTACAGCCTTCTTGACCTTCCCTGAGTTCCAGAGGGAAGATTCAAACCATTGCTAATCAGGGAAGGGAGGGAATGCAGAAACAAAGGAGAAGCAGTCAAGAAACAATAGTACAGCTATGGGTCAGGGTTCTGGTTCCACCTCAAGGAATATACATAACAATATCTTTGAGTTATTTTGCAGAACTAACACCACTACCCAGGATGGTAGCAACTTCAGGCTGAGCATGAGATTCCTGGAGCACTGCCCTGTTACCTCACCACCAGCCAATCAGAAGAAAGTCACACACCTTACAGCCCTCACCCCAAATTTTGCCTATAAAAACTTTTCCCAAAAACCATCAGAGAGTTTGGGGTTTTCTTGAACACAAGCCACCCGTTCTCCTTGCTTGGCCCTGCAATAAACCTTTCTCTGTTCCAAACTCCAATGTTTTGGTTTGCTTGGCCTCACCGTGTGATGGGCGCACAAACGTGCATTCAGTAACAGAAGGCAGCGGGACCCCATGATGTTATCAGAATCCTAGTATAAGCAGCTCATCGCAAGAAACTGCCCTCAGCAGGAAACCCCGTTTTTTTTTGTCAATTTAGCAAAACTACATTGTAACTAACGTTTAAATCAGGTGCCCCATGCTCTACTCATCTCTGGCCTTAGCACACCTTTCAAATTTTTTGATCACACAATACCTTGCCTAACCTGTTGGTTCCTTCCATAGATCAAAGAAGTAGAAATGAAGAATAAGTAATTAACAGATGACCAGATCTCTTCCCTAGCTTCCCCTTCCATAATCTCATGAAAAATTGGCATGAACAAACTCTGTGAATAAACTGCATGAACAAGATAGCATCTAAAGAAAGATCACAAGAAGTGGACAAGCCTGCACATGGTGGGAGATGGCGAACAGTCTGATGCCCTATCTCAATGATTACCTGAGATTACTTCTCCTTTTCCCTTTAAATATTTTCATGGCTGAGCAGAACTTTTGGACTTGGATTTTTGCAGACACTGAGTCCACCATCTCTTCAGATTGCCAACACCTGTTTAAAAGCAACTTTCCTTTCTATCAACCTTCACCTTTCTCTCTCTCAGGTATTGATTTTTGAGCAGTGAGCAACCGTATCTGTGTTTGATAACACGAGGCTGGATCATCTGGTGGAAGTAGGAACAACAGTGGGTCAGTCCAGAAGGTGATGAAGTATATAATACTTCTAATACATGAGTATTTAGAATTTCATTGCTGTGAAATATCAATATACACAGGGTAAGAGAAAATGAGACCCCAAAAAAAGGCTCCCCCTAAGTAAAGTTCTACTTTGTTTCTTCCCCCCAAAAGAGGAGTAAACACCATAACACCATGACTCTCTCAAAATTAAATGAAAGCACAGTCCCACCAAAGTAAGATGGTCGGCAGGATGGCAAAAGACACCATCTGGCTCTGATTCCCCTGTAATTCCACTGGATGGTCTTTCTTCTTGGAGATAATACAATAATTATAATCCCATTGTTCCTTAAATTGGAGTACATTCTCCCTGAGTAATCATAGTTTTATTTTCTTGCATGTGGATCAATTCTCCAACTTCTTTTGCTCTCAGAAATATTGCCTAACAATCCCACCATTTCATAGTTCTTTTGCACCTTTGCAAGAAACAAGGGAATTACAGTCAAATCCTTTTCTATTTGGAATCAACATTGCTGTATGTAAGATTTGTTAAGGAAAGGTTTGCATGGATGGGGTTTGAAGAGCTTAGAAAAATGATGTCATTCCTATTCCCTGCATATCCAGTAATTGAATTGGCCTACCCCCTCTCCCCTAGTGTTGAAAAAGGAGTTTCAAAACAATAGATGGTAGAGACCAACTAGTAGATATACAGTAGGGCCAGAAATTATATAACATTTCTATAATCTCCATGTGTGGTAGGAAAAATAATTGTCCCCAGAGATGTCCATGTCATAATGCCAAGACCTATGAATATGTTACTTTACGTAGAAAAAGGGACTTTGCAGATGTGATTAAGTTAAGGATCTTAAGATGCGTAAAGTATCCTGGATTATCTAGGTGAGCCCAATGTAATCACAAGGGTCCTTCCTTATAAGGGTGAGGCAGGAGGGGCAAATTCAGAGAAGAAGATGTGATTGCAAAAGCAGAAGTCAGAATCATATGCTGGGCCATGAGCCAAGAAATGTGGGCAACTTCTAGGAGCTGGAAAAGGCAAGGAAACTTCCCCCTAGAGCCTCCAACAGGTTCACAGCCCTTTGACCCATTTTAGACTTCTGACCTCCAGAACTGTAAGTTAATAAGTTGGTGTTGCTTAAGCCACTTATTTGTGGTAATGTGTTACAGCAGCAAGGGGAAACTAATAAAACATGTATAAAAACTGTAACACAATGCCTACCATATAGCATTATTTTCATTATTATTATCATCTAACATTTTCTTATTTCTACCTTGTCTTTGCTTTATGTATTTTCTTAAATTGCCATTGTTGACAATGTTAGGCATTGTGTGAAAATAAACTTTTTATTTTATTGTTATCATTTTCAGTTATGGAATGTGGGGTGGGGGGGGAAACAGAAAACTCTAGCCTGTTTTGGAAATTACTAGAAACAGAAAGCAACTATACTGTCTTTATGTTGGAAGGGATAGTCTTCACCAACGATATAAAAAAAAACTAAATTATTGTATCCATTCATATAGAAAGTTGGACTGCTAATTTGATGATGTATTTGGAAGTTTATGGAGTATTGTACTTAGCAGCTGAGCAGATGTCATGCTTATGACTTTCTCCTTCCTTTCCTTTTGACCTCTAAAAGAGACCTGGATACTATAATAAAATTTTTTTGTTTGAAATAGAAGCTATCCCACTCTTTATTTCAATATTTTTCTTCTGAAGAATGCTACCTAAAACTTGTATTGTAAAAGTTATAATATTGCATGTTTAACTGCTATAGCCTATTCAGAACACAATACTTATATTTTCTATGGAGTTTCTCTAATGTTTTCAATTTGAAGTGAATCCTTGGAGAGAAACTGAAATGAATCCCTTAAAAGAGAATTTTGCTTTGCAAATAGCCTGGCCATCTCTCAGAGTTTTTTTTGAAACCCATGCTGTTCATTTCCCCGTTGATTTAAGCTATGGGGGCTCCTATTATCATATAATACTGTTTCTCCTCCCATGTCAAAATGTCCTGACGGTCCTACATGAAACTCTGCAAATACAATGTGTGGGGTTTGGAAAACTCCTAAGAACCTTCTCCATCGATTATCAAGTTTACAGAGCAACACCCAGAATAATCAAGCCAAGTTTAACTCAGCTGGGTAGAGAGATGAAAACTCTGCACAGCTGAATGTTGCATATGATAAATTTTTAGACAATTTCCCAGAAAGAGATTGCAATCCTTCTGAATGATGTATTCCCAGCTGCATTTACCTATCAGCTGCTCTTTGCTCTGTACCTATACATATATACTGCTTATGTTGAGAAAAGAAAGTCTGTTTTCTGTGAATATAAAACAAGGTATGCAATAAAATATTCATAATGCCAAACTTGCAGCCTTCAGTACATGCACTTTCTAGAATACCAAATATAATGAACACTCCAATTAGAACTGCGTTTGGGTCTTTTTTATCCATTCATGTTTTACATTACCTGTGTGTGTGCATGCTATATATAGCTGCCCTTTTCTCATGTAAACTTCATCCATCTTGGAAGAATTTTAAAACTCCCTTTTTAAATTCTTATAGCTTTTACTGTTAAATAAGTTCTTGTTGACATTTACAAGTCATACCATTTACAAGCGTGCACTGTGCTCTTCATGTTTATTCCCCATTCATTGCAATAAAATGTAACATTTAGTGCTCTATTGATTATTGCTGCCATAACAAGTGACACTTTTAATGAGTGATTTTCTTTTCTAGGCTTCATGCTGGATGTACATTACATAGTAAACAATATTCTGTGTTAAAAAAAATTTACTTGCACCCGATAATAAGCTTAAGACAAGCCACTTTCTTCAGTTTATGAAAAAGTATAACATTAGTGCAAGTAATATTAATAACACTGAGACGTAAAATAGATTGTTTTTCCAATGACACCAATTTATGGTGGTGAAGACATTTCCTCGCTAGTGTTGAAATCATTAAAAGTTCATTATTTACTTGGTGAATCTATAAGTCAAAAATTGACATACATTCCCTATTTTCATGCAAGTTATATGAGCTGTGAGAGTGGATATTTTGCGTTTAGCTTTAAATAACTCCTTGCAGCAGGGAATGAAGGAGAAAAGAAGAAGAAATATTTTAATGCTAATTTAGAAGTTTGGAAATTAGATTTGTGTTCTTTAATTATGAGCTTTTAGTCATTTTTTGCTAGGAGACTATTTGCTTATTATAATGATAGAAAGGTCCTTATAAAATAAAGACTTTTGAGGCTTATTGTATTCATGTTTAATTATTTTATTTATTTATTTTTGGCTGCGTTGGGTCTTCGCTGCTGTGCATGGGTTTTCTCTAGTTGCGGAGAGCGGGGGTTACTCTTCGTTGTGGTGGGCGGGCTTCTCATTGCGGTGGCTTCTCTTGTTGCAGAGCATGGGCTCTAAGCGTGCGGGCTTCAGTAGTTGTGGCACGCGGGCTTCAGTAGTTGTGGCACACTGGCTCAGTATTTGTAGCTCACAGGCTCTAGAGCACAGGCTCAGTAGTTGTGGTGCACGGGCTTAGTTGCTCCGCCGCATGTGGGATCTTCATGGACCAGGACTCGAACCCGTGTCCCCTGCATTGGCAGGCGGATTCTTAACCACTGCGCCCCCAGGGAAGCCCTTCATGTTTAATTAAATTTGAAATTCCCAAGAAACAACTGAAGTTGTATTCACATGCACAACTAATGTGACCATGGTTGTCCAGTCACTCAAAAATATCGAATCAAATAATTTTTTGAAATGTTCACTCATTTTTATTTATTTTATTTTTTGACTGGGTCATTATAAAAGTTCATGAATGGTTCTAAAATGTAAAGCAGCTTAGATGTGGCCTTCTTGACATCAGGAAGCTCTATTTGTTCCCCAAATTTTTACTATTCTGCACCTTAGACCTTAAATACGACCATTCATTTTTTTTTTCCAAATAGTCACTTGCAGAAGGAAATGTAAGCACTACTGTAAAGGCCATCCCATTAGACTTTATCAGATATTTATCTTTCAGCTAATGATTCATTATTTCCTTTCTAATTTGACAGCTGGCTGAGAGCAGCTCCCTGCAGAATAGGGGACTCTGGGGAGCAGCGACAAGCATTAAGCATAAGAGCTCTGTCCATGGATGCCAAGTATTAGAGAGATGCCAAAGTGAGGGTTCTCTTAGCCAGCGGATGTGGATATTCATATCCATAAGCCAGTGGTGCATGGATAAATATTTGGAATAGTAAGAGAAAGATGAGGAAGAAGACCAAAGAAAGTGTAGGGGGCAGCGTGAATGCACCCCAATAGCAGATATCATACACTTCAAATTTAGCCCCAGTGCTGATGCCATAACAGGAGAGCTTACTGCCACAAGAAATGAGTAAAGAGGCTCCAAGTGACATATAGGAATAAAGAAGCATCCTTAAGACTCTTCTTTAGGTGTGGATTTTAGAAGTTACTCAACTTTCCTATTTAAATGCAGAGTTCCTGCATTGCTTATAAAATGAACAATGTGAAAACATTGTTTATAATCAATGTTTTTTTAAGGGAAATACACATTGACAACCATTATATGTTCTTTGTCATGCTATGGCTCTCTGAGATGGTATGAATATATTCACATATGATTCACATGTGAATCAAACTCCAGGAGAGGATCGAAAAAATAAATTTTCAGAAACCAAACCACGTAATGGACAATTAGATCTGCTCTATACCACATGAACATCTGTAATAACTATGTATTTCATCATTTTTTCAATTTGTTATATGTAGCATAGTGCCTATAGGCAATGATTTTATGCATTTGTTCAGGAAACATGCACTGAATGAATAATAAGCACCAGGAATTGCATTAGGTGCTGCATATAACAGCAAGCCAGACACACAATTCCTGACCTCAAAGAGATTACAGTCTAGTGGGACATGAATACAGTCAAGGGCAGGATACCAATGAGGCATAGAGCCTCACTGGATGAAAGCAAGTGAACCAGAAGCTGAAAGGATGAACAAGAATTAGCAAAGTGGATCAACCACAGCCAGTAACAAAGATATTTGGAAAACCCAATATCTCTGGGAACAAGTGATAAGAAGAAAGATTCTGTTCAATGAAAATTTTGGCTAATAATTGTCCCATAAAATTGTCCATTTTAATTTCCACCCAGAAGTCTCATATCATATAAGAATAGAACACCTAAGTTGGGGTAAAACATTCCATTATTTTAATTATTAATTGGGATTGTTTAGAATTGATGTGCTTTCTCTATAAACATTGATTTGTTCAAGTAATATTTATTGAGGCCACACATTTAGTCACTGAGGATGCAATGTTAACAAGGATAAAAATGACACCCAACTCTAGTGGACATTTGTCATGCATTTTGAAGAATTCTCCAGTTTCTGAGTCTGGGTAGGGCACACAGACTTTCTCCCCCTAGAAGTGCTGACTATATTCAGTACTTTTCCAGCCTCCCTTGCAGCTAGCTATAAGCACATAAGTTAGGCTCTGCCAGTCGGAGCTGGTAACACAAAAAGAAAGAAGAGGGAAGTTGCCTTTCCTCTCTGGCAGTGATAGCAGTAGCAGTGGTTGTAGGACTGGGCTCCATGAAGAAGTAAAATCTGCTCCATCGACTGTAGTGCTAACATAGCATCTGGTGTCCAGTGGCAGCTTGAGTGGTTTCTCAGCAGTGTAATAGAGTTTAAGGGAGTATTTCAGGGCCTCGAGACTAACTTTCCAACTTATTCAATGATTCGGTGAGCTACTCCAAATCTTCTTCCCTTGCTTATTCTAACCCAGTAGGCTTCTGTTGCTTGCAACAAAGAACCATGATTGATAGACCAGCTTCAGAGCCAGCCAACCATTAAGAAAAGCAACAGTCAGAACAAGGAACATATCAAGACTCTGCAGCCTCCAGCATGTTGATTTCTCAGAAGCATCTCACTATAAAAACTAAAAAGCGCATTCATTTTGGCTTTGAGCTTTCTCTATTAAATACTTGTATTTGTCTGATTAGGCACCTATAGGAAAATGCCATAGACTGGGGAGTTTAAACAACAGACATTTATTTCTCACAGTTCTGGAGGCTGGAAAGTCCAAGATCAAGGTGCTGGAAGATTTGGTTCCTGAAGAGAACTTGCTTCCTGGCTTGTAGCCACCTGCCTTATCATTCATTGCAGTATATTACATTTATGTATATATTTTAGTCATGTTCATCAACATGACATGTCTTCATCAAATTGTCTAATTAGGGCTTCCCTGGTGGCGTAGTGGTTGAGAATCTGCCTGCTAATGCCGGGGACACGGGTTCAAGCCCTGGTCAGGGAGGATCCCACATGCTGCGGAGCAACTGGGCCCGTGAGCCACAACTACTGAGCCTGCGCGTCTGGAGCCTGTGCTCCGCAACAGGAGAGGCCGCCATAGTAAGAGACCCGCGCACTGCGATGAAGAGTGACCCCCGCTTGCCACAACTAGAGAAAGCCCTCGCACAGAAATGAAGACGCAACACAGCAAAAGTAAATAAATTAATAAACTCCTACCCCCAACATCTTCTTTAAAAAAAAATTGTCTAATTAGTTGCAGGCCCTTTCTCCACCAGGGTTGGACCATGAAGAAGAACAAAACTACAACTCCCAAGATCTGCCTTTGACTCCAATTCTTCCCCCTGAATCTACTACTTTTACTCAAATAAACCCTCTCCCCAGATCAGCTACCTATGCAGCAGCCTTGGTGCCACCCTCCATCCACCCATTCCTGGTAGACAGGAGACTCTTCTAATGGTGAGTTTGGCTCCAGGACTCTGTAGAACTGGGCTGCAGTCTAAAATGCTTCCATCCCACTTTCTTTCCTTTTTTCCTTTCTTCTCTCCTTCACTGGTGGTCGGACTTACATCATAATCTGACAGTTCCCCCAGCCTCTCCCAGTTGCTTCCTCATCTGTTCCCACAGGCATTTTTTTAATCCCTTCTTTGTATCTGCTTCTCATAAAACCCCAACTAACACATCGTGTAACCTAGTGCTCTGGCTCATGTTTCTGGCCATTACCACCTACGCATTTCATCTGATTAGATCAGAAAACCAATTGGGATTGGGTTGTTTTTCATTTCAGGTTGAATAGAGGATGGGTATCTTATCTCCCTTCCCCTGCCTGTCATGTCTTTCCAAATGTTTGCTGGAAAATTCTATCTGCAAGCCCAGGGCTACCTTCCCCACCACCCCACCCCAATCAAGACAAAAGGCCTGAAATATTTTTAGTCAAACAATGCCCTCATCTTGACACTGAGTGTCAGGTGTCACTCTCCTTGATAGGCTGCTTGGCTGTGAATGCTATGACCCAGGATTGTGCTCTCAACCTCAGATCCCTCCCCAAAGTCATTCTGATGACCAGACACTATGTAGAAATGCACTATGTCCCCCACTCCCAGGCTACATACACTTGGTCCCACTGGGCCATTTATGTGTTCCATTGTTGAGGCCTAAGCTTCTTGTTTAATCTTCATCCCAAATCACTTTTCCAATAATGTTTAGTTCCACTGTTTCCTCAAGAAGACTGATACTAATCATTTGTCTTTCCAGACCTCCCCCAAATCTACAGTCCAGCACCCAGCAAGATGACCTCATCCTTCTACAGTCAGAGAGACCTTCCAGATATAACTCTCTGTGTAATTTTGAATAGTGCCTCTCTTCTCTATCTGTAGGGAGATCTTCTACTTGATCTTGGATTCAACTTTGGCCTAAGGAAACAGTGGCCATAGCTGTAACCTTGGATATTAGTTTTCATTTATCATGCTGACATACATCCATCTGATAGGCTAATCTCTACCCTAAACCTGCCCAGTTCCAGGGAATAACACAAATGTTAGGTCCTTGCTCCCCCTTCTACCTGCTTTAGCAATATTTCATGGACAAATTCCAATATATAAGATAGAAAAACGGAGTAAAGAAGCCAATTTTCTCTCTCCAAGATCTTTCTTTCTAAAATAAATGGTGAATTGAATATCAGACAGAACTAAATACTTGAGACATAAACTCTAATAGTTCATGTCAGAAAAAGAAAAGAAGATAAAGGCATACTAGGTACAGTATTTTCCTTCAAAAAACCCAAGACTGAAAAATTCATAGCAACAAGTCCAGAATAAGCAGTTTCAGATTTCCAGTTCAGTAAATGAATCACTAACTATTTCTTTAGTACTTGGTTAGTTGCATGTTCGAATGGTGTGGAGCCCTGGCAATATAAAACATGATGCTACCTCCAAGGCACTTACAATGTGCTTAGGGGGACAAGATCAACACTTGGGAAAAATTCTACAGCAATACAAGAAAGTTCAGTAATGGCACACATTTGGTGTAAAACAGAACTTCAGAGAATAGGTAGCTTTCTGAAGGCAGGAGTGTTCTGAGAAGGCCCCATGGAGAAGAAAATTGAGGCTGAATGTTGATGAGGCCAGATTTGATACTGAAAGAGAGACAATCTCTGCAGAGAACAGAGTGTGGCTTCTAATCATTGAGAACTACAAAAACATGAGGACACTGTGATCTCAATTACACTCCTCAAGCTCAGAGCATCTGATTAGTGGTACCCAAGTTGCATAGGGTGCTTAAGGCTGGTAGTGCCCAGTACAAAACATTCAAGTGCTGCTACTAGAGGCAGTGAGAGGTTTTCCTAAGCACCAGTCTGGGTGCTAGAGTCAGCTGTCTCAAGACAGAGCTTGCAGGTGCTGAGAGCCTGGCTAAATGACATCTCAGTAGTCACCTCCTTTGAAACTTTTCTTCCTCCAAATATCTGTAACTTAATCTTTTCATTTTACCTCCTCCCAGATAGACTGTGGATAGAGATGCTTGAAATCCTTGCAGCCATGTTCACCCATCAACCAGAGTGGCCACAGCCAGAGCACTTGCACCTGGGAAACTCTCTCTAGCCCATCGCATCCCACTGTTGCTCATCACCTGCTCTGATTTGATATGAGTAGTCACCATGGCCAGGTGAATCCCAATAGCTATAGACAATGTCAAGAGCTCTGAATCATGACTTGGGGTCCTTTTGTCAATTAGTCTTTATGACATATAAATAATATAAGTTAAATGTTTAAAAAGCCAATTCAGATGCAAGTTCAAATTGGGTATCAACACTTTATTATAGTCCTTAAATAATTGGAAAGCAGTATCCTACTAAACTGTGTTCTACCAAGAGTTAACCTTGCTAAGTAATATGTTACTTGAGTAGAGAAGAGAGTAGAGGGAAAGAAATGTCCCTGTAATTGATTATTTACCTATTCAGTGCTTTTCTTTCACCACAACTTAACAAAATAGGAATGGCACCCCCATTTTACAGATGAGGAAATAGGTGTTCACAAAGATAAATAAATCTTCCCAAGTTCTATAGCCTGAATATAGCAGGGCCAGTTCACACCTCTGACATGATGATGCCACCGTGTTGAACTTTTGATTTTTAGTTGTCTGACAATGCATCATTTCATAACACGCCTATGCATGTTCAAAGCTTCCCCTCAGAGATCGTTAAGTGTTCCCAGGCAGCTACCCTGAATGAAAGCCTTCCCAGAATGTGAACATTTTTCATAAATGCATTAAATAGGAGCTTTGAGGCGTTACCCTCATATATATTTATGAGTAAAAACTCATGTAAGCCCAAATAGATCATGGGTCATTTTCCGTAAAAATGTAGGGGAAAATACATTGCAATATGATCACCTGGTTTTCCACCTTAGATACATTCCTGCAAAGCTGAGCATGAAGTGAAAAAGTATAGATTTTATATCAAAGCATCTTTCATATATGAGTTCAAAAATCCCTGACTAAAAGCAAAAAGTCATTCTTGTCTCTAAGATAAATCCATTAAGTTATAGGCTAGTTTACAAATCAATCAAATTCTAAATATCCATATCAAACTTTTGCACTGATGTTTTTATATCAGAATATAGTAACCTCAACTTTGGAACACAATAAGCACTAAATCACACAATACTCTCTCTTCCAGTGAAATATATATGGGGCTTTACTCCTGAACGCTGTACTACTGACTCACTTTCGAGGATTTTTTTTTTGATAGTTTTATCTCCCTCCAGGATTTGGAACCCAGTTATCCACCACCTGGAATACTGCAACCACCTTCTGGTTGGTCTCTTTTGCAGAGGTATATCATAGGTATCTCCAACTTTCTTCCTATCCTAGTTCATTCTCCTTGCTACTACAAAGTCATTCCCTGTTCAAAATGCCCCGTCAGTTACTACTAGTTTTCAAAAGTCCAAGTTTCTTCACTTGACGCTGAAGCACCTTCCTGATATGATCCCAGTTTGGCTGCATTAAGCTTCTCCATTTCCCAGCTTGGCACCTACTTACGCACCTCCTTCCTTGGGTCATGTGTGTGCACTTCAGGATGCCTTTCCTTGCTTGCTTGCCTGTCCAAATCCAACTCCTGAATTTAAATCCAGCATTGGGTTTACTCCTCCAATGGAGCACATGTTGCATCAGATAATTGTAATTTACCTTGACATATCTTTTCACACCATGAGATCTCTAGTTTCTTGAAGTCAAAGACTGTGTATTATTTAGTCCTGGTGTTCTCAGCTTTTAGCACTAGTCTGAGATGTGGTAGGTATGAATAAAGGGCTATTGGGGGGATAAATGAATGAAGGGAGGTCATGAATTGGTAGTAATCCAGACTTCCTTGTGACATATCCTTATGAAACAGCCAACTGATTTAGAAGTTGAGTTTATATTTTGGTACACCACAATTCAGCACATAACATTAGAAAAAATAATGTATTCCTTTTCTATATTTTATTCCTCATTCAGCATTCTTTATGGTCTTATATTTGAAGGCACAGCATACATCTTTACTGAATAAATAATGAATGAATATCTTCCCATTTTATAATTCAAAAATTTCAGAGTTGAAGGTGAGGTGCTTATGAGGATAGTCAGAGCTAATAATATTTACAGAGAATTTACTATGGGCCTGGCACTGTGCTAGGCATTTCATGTGGATTATCTCATTTAAATCTCAGAGCATTTTACCCTAGATACTATTCTTATTCTCATTCTACAGATTAAAAAAATGAAACAGACACAGGAACTAAACACAGGCAGTGTCATGTGAAATGTCCTTTCAAAACCATTGTCCTGCCTTGTTCTTTGATGGAGCAACACATTGAATGTAAACATTTCTGTTTTCTTTTCCTAGTTGCAGGGTTTGCCTCTGTAAATCCCTGTAGTTTCTGGATACACAGGTCAACTGTAAATCTTGTACAATACGTAGTTTTCTACAACTAAAATTTCATTGGCAAGTTTCTATCCCAAAGTCCCTTAAGTCAAGCTCGGTTATTCCTACAGCAAACCTTTAATTTTGTTTCCCTTTATTTTTTCCCCAGTTTCTGTTGCTTTTATTCTCCCAGCCCCAGTTCTGAAAAAGAACCAAATTACATGACAGAAAGTCCCTTTTTCCTCTACTGAGAAAATAAATTGAGACATAGCTTACTTTGGGGGGGGCGGCGGGGACGGGGTGGGGGGGCGGATATTTTCTAGGGCAATGTCAGGAACTCAGTTTAAAGTAATTTATTTATAACAACAAATGAATGCTTTGCTACAGCTAGCTGAGTGAAATACCTCATTGGAGAAAGGAGAGATTGTTAAGTCCAGGAACATTAAGACAGCCTTAGCTGAGTGAAACATGATAGTTCTTTTAATCTATAATTAAAGTACTCTCCTGTCACAGCAAAACACTTGAGAAGGCTCTGGGACACTTCTTTTAAGTGTACTTTATGAGCGTGATCTAAAAGGCACTCTTTAGATTTGTGAAACAACAAATACGTCAGTTGTGAAACACACTGACAAACAATTGAGTAATGCCTTTCAATGACTTGTTTCAAAAATTTACATAAGCAGATATGAGGAAATCTGGAATAAACAATAAGATGGTTCACTGTTATGCAATTACATTTTCATAGGACTGTTCATTCCTGATTTGCTTAGCAAAGGAAAAGCTTTAACATACTTGCCTTAAAAAGAATAATTTATAAGTCCCCATTTCACAGGTCAGGAGCATGAGACTGTGGGGAAAAAAAAACCCATGCAATTTCTGCTTAGAATGGCAGTTTTCGAGTTGATATAATGTAACTCTAAATATCATAGGCAGTTGTTGCATGAGAAAGAAAAAACTTGCCTCTATCTGATTCTACAAGGCTCTCTTTCTTTTTTTTTTAAGATGTTTTTATTCTTGTTTTTTTAAACATCTTTATTGGAGTATAATTGCTTTACAATGTTATGCCAGTTTCTGCTGTACAATAAAGTGCATCAGCTATATATATATCCCCCCATAACCCCTCCCTCTTGTGTCTCCCTCGCACCCTCCCTACCCCACCCCTCTAGGTGGTCACAAAGCATGGAGCTGATCTCCCTGTGTGATGCAGCTGCTTCCCACTAGCTATCTATATTACATTTGGTAGTGTATATATGTCAGTGCTACTCTCTCACTTCTCACCCCTAATTTTATAAGCATAATTCCAATAGGAATATATGCCAAACTACTTAAGTGAATATTCTAAAATCTTATGAATCATTAAATTATAGATGATTAAGCTATAGAAAGCTCTTAGTAAGAACTCAAGTGACTTCCAAGGATCGTAAATAAAAGGGAAAAAAACATAAGGGAATTTTAATCACAAAGTGTTAAGGATATATAAAGGTCTTTAAAAAAAATTATTTTAGCTCTCTAGTTTCTAAAATGTAACTTGAATTAACCCAAACTGATTTTGAGCTGACCCTCTAAATTTGGATATCTTATACAAGATCAGATGGTGTTTGATAGCATTTTTAGATCACTGGTTAGCTTTGAGGAAAGGAAAGTTAGTTTGCATAGAGATGTCATTAAGTTTATAAATTCGTTTTCACCCAAACGTATTAATTTATATGCTATAATAGTTTATCATGCTTAAGAAGCAATATTATAATATTAAGTAGGCCACAAACACAGAGTATTTTCTGTAAGCTTTCTCATTTTTTTTGAGATTTTAGAGTATTTTAATGTCCATTTCTTCAATGTGGGTGCATTTTGAAATTATTAGGATTAACAACTTAAAAAGGGTAGAGCAACGGAAAGATCGAGAACGCAAACAATTGGTTCTCGTGGATTTAATTTCAGATTCTAGGCATGACGTGATTTTTCGAAACAACCACCAAAAAGTGCTTATCGAAAATCTAGAAATGCAAACGCGGACAGATCTTTGGAAACTACAAATCACTACAGCCCACATAATGGGGAAGCACGCGGCCCTTCGACTCTCAATGTCAAGTGCGAATGTGCAGGTGTCTCCACAGCGCAGCCAGGGTAACAGCCATGAGCAGCCTCCAAGCTCCGTGAGGGTTTCATAACTCATGCCCTGCACTTGTTTGCACTGGATGCAATTATGTGTGCTTGTTTATATATATTTATACATATATAATTTGATCTGACCTGAGGCCAAGAAGAAACTAGCAATTGCAACTCAAAGCAACTATTTACACACATTCAATTCTGAAGTATTGCTTCCTGCCCTAAGTTCACGGGAGGTATTGCCACTCTGAAGAATGCCTCCACCGAACGGGAAGCGCTTGAACCCGATGCTCAGAAGCCCGTCTGTGCAAATGCCCACCAAGTCGGAGGCCCAGCGCTGCTGCTGCAGACACTCCGTGGTTCTGGTTGAGGTATGCTTCCAAGCAGGGGCTGGGAAAGACCCGGGTCACTGGTGGCCCAAAAAGAACATCTGTACTGGTTGCTTAGGAAAGCTCGGGGTGTTTTTTAAAAGACAATTTAAACCGCCCGTCAAAGGCTCCCATTTGCACAATGCTGAACCCCTCTCTCTCTCCCTGCGTCTGCAGCCCCTTGGCTTCCCAGGAATCACAGGAGGGGAAGGGGAAAAAAAAAGAGTTTGATAGGGAGGAAGCGTGTGCAGGGATGAACTCTGTGAAGCACGTTTTGAGCGGAACAGCAGGGACACGGGGAACAGCAGGAAGCACCCAGGCCCCTAGCCGCAGCGAAAGCTTTAGAGCCTGGAGCCAGCTGGCTGAGGGAGAGGCCCACACTCAACACACTTCTTAATACTGATGGAAGGAACCCCTGATGTGAGAAAGTACTGCTCATAACCCAACTCCCTGATATTTCTTGGAGTTTAGTACAAGGCATTTCTTTAAGATATGGACAAGACATTTCTTTAAATTATGTTTGTAATTATCTTACCTTGGTCACTGTGGAAGGGAAACAAGCATTGCATTGATTAAATGTGCACTCTGTGAATTTGATAAGCTAGCAAAAGTGGTGAGCTCATACTGGTCATAGGTCATCTCAAAAGTATATCATGGCTGAGTAATATTCCAAAGTATAAATATATATATATATATATATATATATATATATATATATATATATCTCACATCTCAGCCATAAAATAGAATGAAATAATGCCATTTTCAGCAACATGGATGGACCTAGGGATTATCATACTAAGTGAAGTATGCCAGACAAAGACAAATATAATACAATATTGCTTATATGTGGAATCTTAAAAAATGATGCAAATGAACTTCCTTGCAAAACAGAAACAGACTCACAGACATAGAAAACAAACTTATGGTTACCAAAGGGGAAGGGGGTGAGGGATAAATTAGGAGCTCGGGATTAACATATATACACTACTATATATAAAATAGATGACTAATAAGGACCTACTGTATAACATAGGGAACTATACTCAATATTTTGTAATAACCTATAAGGGAAAAGAATCTGAAAAAGAATATATATATTATAAAAGAATATATATTTTATATATATATTATTAAATGTATATATATATATATACACATACATATATAGCTGAGTCACTTTGCTGTACAACTGAAACTAACACAACATTGTAAATCAACTATACTTCATTTTAAAAAAATTCACATCGATTTGAAAAAAAAACATTCCAATTGCTAGTTTTATTTTACTTTTATATTCAAGGTAAATCCTTTGAGAACACACACACACAAAATTTCTTATGGATATAAGGGACAATGAGAAAAAAAAACCACTTTATGAAGACTAGTGAAGAGTACAACCTACTCCTCATTAAAGAGCTTGAAGTGTGCATGAAAAGGAGACCTGATCCATTGACAGATGAAGGGATAAAGAAGATGTGGCACATATATACAATGGAATGTTACTCAGCCATAAAATGAAACGAATCTGAGTTTTTTGTAGGGAGGTGGATGGACCTAGAGTCTGTCATACAGAATGAAGTAAGTCAGAAAGAGAAAAATGAATACCATATGCTAACACATATATATGGAATCTAAAAAAAAAAAAAAAAAGGTTCTGAAGAACCTAGGGACAGGACAGGAATAAAGATGCAGTCATAGAGAATGGGCTTGAGGACACGGGGAGGGGGGAAGGGTAAGCTGGGACGAACTGAGAGAGTGGCATGGACATATATACACTACCAAACATAAAATAGATAGCTAGTGGGAAGCAGCCACATAGCACAGGGAGATCAGCTCGGTGCTTTGTGACCACCTAGAGGGGTGGGATAGGGAGGGTGGGAGGGAGGGAGACGCAAGAGGGAAGAGATATGGGAACATATGTATATGTATAGCTGATTCACTTTGTTATAAAGCAGAAACTAACAAACCATTGTAAAGCAATGATACTCCAATAAAGATGTTAAAAAAAAAAAGAGGCCTGAGATATAACCACAGCATGGGCTCCACCAGTTTGCAGAACCATATTGTTCTGTCCAGATGATACCCTGAGACTTAATTCTATTC
This sequence comes from Monodon monoceros, assembly GCF_005190385.1. NCBI lineage: Eukaryota > Metazoa > Chordata > Mammalia > Artiodactyla > Monodontidae > Monodon > Monodon monoceros. Next base: position 18,082,014 of record NW_021703767.1, read on the forward strand.
TTTTAGATGGGGCATTTGGCAGAAACCCAATTCAACCTTGCCAAAATCTTAAATGAGCTATTATTATCATATTTTACCAGTCACGTTCTCTTTGATGGAGACCCTACAAATTATGACAGTGTCCTGGAACGAAGATTGGCCAGTGTGAATATGGGGAGGATGGGCATTTGGCACCATTGATTCATACTTTGTTCACTTCAAAAGGTAAACCAACGCTTTTTTCCATTTTTAAGGGTTTGTTTTTGAGGATTCAATTTTATGTGTCCATGTGCATGGGTTTGAAAGGACTGGGATAAACCTTTCCTAGCCAGTACTTATTACTTCACATATAGAAAAGCAACCTCACAGCAGGTCCAGATCTGTCCTAGAAGACTGAGGGCCACATGATTCCTTGACACTATGGGTAATGACTTATGTCCTTTTACATTCTTAGGAAGCCATTCTATCTGGGTGGGTACTTGCATGTGGAGGGCTGCATGCTGAATTCACTGCTAAGGTGTGGTTGGTGTCCCAGGCTATGTCACGGGCCCACCACACCTAACTACCATAAAGAAACAATTTAAATCAGTTTAAGAAATTGTGCATGTCAAGTCCCATTCCATGGCCACCTCAAGTCCACCATCTTGCCAGGATATTCACCTTACACATTACATTAAGTCCCCTACATACGAACCTTCAAGTTGAGAACTTTCAAAGATGAGAACGTGCGTTCGCATGTCCAATCACGTAAGTTAGTTCATGTGTCTGGCATACATTATCATGTGTGTGCATCCTCTACAAGTGGCTGTGCTTCTGTGTACTTTACTGTACAGTACTGTATAGAGTACAGTATCTTTATTTCAAGCCCAGGATGTCTGGAAATAAGCGTAAAAGCAGGGGTGATGTAGCTGATGCTACTGTACTTTTCAAGGCACTGTACTGTAAGATTTAAAATGTTTTCTTTTTTTGTGTTTGTTTTTTTATGTATTATTTGTGTGAAATGTATTGTAAACCTACTGCAATACAGTACTGTACAGCCAATTGTGTTAGTTGGGTACCTAGGCTAACTTTGTTGGACTTACAAACATATTGGGCTTAAGAACGTGCTCTAGGAAGGGAACTCATTCATATGCAGGGGACTTACTGTAGTGTATTAAGGCTTTTAGACATTTGGGAAAAGATGGTTAATGATCTTCCAATATCCTTTCCTCCTCCCTCATTGTAATTATAGAATCCCCTGTCACCACTGACCTTTTGTGAGCAGCATTCATCCCCGCTGCCCCATCCAGAAACTACAATTCCCAGCCTGCTTTGCATCTGGTTGTGGTCATGTGACTAATGGGATGTGAGGGGCAGTGATGTGTGCACCTTTTGAATTACTTCTCCAGAAAGGAAGCTGCTTCCCTTGTAGGGAGGAGGAAACACTGAGCAGCTAATCTAGACTCAGAGGTGAAATCCAATGCCTCCTATCTTCCCTGGATCTTCTGCCCAATATAAACAAAATATGAGAAAGGAATACATGCATATCTTGTTTAAGCCATTGTAGTTTTACCAGTTAGCCTGCACCTTAAATAATATATCAAGCTGTAAAGAAACCTGTTTAACTATTAATAACCTGGTGCAACCAAAATTTATGATGATAGAAGTAGAAGTTCTACTGAAAAACTAGTGCACCAACAACATGGTGATTTAAAGAATGGGGGGAAAGGTAACTAACTCATACCTTAGAATTTGTATATTTTCAAATATATGCTAAGGTTATCATCCAATTGTATTGTTTATTCTATCCAGATTTTTAAACAGGCATTTTGGGTTTTTTCGTTTCTTTTCCTTTACTTACTTTATTTAATACATGTAATATTATAAGTAATATATATGTTGGTTATAAAGTATAACAAGATCATGGAAAAAAAGAAATTTTTAAAATAAAATTCTCTCTTTACCTTGGGAAAAAAATATCATGAACACTTATGAGCATTTCATCCAAGCTAGTAACTAGAATCTTACTTATAACTTGCACCTTCTTATGTGTTTCTGATCATCTAATAGCTCTATCACCAGCTCAGAGGTGCTCAGGATTCGATATTTTAAGAAAAATAAAAAGTATGTTAATATCACTTGTAATCACATATAGATGTTAACCATGATTCAGACTTTGGGTTTAGTTCTGAAACTTTAAACATTCTAAGCCTGGTTCTGTAAAACACTATATTAATTCCTCCCTCAAGATCTGCTGAATAGTTCATAATGCAATAGTGAAGATAAAAGGCCAGTGCTTAGAGCCTCACATATGGGCGTGGATTGGAAAAGAGAATCCGAAGGAAAGAGGAATATAGATGGTGGAAAAGAGGTCAAGTCTTCCCAGCACAGCCAAGGAGAAGGCATGTAGAGTCAAACAACCAGGGCTTCGGCATGCATTCCTATCTGTGAGTAAGAAGCTGAGATGTGGCTAAGGGAACTAATGAAGAATACTCTTCTGTAATCTTTGAATCGGTGATAATGTGATGTCTCTCAATACCTTGATGCATATAAAATGCATGTTTAGAACAGTGCCTGGCACATAGTCAGCATTATTTAAGTGTTGCTAAAACTGCTATACTTGGGAAGGATGTAGAAAAGCTACCCCACCATACAAGTTATTCCTTTGGATAAAGACCATGGGAATTCCCTGGCGGTCCAGTGGTTAGGACTCCACACTTTCACTGCCCTGCAGAGGGTGCAGGTTCATTCCCTGGTCAGGGGACTAAGATCCTGCAAGCCTCGGTGTGAGGCCATAAATAAATAAATAAATAAATAAAAAGAGATAAGGACCATGAACATGTAAAGTGATCCCTTCATTGATTTACACTGAGACATTGGGATTTAAGCCACTAGAATGTTCTTACATTACAGTAATTTACATTCTAGTGACATGATTTAAATAAACAGATCATTGTTACTTATGTTTATCTAGTTTGTTGATGTATCCCCAAGCCTTATCACTATGTTTGACACATCGTGGATGCTCAACAATATTTACTGAATAAATGTCTAAGAAATTAAAATTTTCCAAGGGATTTTCCTATTAAAAGCATCGAGGTTGCTCTCTGGCACTGGCATAGCAAATATTCCACTAGGCAGGAAGACAGCAATTCCTAAATAAATTCTTGTAATTCAGAAACTTTTGAATTTGACTTATGGTTCCAGAACCCAATTGCTGAATGGAATTATCTGAAGGAAATTTATAAATACAAATTCCTGGGCCTGACACAAGAGAATCTCAATCAGTAGATCTATACTTTTGATTTTTTTGTTTGTTTTACTTAGTTGAGGTCAAATTTTACCTGCAATTTAATAACCTGCTCTATAGATTAAACCATAAGAGACTATAAAAATACCAATTTCACAAGAATACTTCTTCATGAATAAATAATACTCCATTGAATGAATATGCCATAATTTACATTACTTTTTATTTTCACTGAACACTTAAGTTGCTTGCATTCTTTCTATCACTATTATATATTTAAAAGTTAATTTGTATATTTGAAAGTGCATTTGTTGACAAGGGGTAGAGCTTTTTAAAACACATTTTGTTGGGGTTTTTATCCTGGTTTGCTTTTCCTGAGGTTTTTTTTCCAGGTTTATTAATGTCTATCTCCTCATTTGTAAACTATCAAAGCAACTTTCAAGATCTGGGCTAGATTTCTCCCCAGCACAACGAGATTGGAGGGATGTTCCGAGAGGAAAGAGACTAGTGTAACAAGTTATTTAAACCTCCATTTTATAGGGCAAATATCCTTTGGCTCCCCTATAAATATACCACCAAATCCTATTCTGGTTTTGTTTTCAAAATATCTCAGATTTTTCTACTCTTTTCCAGAATACTGTGGTTACCAAATTTAGAATCGTAACCTTATACCTTGAGTACTGAGAAGAATAATTCCTTATAATAGTCTTGACTGGTGTCTAGACTTCAAACTTCTACCCTAAACAATACATTCTGCTACTAATGTAAAAGTTTCAAAACTGCAAAATCACAACTCATTTAAATATAAAATGAAGAAGCATCAAAGTGAGGGAATTAATGACTGAGGAAACCAGTAAGATGTTAAAAGTAGTTCAAGGAAGAACAGACTATACACATATACATATATCTGTACATGTATTCATTTACGTATGTACCTGTATACATATATGTGTATGTGTATATATAAAATTAGGAATGTTAGACTAAAGTTGTTAGTAGATGCAATACTGGTTAATATTTTATAATATAATAAAATCTCATGTTTGGGCTCATCTTCTCTACAGAACACAAATCAATTTTATCAAAATTTATTTGCATCATCATCAGTTTTTTACAACCTAACTTCTGCCCCTACTGAGTTACAATACAGCTAGTCAATAGAAAAGCAATCAAAGGCGCACATTCCTAAACAACTAGATAAACCCAGCATTTCACTGAAAAAACACCCAGTAATCACTTCTGCATCGTCACTTATAATTCATCTTTATTGCTATTTCAGCATTTATAATATAGTCTATGTCATGCCCCTTCTCCACCGTCCAAATTAATCATTCCAGAATACACCCTCCACTCAATACAGGTCAATTTTTGCCATTTCCTGCACACTCCATAAGTTTCTTCCTGCTCTACCCAAACTTCCTTCCAAATAATTCAGCCAACCTGTGTAGCAGGTACCTGGCACATAATAGTGAATGGATATACTTTCTACTCTCATGGAGTTTACAGTCTAAAACAACATTTCCTTTTTTCTCTATGAACTTAACTACTTTTTATCTTTCAGCACTTTGTAGAATTCTCTCTACTCCTGCAAGAAGCCTTCTCCAACTGCACCCACTGACACTCAGCACTTAAAATGGAACGTGTTGTGTGAGCTATGAATTCCTGGTTGGTTTACAAAATTATTTAGGATGGGAACTCTGTTTTAACCTTTAATTTTGACTAACTTCTGCAACATCTACTACTTTTTGGTTTAAAACTGATAAATGTTACTTGAGAGGCAGGGACTGTGTATAAAAACTCACTTCTCCAGTCTCCGTGTCCAAGAGTTTCTGGAAAAATTTTGCTATCAAACTTTCCTGATGTTGCTAGTTGAGATTATCCTAATTAATGATTCTAAAGCTTTGACTTCAGAGTGATAGCTGTCATGTAAATATAGATTAAAGTGAGCATAAATATGCAGGTGCTAATCTATAAAAACATCTGTACTGTGAAGCAAACCACTTATAAAACATCAACAGAGGAAAATTTCTGGAGGAGGAGATAAGAGTGGTTACATTCCTAGTGTTTGTTACAGAGACTACTATTTCCTTAATTCCTTAGTTTATTAAGAGCTCCCCACTACAGTGGAAATCTCATTCTCTTTTGCTAAGAACGAGTAGGTAAAATTTATGCATGTCTATGAGGCTGTGCATTTCAAAAAGAAAGTAAGAGAAAGTATAGTTCCACAAGGTTAAAATATTAGCATAAAACAATTTCAAGTCCTTGGTCATATTATTATGAGTCTCTATTTGAAACAGTCACAGAAAAGTGCATCATGAATGGTTCAGATATTTCCAAATGGAAATAGAAGATCTGATCTGAATGCAAAATCAAAAGACCATCTACCATAGCAATTTTATGTGATACTTGTGTCATCTTGTTAACAATTCCTGAAAATGAACAGAGTGTAAGCTCTGGTAAGGAAACTATTTTTTAAATTAAAATCTCTTTCTCTATTGTAAAAGTTTCATATGAGGCATGTGCATCCCATACCTTTCCAGTGGAAGCACAATAAGTTTAGGTAGAGTCAAATTGCTTGCTTCATCAGTTAAAGGTTGATGGTTAGAAATAAGATGACAATGAATTTGCACTTAGGACTGAATGAACTTGATAATCATCTAACAAATGCATTAGACTAAGGAAGAGCTTCGTTTCCATCTGTCATTAGTCTCCTAATCAAATTGCCTGAACACCATAAAGGCTCACAGGCAAGGTAGAACCAACACACTCAAAATGATTTTTTTTTTTAATTATCTCGTTTTCTTCCTGAGCTCTCTGCCAACCCCTCCTGGTCCTTATTATGAGAACTGAAAATAAATTCAGGCACAAACCAAACAAATAATAAAATTTGAAGTAATGAAAGCTAAAATTATTTCATTTTCTGCTATTTTCTGTGAAATTACAGAAATTCACACTAGAAGCACTTTAATGCTACTGATGAAAATAAGACCAATATTTTAGAGTAAGTAAGTAAGATAAAATTATAGCTGCTAAAAACAATTCCTGAAACCAAAGACTTTATGACTGATCAACACAGGTGACCAAAACACTAGAAGATTTAACACCAAGAGTTAAAATTCAGAGGCTACTCATTTGCTGTAAGAGAGAAACAGCAAGAATCTGGATGGAAAAAACAGCATGGGCTTGGCAGAACATGTCATGCTAGAAAAATAATTAATATGATTTTAACAGAATTAATGTACAAAGTGTATTTGGGAACCAATACTAAGCTATTTTTATGGAACTTACTCCATATGGAGGAGCAATACTTTCAAATTTGATATTAAATCATTTGATTCCTGGCACCATTTCAATGGAAAAAAATTGCTTATATAATTATTTAAAATGTAATGTTCACTATATATGTGGCAACCCGTAAGGCAAAAGCATGGGTATAAATTCCATCACAGTCAATGTTCTTTCCAATACTCACATACAATACAGATTAACAAGTTTTGGTACCCAATGATTTTCATGTATTTCATGAATGTTTATTTCTTTATATGGTACTTACCAGTTACAGCTAGACAAAAGTAAAGTATTTAAACTCCCTTCTTGTCTACTTAATAGAATTCCAGAATTGGTAACCATGAAACAATATCTTCTTGAAAGCACCCAGATAAATCTGATGTTGGTGGTCCAAGACCAAACTTTAAGAAAAACTGCTTTAGAGAATCATCACCTCATGGAAGCTAACATTAATATTTTTTAAAATTATTTTTTGATGTGAACACAATGGCATTCATCTCTCAAGTATCTAAGGAAATTGAGGAAGAGCCATGACATAGCTAATCTAAAAAATTAGATAACATAAGTATAGATAATCGACTCTCCAATACCTTATTCATATTCCTAATTTTGTCTAATGTAATTTTAGAGTGAAGTGATGTTTCTAGCCACATGCTAGGTAGGTTGTGAGAAAAGAGGGCCCAATGACATGTTGAATCATCGAAAAGAGATCAGATGATGGTTCTTCTCCATGAGAAGCTTTTGAAATGGGGTAGATTACTATAATACTGTACAATATGGGAGTTGGGATCTTATCCTCTTTTATGCCAATGTTGGATGATGCCATAGTGAGTGGAAATTTCCAATTAGGAGAAAGATTCAAAACGACAGTGGAGGAAAAATCAAATGATACTGTAATCAACTAAAACCTCAGCCAGCGATGATGCTCGATAAACTCTCCAAACACAAAAATGCAACAAAAAGCACAAAAATATACTTAGATGTGGGTGAGCAAAATGCTTGGTGCACAGGAAAATGCCTCAGAAGAACCATTACTGCTCACATCCCCACATTTCTCCAACAATCATCAGAATTGTGAATTTTCAAAAAAACGGCTCCGAGCCGGAAGCTTTTGTTTGCAGTGGAAACGACTTACTCTTTAATTTTCAGACAAGTATTTTCTTCCACTTGAACTTCTTCTGGGCCCTAAATAGACACTGCTAATGTGCTTTTAAAAAAAAAAAGTCAGAGTTTTAAAGAACTAGTGCATGAAGCTATAAGACCAGTTCATTAAATGCGCATCATTGGTATTGGTTTTTAATCTTAGCTCTCTTGTCCCCTCATTGGGCACACACCATTTTCATTAACTTTCAGGGAGTTGCATACATGCATTAAGGAAAAGAAAGTTCTTCAGAGTAATGAGGCCAGAAGTGTATGACAGCATCATCGCTTTTCCCCCTTGCTTCGTACTTACACACAATACCACTCTGGTACCTCCAAAGAAGGCTTCTCAGCCTTAGTTTCTAAACATAGATATATCAAGCCATTCTTTGTTGTTTCCTAACCATTGCCACTGTAATTTTACAGAAATGTGTATTTTCATAACGAGAGGAACGATTTAAATGATTTTCTTTAACATCTGCTAACTTCCATGACTGCGTATTTATTGAATTTGGTCTCTGAATTTGCTAGGGGCTATTCTAGAGCTAACAAAAGAAGGTCCCTGCTGGATTTGAGCTTACAATTTAAAGAAACAAAGCAAATAATAAAATAAGCATAATACCTTGTGTTTGTATAGTGTTTATGATCAACAAATTGCTTTCCCATGCCTTATTTCAGTTAACGCTTCAAACTACCTTACGGAAGAGCAATGTGACATGATTACCGCAGTTTAAGTATGGACTAGCTGAAAGGTATAGGTGTTTTTAAGTTACTCAGGGTCACAGAGTCAAGGCAGTAACAGCCCACGCTATGTTCATCTTTGCTGACTCTGACACTAATGTTCAACTGCTCTTTCCAGGCACCAAGTTAATGTAACTTTCAATAGTTGCTGTACATTACCCCATAGGTGGAAGGATTGCACTGCTGTCCTTTGAGAGGAGCAATAAATTCTTACACTATTTACATCGTTTTCCTGCAGTTGATGGGAGTTGACTTGGGACTTAGGTGGGAAAGAAACAGAGAAAAACAGAAAAAACTATTTTGAACATGGCCTAAGGGCAAGCAGAATTAAAAAATGGGAAGGGGAAAAAGAAAGGAGAACAAAGCAAAGACTAGATTCCCTTGAAAGAACATGGAAGATCATAAGAAAGACAAAAATGTAAAGGGGATTCTGCATGAAATAAAGTCACATGAAATGGTTTAGAGAGAATGATGTTTACCATTTCTAAATGTTAAGGCAGGGCACTTGGGGGTTCTCTTCAGAGGTGTGACTGAGACGTTAAAGTAAAAAGAAAAACCACGGTTCATAGTAAAATCTTAGCAAGCCCTTTTTATATCTGAAATGAATCCAAAATGGCTGGATGTGGAAATTGAGAAATACGACTTGGTTCTTGGGAAGAAAAAAGGGTGAATACTAGAACTATACCGAGAGAATGGAGAAGCAAGATACAAAGGGAGCAGGAGAATCAATAAGGAATCAAAGATCTTAACCTTTTAAAGTCTGAGCACTAGGATAAACAGTGCAATTTATCCCATGAGTTAGGAAAATGGTGGAAACAAAGCAAGAAATTCAGTGTTTCCTGAAGTCCTATGACTCTGAAGATTAGCGTTTGAGATTGCTGAAGAAAATCATGTTAATTAAATTAAGACACAGTCAAAGATAATACATTCCGGCTTATATGTTGACGCACTTCTGCTTTTTTTTTTTTTTTTTTTACTAGTCAGTATGAACTGAGACACGATCAACTGCCTTCTGTTAATGAATGCATTCCATTTAGCTGATGTTTGGATGATTATTTTCTGAAATATCTTCAGATACTTAAAAAAGAAACAGTGTCTAAGTTCTGAGGGGAATAATAGCTCATTTTTCAAAAACAGATGAGATGTTTGTCTCATCTTTCTTCAGGTTTTATTTTTTCATTCAAGCTTATAACACAGGAGAAGAAATATTGAGATGAATTTCATATTTTCTTAATTATGTTGGTCTTCAGGTCAGGAGAAACCAATCAAGCACACGTGCTGATTAAATTTCTAAGCTTGGTTATGCTCAAGTGGCTGACTTTTAAGATTAGTGAAGCAAAATCCTAATTCATTTTTCTTTCTATTTATTTAACTTAATTAAATGTGTGATTTTATATGATGCAAATAAAAGAGTTTTAAAACAGCTTATTTTTTGGCATAATTTGCTAAGCCTTCTTTTTTTTAAACATCTTTATTGGAATATAATTGCTTTACAATGCTGTGTTAGTTTCTGCTTTATAACAATGTGAATCAGCTATACATATACATATATTCCCATATCTCCTCCCTCTTGAGCTTCCCTCCCACCCTCCCGATCCCACCCCTCTAGATGGTCACAAAGCACCAAGCTGATCTCCCTGTGCTATGCGGCTCCTTCCCACTAGCTATCAATTTTACATTTGGTAGTGTATATATGTCCATGCCACTCTCTCACTTCACCCAGCTTACCCTTCCCCCCCTCCCCGTGCCCTCAAGTCCATTCTCTACATCTGCGTCTTTACTCCTTTCCTAACCCTAGGTTCTTCAAAATCTTTTTTTTTTTTTTAGATTCCATATATATGTGTTAGCATACAGTATTTATTTTTCTCTTTCTGACTTACTTTACTCTGTATGACAGTCTCCAGATCCATCCACCTCACTACAAATAACTCAATATCATTTCTTTTTATGGCTGAGTAATATTCCATTGTATATATGTGGCACATCCTCTTTACCCATTCATCTGTCAATGGACACTTAGGTTGCTTCCATGTCCTGGCTACTGTAAATAGAGCTGCAATGAACATTGTGGTACGTGACTGTTTTTTAATTATGGTTTTCTCAGGGTATATGCCCAGTAATGGGATTGGTGGGTCGTATGGTAGTTCTATTTTTAGTTTTCTAAGGAACCTCCATACTATTCTCCATAGTGGCTGTATTAATTTACATTCCCACCAACAGTGCAAGAGGGTTGCCTTTTCTCCACACCCTCTCCACATTTATTGTTTGTAGATTTTTTGATGATGGCCATTCTGACTGGTGTGAGATGATATCTCACTGTAGTTTTGATTTACATTTCTCTAATGATTAGTGATGTTGAACATCCTTTCTCGTGATTGTTGGCAATCTGTATATCTTCTTTGCAGAAATGCCTATTTAGGTCTTCTGCCCATTTCTGGATTGGGTTGTTTGGTTTTTTGATATTGAGCTGCTTATAAATTTTGGAGATTAATCCTTTGTCAGTTGCTTCATTTGCAAATATTTTCTCCCATTCTGAGGGTTGTCTTTTCGTCTTGTTTCCTTTGCTGTGCAAAAACTTTTAAGTTTTATTAGGTCCCATTTGTTTATTTTTGTTTTTACTTCCATTTCTCTGGAGGTGGGTCAAAAAGGATCTTGCTGTGATTTATGTCATAGACTGTTTTGCCTAAGTATTCCTCTAAGAGTTTTATAGTGTCTGGACTTACATTTAGGTTTTAATCGATTTTGAGTTGATTTTTGTGTATGGTGTTAGGGAGTGTTCTAATTTCATTCTTTTACATGTAGCTGTCCAGTTTTTTTTCGCACCACTTATTGAAGAGGCTGTCTTTTCTCCATTGTATATTCTTGCGTCCTTTATCAAAACTAAGGTGACCATATGTGCGTGGGTTTATCTCTGGGCTTTCTATCCTATTCCGTTGATCTATATATCTATTTTTGTGCCAGTACCATACTGTCTTGATTACTGTAGCTTTATAGTATAGTCTGAAGGCAGGGAGCCTGATTCCTCCAGCTCCGTTTTTCTTTCTCAAGATTGCTTTGGCTATTCGGGGTCTTCTGTGTTTGCATACAAATTGTGAAATTTTTTGTTCTAGTTCTCTGAAAGATGCCATTGGTAGTTTGATAGGGAGTGCATTGAATCTGTAGATTGCTTTGGGTAGTGCAGTCATTTTCACAACGTTGATTCTTCAAATGCTAGAACATGGTATATCTCTCCATCTGTTATCATCATCTTTAATTTCTTTCATCAGTGTCTTATAATTTTCTGCTTAGGTAGGTTTATTCCTAGGTATTTTATTATTTTTTGTTGCAGTGGTAAATGGGAGTGTTTCCTTAAATTCTCTTTCAGATTTTTCATCGTTAGTGTATAGGAATGCTAGAGATTTCTGTGCATTCATTTTCTATCCTGCTACTTTACCAAATTCATTGATTAGCTCTACTAGTTTTCTGGTAGCATCTTTAGGATTCTCTATGTATAGTATCATGTCATCTGCAAACAGTGACAGCTTTACTTCTTCTTTTCCGATTTGGATTCCATTTATTTCTTTTTCTTCTCTGATTGCTGTGGTTAAAACTTCCAAAACTATCTTGAGTAATAGTGGTGAGAGTGCACAACCTTGTCTTGTTCCTGATCTTAGAGGAAACGGTTTCAGTTTTCACCATTGAGAATGATGTTGGTTGTGGGTTTGTCATATATGGCCTTTATTATGTTGAGGAATGTTCCCTCTGTGCCTACTTTCTGAAGGTTTTTTATCATAAATGGGTGTTGAATTTTGTCGAAAGCTTTTTATACATCTATTGAGATGATCATATGATGTTTCTCCTTTAATTTGTTAATATGGTTTATCACATTGATTGATTTGCGTATATTGAAGAATGCTTGCATTCCTTGGATAAGTCCCACTTGATCATGGTGTATGATCCTTTTAATGTGCTTTTGGATTCTGTTTGCTAGTATTTTGTTGAGGATTGTTGTATCTATGTTCATCAGTGATATTACCCTATAGTTTCCTTTCTTTGTGACATCTTTGTCTGGTTTTGTTATCAGGGTGATGGTGGTCTCATAGAAAGAGTTTGGGACTGTTCCTCCCTCTGCTATATTTTGGAAGAGTTTGAGAAGGATAGGTGTTAGTTCTTCTCTAAATGTTTGATAGAATTCGCCTGTGAAGCCATCTGGTCCAGGGCTTTGGTTTGTTGGAAGACTTTTAATCACAGTCTCAATTTCAGTGTTTGTGATTGGTCTGTTTATATCTTCCATTTCTTCCCGGTTCAGTCTCGGAAGGTTGAGCTTTACTAAGAATTTGTCCATATCTTCCAGGTTGTCCATTTTATTGGCATATAGTTGCTTGCAGTAATCTCTCATGATCCATTGTACTTCTGCAGTGTCAGTTGTTATTTCTTTTTCATTTCTAATTCTATTGATTTGAGTCTTCTCCCTTTTTTTCTTGATGAGTCTGGCTAATGTTTTATCAATTTTGTTTATCTTCTCAAAGAAACAGCTTTCAGTTTTATTGATCTTTGCTATCGTTTCCTTCATTTCTTTTTCATTTATTTCTGATCTGATCTGTATGATTTATTTTATTCTGCTAACTTTGTGGGGGTTTTCGTTCTTCTATCTCTAATTGCTCTAGGTGTAAGACTAGGTTATTTATTTGAGATGTTTCTTCTTCCTTGAGGTAGGATTGTATTGCTATAAACTTCCCTCTTAGAACTGCTTTTGCTGCATCCCATAGGTTTTGGGTCATAGTGTTTTCATTGTCATTGGTTTCTAGGTATGTTTTATTTCCTCTTTGATTTCTTCAGTGATCTCTTGGTTATTAAGGTGTGTATTGTTTAGCCCCCATGTGTTTGCATTTTTTGCAGGATTTTTCCTGTAATTCATATCTAGTCTCATAGCATTGTGGTCAGAAAAGATACTTGATATGATTTCAATTTTCTTAAATTTACCAAGGCTTGATTTGTGACCCAAGGTATGATCTATCCTGGAGAATGTTCCATGAGCACTTGAGAAAAATGTGTATTCTGTTGTTCTGGGATGGCATGTCCTATAAATATCAATGAGTCCATCTTGTTTAATGTATCATTTAAAGCTTGTGTTTTCTTACTTATTTTCATTTTGGATGATCTGTCCATTGAGAAAGTGGGGTGTTAAAATTCCCTACTATGATTGTGTTACTGTTGATTTCCCCTTTTATGGTTGTTAGCATTTGCCCTATGTATTGTGGTGCTCCTATGCTGGGTGCATAAATACTTTCAATTGTTATATCTTCTTCTTGAATTGATCCTTTGATCATTACGTAGTGTACTTCTTTGTGTCTTGTAATAGTCTTTATTTTAAAGTCTCTTGTCTGATATGAGAATTGCTACTCCAGTTTTCTTTTGATTTCCATTTGCATGGAATATCTTTTTCCATTCCCCTCACTTTCAGCCTGTGTGTGTCCCTAGGTCTGAAGTGCGTCTCTTGTACACAGCATATATACGGGTCTTGTGTGTGTATGTATATATATATATATATAAAGAAAGAAAGAAAGAAAAGTAAGAGAGCAGTCCAATCAATAAACAAATCTACCAATGATAATAAACTCTAAATACTAAACTAAGATATACCTAAAACCAGTCAGTCACATAGAGCAAAACCCAAGTCTACAGTTCTCCCAAAGTCTGCCATCTAAATATTGGGGTGATTTTTGTCTGCTCAGGTGTTCCACACATGCAGGGTACATCAAGTTGATTGTGGAGATTTAATCCTCTGCTCCTGAGGCTGCTGGGAGAGATTTCCCTCTCTTCTTTGTTCCCACAGCTCCCGGGGTTCAGCTTTGGATTTGGCCCTGCCTCTGCGTGTAGGTCACCTGAGGCCATATATTCCCCGCCCAGACAGGAGGGGGTTAAAGGAGCAGCTGATTCGGGGGCTCTGGCTCACTCAGGGCGGGGGGAGGGAGGGGTACGGATGTGGGGCGAGCCTGCGGCGGCAGAGGCCAGCATGACGTTGCACCAGCCTGTGGCGCGCCGTGTGTTCTCCCTGGGAATGTGTCCCTGGATCACAGGACCCTGGCAGTGGCTGGCTGCACAGACTCCCGCGGTGTGGAGAGTGACCTGTGCTCGCACACAGGCTTCTTGGTGGCGGCAGCAGCAGCCTTAGCGTCTCATGCCCGTCTCTGGGGTCCGCGCTGGTAGCCGCAGCTTGTGCCCATCTCTGGAGCTCGTTTAGGTGGTGCTCTTAATCCCCTTGCCTCGCGCGCCCCGAATCAATGGTCTCTTGCCTCTTTGGCAGCTCCAGACATTTTCCCGGACTCCCTCCTGGCTCGCCGTGGTGCACTAGCCCGCTGCAGGCTGTGTTCACGCTGCCAACTGCAGTCCTCTCCCTGCGCTCTGAACGAAGCCCGAGCCTCAGCTCCCAGCCGCGCCCGCCCTGGCAGGTGAGCAGACAAGCCTCTCGGGCTGGTGAGTACTGGTCGGCACCGATCCTCTGTGCGGGAATCTCTCCCCTTTGCTCTCCGCACCCCTGTTGCTGTGGTCTCCTCCGTGGCCCCGAAGCTTCCCCCCTCCGCCACCTGCAGTCTCCGCCCGCGAAGGGGCTTCCTAGTGAGTGGAAACTTTTCCTCCTTCACAGCTCCCTCCCACTGGTGCAGGTCCCGTCCCTATTCTTTTGTCCCTGTTTTTTCTTTTGCCCTACCCAGGTACATGGGGAGTTTCTTGCCTTTTAGGAGGTCTGAGGTCTGCCAGCGTTCAGTAGGTGTTCTGTAGGAGCTGTTCCACATGTAGATGTATTTCTGATGTATTTGTGGGGAGGAAGGTGATCTCCGCGTCTTACTCTTCCGCCATCTTGAAGGTCTCTTCCTGGCTCAACCTTTCTGTTTCACATTTTCAGTTGTTAAGACAATCTGTAAATGATGTTTCTAATTATTTTAGATTCTTGCTAAGGACAAAGTGTGATAATTATTGGAGTTCTGTAGGTTGTAGTTTTATTTTGTGTCATCCCAACCTTCTAGGTTCCGAAGACTTCTCTTTATAACACATTCAGCAGAGAAAGTGTAGAAATACTTAACAAATTCGTTAATAGAAATAAACCAGGACAAAGTTGGATGTGTTTTCTTTTTAAATTTTACATTATCTTCATATAACATATGCTGACAATGTTAAAGAAAAACTTTTACAGGCTGAAAGTTCTCTTCGAATGTAAACTAGGTATCATATAAATAACATTAATCCTTTTTTGGTTCTAGAGTCAGGAAAGAGGCTGATTATTTTTTTTTTTAGAAGAGTCAAATTTTATTTTATGATAAATAGCCAAACCACTCTTACAATTCTTCCAAATTAAAAAAAAAAAAGAACAACAGTCAAAGCAACAATTTCCAAAGCAACAGCAAACAAATGTAAACATATAGAAGTTAAATTATTATTTTTTAACATCTTTAATAGAGTATAGTGTGAGAGAGATGCAAGAGGGATGAGATATAGGGATATATGTATATGTAAAGATGATTCACTTTGTTATAAAGCAGAAACTAGCACACCATTGTAAAGAGGATGACTTTTTACAAAGATAATGTTTGCTGCCAAGGTTTCTTCCTATTTATGGTATGGTCTAGGAATTTCAAAGGGATACCTTTACTGATACTTTCATTCTATTTGATATGGGAAGAGAAAACACAATTCTGACCTTTATCGTGATATAGTTTATGTTCACAGCTATTAAATCCATATTCCTAGTGAATCATGTGTTTCTCTGCTCCATTTGCAAGTGCAAAGTGAAGTTTTACCACCTCCTCGTTAGTTTAAATCATCAGTCAAATATGTCTATGAGAACTAAGTAAAGAAATATAATTTTCATCTGACATGAGCCTCACTGGACTGTTTTCCACTAAGGGAGCATACATCCAGCTTTATCATCAATGTTTTAAAATATGAAGTTCTTGCAATGTAGGGTTGAATGATTCCTCTATACTTTCATGCTCTTTTTGTGATAGATTTTAAACTGCTTGAACCTGCTTTCATTTATGCCACTTTTAATATATATTATAGAAATAATAGAGTTGTCAGTGCCCTCTTTAAGCTGAGGGAGGAAAAACTGTATTTCTTAGAGATATAAGCAGAAACAGGCTTATCTGGATAACCTTATGCTCATCCAGGTAATCCTCTAAGGAAATGCTGTTCAGTGCTTGTGTGTTTAGAATAGTTCTTACCTGAGCCATCCTGTGACTTAGGAGAATAACATTCCATCATCCTCTGATGGCCCAACTGTGACAGCGGGAATGTTCCTATGATATTTGTTGGCAAACAGGAGTACTGAAAGAGCAAACAATTAAATCAACAACAGTGTAAGATAGCCAAGCTTCCTGGGCATTTGGGTCTTACACATTGAAGTCCAGAACGGATGTGCAGTAGTTGTTAAGTCGGTAATTACTGAGGGTGTTTTCTAGATGGAGTCTGCTGGAGGCTTAAAATCCACTGCCTTGAGAACATCAGGTTGAAGAAAGGTCTAAAATGGAGGTCTGTGAACTTTTGAGGATGATGATGGACCCAGACTCCACTAGTCCTGTCCCAAATATACTTCACACACACACAAACACACACACACACACACACACACACACACACACACACAAATATATATGTGTCCTTCTACTCTCACAACCAGAACTAGACCTGCAGCCCATACTTCAAAAGTCAGTGATGATTCCACAGTCCCTACAGCTAGGTTTTTCTGTAGTTTTCCAATCTACTAAATTGGAAAATTCACATGAGATCTTGAAGTGGTATCCACATAGGTGAGGTTTCTATCTTCCTGGTTTCTCTGAGTGGTTTTCCACACAATCTTGAAGGAGCTGAGAACTCTTTTCTTGATATTTCATGTTGGGAATGAGGTCATCCAATCAAAGGTAACAGGGCTGCTGTGAACTGTCATGAGATATCTACTTAATTCCAACAAATATGGTTGATTACCATAATTTTATAGAACTGGTAACTTTATTTCAAAAAGAAAAAAAGGAGCAAAGCAGCAGGGAAAAATTCTTGACATTGGTTTATGATGTTTTCAATCTTGGTTTACTGCTGATGACCATATAAATACTATTCACTCTGAACAATTCACATACTTTTTAAAGGTAGCAAAAAAAAAAAAAAAAAGCAGACCATAACATGGCAGAGAATAAGATAGGAGTAAAAAACAAAGAAGAAAAATCTTAAAATGTAAAGGGATTTTTATATGCTGTTTTCTCTGTGAATGGAGCAAATGTCCTAATACATTTTAATGGATTTTAGTAGGTAACAGTTTTATAATATTCTTTTTTAACTTCTTGGAATTCTTATTCCTCATGAAATCTATGCCTTAAGAACAGGGAATGCCTCAGGCTCTTAATTTTTTTGCTGACTCCCTCCAGTCCTTTTTCTTTTTCACTTCATTTCCAAGTGTACTACTTAAATAAAATCTAACATTTTATTTTTAATTTAATTTTTAATTTTTATACAATTTTTAAAGGTTACACTCCATTTACAGTTATTAAAAAGTATTGGCTACATTCATTTTTTTTCTTTTCTGCAGTACGCGGGCCTCTCACTGTTGCGGCCTCTCCCGTTGCGGAGCCTGTCCGCCTGCCGATGCAGGGGACACGGGTTCGTGCCCCGGTCCGGGAAGGTCTCACATGCCGCGGAGCGGCTGGGCCCGTGAGCCATGGCCGCTGAGCCTGCGCGTCCGGAGCCTGTGCCCCGCAACAGGAGAGGCCACAACAGTGAGAGGCCTGTGCACCGAAAAAAAAAAAAAAAAAAAAAAGAAACAAACAAACAACAAAAAAAATGAGAGAGAGAGAGAGAGAAAGAGAAGAGAGAGAAGAAGGCATGGAGGGAGGGAAAATTGAAAGACGTAATAGTTAACATATTTTGCTTTCTTCTGCCAGGCAAGTGTTTTATATATTTTATCTTAATTAATCATTGCAGCAACCCTATGAGATGGTCCTATCATCTTCTTCATTTTTCAGATGGAAAAACTGAGGAACAGCAAGTTTAAATGATTTTTCTAGTTAGTAAGTGGAGATAGATCCATTTTACTTGATTAAAGAATGTGCAATGCTAATCTTGTGTTTATCAGTGACAATATGGCTTAATATTTACTAAATGGGATATTAGAAGCTTGATAAATTGAACCCCTTCTCCTCTCCTCATTATTGTTTAAAAGAGAATAAAGTCTTTAGGGACATAAAAATTTGTTGCATTTCAGAAAGAAAAATGTGTTTGAGGAGAAATGGATTAAAAAATTGATAAAAATGACAGACAAATTGATGATACAAACTATCAATACTGCTGTAGTTTAATATTTATTCCTTTATTTGCAGTCTCTAAAAAATTAACACCAAGAGAAATAATTTTACATATATTCCCTTAAGATTATCAATATTATTTCTCTTCATTGCATCAACATTAAAGAAGAGGACTTATGTCAGCTCACAAATCCTGAGAATGAAGACCTTTTTAATTAGTAAGCCAGCATCACAATCTTTAGGATTTCAAATGAAGTTGAATGCATGAAAGCAAGTACAGTCAATCTACACAAAAGACAAATATGCTATGGTTTTCACATGCTTATAAATGCTGAAGAAATGTTAGAAGTTATCTTAGTCTGTTTGGGCTATTACAGCAAAGTACTATTAACAGAGTGGCTTATAAACAACAGAAATTTCTCACAGTTCTGCAGGCTGAAAGTCAAAGATCAGGGTGTCAACATGAGTGTGTCCTGGTGAGAACCCTTTTCCAGATTGTAGACTGCAGTCTTCTCTCTGTGTTCTCATATGGCAGAAGGGGCAAGGGAGCTCTTGGGGTCTCTTTTATACGGGCACTAACCCCATGTATGAGGGCTCCACTCGATGACTTACTTCCCAAATGTCCCACTTCCTAATACCATCACACTGAGGGGTAGGATTTCAACATATGAATTTTAGGAGAACACATTCAGTCTGTAACAGATGAATACCAGGAAACTGACACTCAAGAAGCATATGATGTTCTCTGATACATAAGGTAGAGTGTGAATTTTGATACCCAAATGCCTAGGTTCAAAGTTCAGCTCTGTCACTTACTACCAATGTGACCTTAGGCCATTACCTAACTTCTTCATTGCCTCAGTTTCCTCATCTCTGGAGTCTAACCGTTTTTGTCCATATTATCTTTCCATCTTTGCTGGCTGCTACCCCCTGGCCGAGAGCCTAACCTCCCAGATATTTTCCAGATAGATGAAGTGGCTTTTATCAACCTAGGGCTATTCTCAAAAGGGTGCATCTGTGAGCTATTAGTAGCCAACACTCACAAATGGGGTATGGGTGCACTGGCTCCTTTAATTTAAACAAAACTTATTACCATCTTATCCTAAAGTGGCCTTGGAAGCTTTGGCCTAAGAATTTACAGATGGGAGCAATATATTAGATAAGGTCACCTGCTGGCATCTTTGACTTCCTTA
This sequence comes from Monodon monoceros, assembly GCF_005190385.1. Lineage (NCBI taxonomy): Eukaryota > Metazoa > Chordata > Mammalia > Artiodactyla > Monodontidae > Monodon > Monodon monoceros. The sequence goes on from NW_021703767.1 coordinate 18,101,852, forward strand.
AGTCTTAAAGTTTGGAATTCTATAAATGGGTGAAAAAAATCCACCAAATTTTAAGAAATAATTAAATACGAAAATTTACATTAAACACTGCAAATTAAAGATGGATTGCTTGTATTTTAAAAAAAAACAACCAAAACTTTCATTTTTGAAGTAGTAGTCTTTAGAGGGAATTAGCTGCTTCTAAGGTTTTTCCTATTATTTCTGTTGGATTTCATCACTGATTTGTCACCCACCTTTCCATATCTGGAGTAGCTTAAAATCAGACTGAAGACTCAATTCTACCCTTTGTCCCATGACTTTGATAAGACTGTTCAGACTAATGAATGTTCTGCAGTTCTATTATGAAGCACTTTTCCTGCTCATCTGATAACTCCATTCTCCACCTAAGAAAACTTCATTGCAATAGATATAGCAATAATGTTTACGTGGTAGTAATTATCAATGGCATGCTTCTGCATGAGAACTTTCTACAAGATTTCTGGTGGTATTTTTCAGTCCCATAATATAAAAGTTGGAATGGATTTGCACATTATCCAACCACTCTCCCTACTGACAAATAAGAACATTGAGGTTTATAGAAAGTAATGACTTTTCCAAATTATCAGTGCTAGTTTAGGGTGGAATGGGAACCAAGCATGAGTTCTCCTGTGAAGTAGTTTATTAGTCTTTCCACTGCACCACACATCTTTATATTTCTACTGTTTAATAGAGATTAAATTCAAGATTATCTGTTATCTATCTATTTGCCTATCATCTATCTGTCTAATTTATTTATACACCAGCTTGCTTCAGAAAGGATTTAAGCTGGCTTACAAAAAAAGACACAACACAAAGAGATTTTAGACATTTAATATATGAAGTGGAAGGAACATCAATTTGGGAAAAATAAGCTAAAGCCATGATCAAAGGTAATGGACAAAAGTGTATGTTGTGAGACTTTTCCATTGGCTAAAGATAAGACATTCTCTAAGATCTGAGATTTCTACTTTGCAAAGAAAGAACACGGATTACATGATCACATCAGTGTGGATCAGGTAGCTGGATTATTGGTTACAATGGATCATAGTCACCATAAAATAAATATAAGCTAGTTTCTTAAAAGAACAGTTAATACTTTCTGACAAAATTGTTTAACTGTTTTCTTGAAGAGAATGGTACCAGTCCAAAGAAATAAATTGCAAGTGAAACCAGCTTGGTACCATTGCTCTTTTCTGACCATGTGTTCTGTCAGAACCTAAAAAGAAACTAAATAGAACACTTTTTTTATTATAGTTTTGCAAAATTATAAACAGATTTTTGTACTATTCTAACTTAAAACACAAATATAATTAAACTCCTGCCTTACTATAATTATACCAGTATATTTAAGAATAGTTTTATGTAAAGTCACAGTACATAGTAAAATTGCTGTCCCACAGTATCATTTTCCTACTAAAGTTTGAAACTCTGTCATTTTAAGGTGAGAAGTCAGAGGTATTTAGGATGTTCTGAAGGTGTAAAGGACATCAAAAGTCTGAAAGATCACTAAGTCTGTAGTCACAGAAAGCAGTAATCTAAACTATACACATTTTAGAAATAAGCTCAATTTATTTGTTTAAACTCTGCCTGGTTTCTTCAACCATTCTTCGAATATAGTTTATTATGCCTCCAAAAATCACTAAGAAACATGGAAAAAGAAACACAGCTCCAGTTAGATCTGTACCATATCTAGGTCAAGCTCACTAATGTTACATATATGAAGAGAAGATTGTCTCATTATTTATTGTGAAAACATCACTGGTTGATGAAAGCAGAGAGCCTTTAGCTTTGATTGCTCAGAAGCTCAACATTATTATTCCACCAAGAGATTGATTCAAATCAGCCATATTGCCATTTTGTTATGTATTAGCTGTGGTTTTTCTTAGGATCCAGATTCATGTTTGTGTGTTTTTTTAATGTTTATTTTGACTCATATTTCATTTCAATAGCCCTTTTGGTCAGATAAGCAAATTTTCTGTCAAACACATTTTTCCCAGAACTCGTGAGATGGACTACTGCATTCAAAGGCACTCATGTAGGAATCATAAATCGTAGATCAAGAAGTCAAATTCCGTTTTTATATCAACTTTGTAGAAAATTTTTCATTTTCCATGAGAGATGAAGGTAAATGATTTCCTTGTGGCCTCAGTCATCTGTGGTCTTCCCAAGATTCCAGTTTCCTTAAAATTTCCAGTTCATTCTGATGATAGAGCTTGAGCTTGTTGCTACATAAGTCAGTAGACACGGGAGTTTTAATGAGCTGGTTAGTTTTCGGGAGTTTCTTTACTACATATCAGATACTTATAGTGAGAAGACAGGCCTTCTGTGAACTAGGCTTTACCACTTCTCCACCTTTCCTCAGAAAATCATCAGTAACCATAGTTCTCACTTTTTTGAGAGATCAGAATCATCCTCCCTCCACTTATCAAATTGTCTTTTTTGCCCCCTGCAGCATTGGGGACTACTGCTTAAGCAGCTCTGGAATTACCCTTGAAAGTAAATTTTACTTATTGCCTTACTCAGAATAGTATAGAACCTAAAATAATTCTTTTACAAATTTAAAATATTTTTCTATTTACTGACTTCTCGGTAATGGTCTTGATACTGCTTTCTTTCTTCAAAAATGTCCTCTTCTTGACATCCTTCCTGGATTATTTTTTCTTCCTTTCTAGCAACTTATTATTTTTACCAATGAAATAGAAAGAAGAGAGGTGATCCTCACACTCTTTCACTTGGTGCTAAAAGAGATTGTCCAATCTGTTCTCATAGCACCAGTAATTGGAAAATATTTTGGTCAACATGTCAAAAAACACAGTATATATCTGCATATTACTAAAATAGTTCTTTATGTCTCCATACCAACTAATGGAACTCAGATAAACTTTAATCCTCTGCCTACCCTGTACACACACACACACACACACACACACACACACACACACACACAAACACAACTTATCTCCTATCTTTAAAATCCAGAAAATCATTACAAATTTATATGGCAAGCTGCCTCTTTTAAACACTTATCCTACTGTGATTGCATAAACCAGGAAACATTCCCAGAAATGGAAACATGAAGTCAGCCTGTCATCCCAATCTTTTTCAGTGAATCTCTATTAATTAGGAAAAATGCGAACAAGGTCAACCTGGCTCCTTTCTGCAGTTATCAAGTATTCAAAGAGTCGTGAACCAAGTATCTCAAATCACACCGTCATATATATGCATCTTCTTTATCATAGGACCCTTGGACTTGTAATACTACAAGTCTACTAATTTGAAAGTATGGGCTTTATAGATACATCCCAACCTGCAGGTTTAGGTGCTGCATCACCTGGAGTCCTGGTAAGAAAAGATGCCACACTGAAACTGAGGAATTTGAAGAGAGTCTAATAAAGGGATGATTTACAAAGGGATAGTGCTTAATCTGAGGCTAGCAACTGACAGAGCCGCTATCCCTAGGTCAGAAAGAAGCAGTGACTCGAACTTGGAACATGAAAATGGCATGGTTTGGAGAAGGATTGCTGAGAGCAATTTTGGCCTCCGGTAGAGGGAGGCTGCCAACACTTGGAAGGAAGCCTGAAGAAAACATTGCCTAACCTCACTCTCCTGTCTGTGCTTCTCATTGGCTGAACACAACCTGAATCCAGAGAACTGGGAATCTCTGGCCTAGAATCAGCATCCTGGGGCGTGGAGTAGAGTGGAAAGGGGGTGGAAAGTGGCACTCGATGAAATAAATGGAAAGTATTCAGCACAGTCACTACCCTTGAAAATGGTGACCATGTGAGGCAACATGGCAGGCACCAGAAGACACATCCTCCAGTCCAAAGCAGAAAATTTGAACTCTAAAATGGCATTCTAGAAGTGCGATGCTACAAGTAGTCTCTTTGGGATTCAACTGGCACAATCTATCATTATGCCCTTATATCATTTTCTGAAGTAATCTGTCTTTGTATCCCCCATATGGCTGTATATAGTCACATGCATAGTAAATTCTCAGTAAACTCTTGGTAGAGTCACTGAATAACTGTCCTCTTATGTTCCCTACCACTGCTGCTAGCCTATTATCTTGTATGAGTTTCTGTCAGCAATGTTTCAAAATTCCAAGAACAGTCATGTATCCACATGCAGTGGTGTGCCAGACTTGGACAAATAATACAGAATACTGTATTTTGACAGTTGTGATCAAAGGCAGTGCAATTGCTGTTATGTCCAAGAGAAGTGAGGTCAGCAGCAAATCACCTCTGTCAAATGACTTCATTTAGAAAAGCCTTGTGGAATACTTTGTAGTTTTACTGTGACACTGTCTCCCAGAGCTAAAATGATATAGATGGAAATGTTCAGTAAAAATTCAGAAACTTTCCTTCCTCTCGATTTCTCAACGAAAAAAAGAAAAAGTAGTATTGCCTGCCAATATCAGGGGTATATAGATACAAGAACATCTTTTTCTGCTACATGAAGATGAATTGCCTGTAACGATTGCCATTTGAAAATTGTGGCCTCAAATTTTAAGCATCCATGTTGTACTGTTAAAAGCAGGTAAGTCCTGTTCTGATGGAAATGCACACGCTTCACTCTTCTGTAGAATATATTGCATCGAAGAAAAGGGTTTATTTTTCTTCTCTAAAATTTCAGTATCTCCGGTGATCTATGGGGGAAAAAAATCTGTACTGTGTAGTGCAGTAAAGGTCACACACTAAGTATGCAGCTGTATTACTTTTGAGGCACAGAAGCAAACTCTTTAAGTTCTAGTAGCTAATTAAGATAAAGATTTGCGGGCTTCCCTGGTGGCGCGGTGTTTGGGAGTCTGCCTGCCGATGCAGGGGACGCGGCTTCGTGCCTCGGTCCGGGAGGATCCCACGTGCCGCGGAGCGGCTGGGCCTGTGAGCCACGGCCGTTGAGCCTGCGCGTCCGGAGCCTGTGCTCCGCAATGGGAGAAGCCACAACAGTGAGAGGCCCGCGTACCTCAAAAAAAAAAAAAAAAAAAAAGATAAAGATTTGCTTGGCACGCAATTTTGCTTCCTTAACATCTTTTATATTGAAGTCACTCTGACTTACAGAGCATTGTACATTTTAGTCACTGACGCATAAAGTACAAATGAGAGCTGGTTAAAGGATAACAATGGTCATTCTGAATAACTTGCTGAGAAATGCCTCAAACTTGGAAGACGTTTTAATAATAATTCCGTTAAAGACTAGAGACGCACAAAGAGAAAATTTGAATTACACAGCTCCTCTTGCTGTAATTTAAAGGTATTTCAAGCTAAATTTAAGCCTCTTGGATGTGATATCATGCTGTTTTTGAGCCAGCAAATACAAGATACTAATAATAAAACCTACTTAGGGCTTCCCTGGTGGTGCAGTGGTTGAGAGTCCGCCTGCCGATGCAGGCGATGCGGGTTCGTGCCCCAGTCCGGGAAGATCCCACATGCTGCGGAGCCACTGGGCCCGTGAGCCATGGCCACTGAGCCTGCGCGTCCGGAGCCTGTACTCCACAATGGGAGAGGCCACAACAGTGAGAGGCCCACATACCGCAAAAACAAACAAACAAACAAACAAACAAGGATATCAATATAGATTTCAGAAAACTCTTAAATAAAAATTCACAAGCCTATCACAAAATTTATATGGAAATGCAAACAACCTAAGCAAAAAGCATCTAAAAAACTGATAGACTCACACTACCAGACTTTAAGGCTTATTATAAAACCACAGTACTCAAAACAGTGATCTTATCATAAGAATAGATATTTTTAAAAATAAGGTTTTTAAAATATTTGCATCAACTTCAGCCTTTTGTCAATATCTCCTGTGGCATACATTTTAGTTCCATCTGTGTTACATACACAATGCTAGCATGCTCTGTGAATGAATTTATTTGTTTCTGACTACTTTTTCAAATTATAGTTTTATTTTTTGTTTTTTCAAATTTTGGATTTTTTGCATATATATTAACTTCCTGGGACTTCCATAACAAAGTACCACAAACTAGGTGGTTCAAACAATAGAAATTTATTGTCTGACCATAAATTCTGCAGGCTACAAGCCCGAGATCAAGATGTATGCAGAGCTGGTTCCTTCTGAAGTCTGTGAGGAGGCATAGGACATGCCTCTCTCCAGGTTTCTGGCATTCCTTTTGGGTTGTATATGTTATCATCTCAATTTCTGCCTTTATCTTCACAGGGCATTCTCCTTGGGTGTCTGTGTCCAAATTTCTCCTTCTTATAAGGACATCAATCATACTTGATTGGAGACCCACTCTAAATCTAATGTGACCTCATTTTAACTTAACTAATTACATCTGCAATGACCCTAATAAGGTCACATCCTTATAGTGGGAGTTAGTACTTCAACATGTTATTTGGGGTGGGGAGAACACAATTCATCCACTGATAGCATGTCTGGTCATTAATTTCAGTCTTTTTTCTTCTTTTGCCTAAGTCCCTATACTTTTAATTACTTTACTTTCAAGTTTTCTAATGAACTTCTATGTCTATTCCACTTTTAAGTCCATTCACTGAGTTATTTCTTATTCATTGTGTTACATGTTCTTTTCCCTATATTTTCTTTGTTTTATCTTCTATTTTTTTCTCATTATGTTCATTTCCCTTTCAATACTTGAACACGTAGACAATAATTATAGAAGATTTCTTCATGTCTTTGTCTACTGATTCCATTATTTTCGTCATTTGTCTTCTCCTTTTGCCAAATTTTTCTCCTGTTAATGGGTTACATTCTTCTTCTTCACATGTCTTTTCATGTCTTGTAATTTTGGACACAGTGAATTTTTGTTAATGAGGACTGGATTTTATAGTCTTCAAGGGTGTTAAAGTTTGTTCTGTTAAGTTTTAAAATTAATTGCAGAGCTGCTTGATCTTTCCTTAGCTTGTCTAGAGAAGCCATTATTCTAGGGCGTAGCCACATTACAGAGGCATGGCCCTTCTACCATCTTTGCCCAACGCCCCAGATGTTGAATTCATTCTATCTGGTTAGAATATAAAGTGTCTTCCAGCCCTATTTGAGGTCTGCAAACTGTTCAGATTATACCTTCCTTGGTGTTCTTTTCCCAATCTCATGACATTTCACCCTACACATATGAGGCTTGGTATTCATCAACACAATCAAGGGCATCCTATATGGGTTTCTAGAGCTTTCTCCATGCAGTTCTATCTCCCCTAGTACCCTTCCTTGCAATTTGCAACTATCTCATTCTTTCCAAAGTGGACTCCATCTCCTCAAACCCTGGGTACCACCATGCTCTCCTTATCATTCCACTCCCTGCGCCATGATCCAGGAAGTGCTTCCACCCAGATAGCCAGAGTAGTCCTCCAATTCCCTTCTTTTGTTTCCCTGTCTCATGGATCACAGTTCTGCGTTCTGAATTCTAAAACCTATTACAATTTTGTCCAGTATTCTAATTATTTATGGCAGGAGAAAAAAATCTGGATCCAGTTACCCCATCATGAATATAGCAGAAGATTTACTATGCATTTTGATAAACAAGTTCTCTAATAGAATTTCTTCTTTAATGGTTAGTGCTTTTGTCCTATTTAAGCAAAATGATGAAGGTAATCACATTTTCCTCTAATATCTTTATTGTTTTACTTTTAACAATTATATCTGCAATTCATCTGAAAAAAATATTTTTCTGTATGGTGCGTTTAGGCCATTTGATATTCAAGATCTTTTTTTCCCATTTGAATGTCAAGTGGCCTAGTCTATTTATTAAAAACACTTACCTTTTATTGCTTTTACAAATAATGTCACTATATATCTATATATATCATTTTACTTTGGGACTCTGTTGCATCAGTTTGTCTATTTGTGTACCACCACTGCACTCTGAATTACTATAGGTCTATAATAATTTAGATAGATAGTCTAAGTCTTTCGGCTTCGTTTTTTACAAGATTGCCTGGGCCATCCTTGGCCATTGGCATTTCCCAATGTATTTTAAATTGAACTTGGTGATTTCTAAAATAAATAAACAGATTTCTAAATAAATAAATACTATTTTTATAGTATTTTTATCATGACCTTATTGAATCTTAGACTTGTGTGAGAATAATTTAAATCTTTACCATAGTGAGACTTCCAAGACCTCCTGAAATATTTTTAAATTTATATAGATGGCATTTCATTTCTGTTGATTGGTTCTTGGATTTTAGGAAAAAGATATTGTACATCATTATTTAGATATATTCCTATGTGTCTGATTTTTTTGATGTACTTATAACTAATATCTTTCTTACAACTTGTTTCCCTATACATTTGTTGCTGGTACCTAAACATACAATTGTTTCTTGTTTATATTCATCAGTATAGTCACATTGCTCAATTTACTATGAATTTAATAGCTTTTTAAATTATTTTGGAATTTCTACATACATAATCATCTTGCTCTACATAATGGCATCTTTATTTCCCTCTTAATTATCCTTACACTTTTTTTTTTTTCTAGTCTTATTGGCTAGAGACTGAATTAAAATATTGAATTAAAGAGGTGTCATCATCCTTCTTTTAATCTTGAGGAGATATTTTCAATATTTCACAGCAGTGTATGTTTATTCCTATAGGTTATTTATGGATATTCTTTGTCAGGTTAAGAAAATTTCTTTCTATTTCTATTTACTCTAACTTGCAAGAAGGTTTTTGTGTATTTTTTTTGTTTTCATCATAAATATGTTGAATTTGACCAAATTTTTTTTCTGTATCTTTCAAAATGACTATATGACCTTTATTTTTTATTCATAATGTAGTTTTATTCAACTATGTTGATCAATTTTAAAAATAAATTTGTATTTATCTACCTTGAATAAACCCCAGTCAGTCTTGAGATAGAACTTTCTAATGTTTGTTAAGCCATCTTCTCAAACAAATTGATTATGAACATGTTGGAATTTATCTTGAAATTTGCCACAAAGGGGCTTATGAACATGTCAATTCATATAGTTCTTCAGGGAGGTACATTTTAGAGAGAAAATGGCTGTATAATAGTTGTTAGATTGGATAAAATATAATGCAACAGCTAATTAAACATTAGGCTCTTCCTAAAGTTGAACACTGTTAGAATTTTAGGAGGAGCTCTCAGGTTTATTAATGTCTATCAGAGAATTGCTGGAGAATCTTATCAGTAATGGTAATTACTTCCAGAAGGAATGCCTAATCACATTAGACCATAAAATTCTTCCAAGTTTTGGACAGTTCTTTTAAATGTCAAACAAAAGATCTGTTTATTAACTGAGTGGGTCATGAAAATTGCCCGATGCAGGCGACACGGGTTCGTGCCCCAGTGCAGGAAGATCCCACATCCAGTTGTAGAACAAAAGAATGGGTTCACAATGGAAGTTTAAAGGGATAGTGGTGGAAAGAATAAAGATACTCTTTGCTGGTACACTATTGAGTCCAGCTGATCTTTGCACTGTGGCACATACCCTTTGATCCGTTACTTATATTTCTAGTTATTTGGCATGAGAGGATAATCATGTATGGATCACATATATAGCTATTAATATTCTCATTGTAACAGGACTTATACCAAAAATAGTGAGACAATGAGAGAAGGTGGGAGGGAGGTGGAAAAGAAAGAAAAAATTTCAATGCTTATCAGTGATGGAATGACTGTATAATTGGAATCCATCAGTAAAACTAAACAATTCACAGCAGCCATTCAAATGATTATTATTGAAGATTTTCATTAACATCAATATTAACCATACATTGTTAAATGAACAACAAAAAAGCAGATTCCGATACCATATATTCTCATTAAAAATAATGTATACACAAATAGTGTATATAAAAATCCTGTATATAGTAATGTGGAAAGGCTCTATTAAATTATTTCTGGGATGATAGATTATTTTTAGTTTCTTATTTTGGATTCCTTTATATCTTTCTTAAATATGTTTTGCTTTAATAATAAGAAAAAATATTTCTTATAATAATATATTTTGTTGTAGTTAGACACAAATACAACCTTCCCACATTATTTCATAAAAGCCTCTAAAACCCTTTTTAAAAGAGTTTTCCTTGGGTTTCGCTTGGGCTTCCCTGGTGGCGCAGTGGCTGGGAGTCCGCTTACCGATGCAGGGGACATGGGTTCGTGCCCCGATCCGCGAAAATTCTACATGTCGTGGCGTGGCTGGGCCCGTGAGCCATGGCCGCTGAGCCTGCACGTCCGGAGCCTGTGCTCCGCAATGGGAGAGGCCACAACAGTGAGAGACCCACACACCGAAAAAAAAAAAAAAAAAAGATGCTTTCCTCAATTCTTTAACATGCTTTACTGAATGTATACTAAAAGGCCAAGAGAGATCTTCCGTTTCACTTCTGTGTTATTTCCTACACTGCATTATTGAGAATACAGCTTAGTGTGTTTTTATTCCAAGCATGCCTCGCACAAGTAGCACACATTATTTCACCGTAGCCCATGGCATCCTTTGTGCAAATCTGCTGTCAAGTAGCCCACCAAATGCAATTTATCCAGTCCTCTTTATAGTTGTTGGAGTTTCTGGAATTATAAAGTCCCTGTCAGTATTCTCCAGAGCAATACTTTGTTACTTAGAATTTGCCTGTACCAAAAGGGACAGGCATAAGAATGCAGTGTCATCTAGTCAATGATAACAAGAGTCCGAAAAGTGGCATAAGAACACGTAGGCAAGTGCTCGAGTGAGTCAGTCAGATTCCTGCGATACCTGTGAAGAATGCGGCACCAAAACACAGTCGCCAGTTGCCCATCTGAGAGCCACAGCTTCTACAGAGTGCTGGATGTTCTCAGCTTCTTTCATTCTGGGAGGAATCTGATTGGAAAAATTATTGCTGACGTGTTCATTAAGAACAAGATTAAGAACACAACAACAAAGAAATGAGCAAAAGACTTGAACAGAGGCTTCTCAAAATGACCAGTAAGCATATAAAAAGTAACCTGGGCTCACACCAGTCAGAATGGCCATCATTCAAAAGTCTACAAAAAACAAGTGCTCGAGAGGGTGTGGAGAAAAGAGAAACCTTCTACTCTGTTGGTGGGAATGTAAACTGGTGCAGCCACAACGAAAAACAGTATGGAGGTTCCTTCAAAAAACTAAAACTAGAGTTGCCATGTGATCCAGCAATCCCACTCCTGGGCATATACCCAAATAAAACTATAATTCAAAAAGATACGTACACCCCTATGTTCACAGCAACACTATCCACAATAGCCAAGACATGGAAACAACCTAAATGTCCATCGACAGATGAATGGATAAAGAGGATGTGGTACATATATACAATAGAATATTACTCAGCCATAAAAAAGAATAAAATAATTCCTTTTGCAGCAACATGGATGGACCTAGAAATTATCATACTGAGTGAAGTAAGTCAGAAACAGAAAGATAAATACCATATGACATCACTTATATGTGAAATCTAAAATATGACAAAAACTTACCTATGAAACGGACTCACAGACATAGAGAACAAACGTGTGGTTGTCAAGGGGGAGGAGGGTGGGGGAGGGATGGAGTGGGAGTTTGGGATTAGCAGATGCAAAATATTATATATGGAATGGATAAACAACACGGTCCTACTGTATAGCATATGATATACATATATATCTCTATATATATATCTCCTGTGATAAACCTTAGTAGAAAAGAATATGAAATAAAGTGTATATACATACAACTGAATCACTTTGCTGTACATCAGAAATTAACACAACATTGTAAATCAACTATAATTGAATAAAATAAATTTTTTTAAAAAGTATCTTGGCCTCACAAATACCAAAGAAATGAATATTAAGTAAATGCTATTCTCACAAAAATTAAAAGGACTGGCAATGCCAACTGTTGGCTAGGATGTGAAGCAACAGCAATCATCATATTCTGCTGATGGAAATGAAAACTTATACAACTACTTTGGAAAACTGACAGTAGCTACTAAAGTTCAACAAATGTCTGACTTATGACACAGAAATTATCCAACTCAGTATATAACCAATAGAATTCTGTTTGTATGCACATCAAAAGACCAGGATAAGGGCTTCCCTGGTGGCGCAGTGGTTGAGGGTCCGCCTGCCGATGCAGGGGAAGCAGGTTCGTGTCCCGGTCCGGGAGGATCCCACATGCCACAGAGTGGCTGGGCCCGTGAGCCATGGCC